>NC_051076.1:62809049-63179049 GCF_004664715.2 Peromyscus leucopus
GGCTTCTGAGTGATCCTCCTGTCCCCGTGCCCCATCTCACAGAAGGAATCCTAGAGTTATAGATGTGTGCTATTCTATGGGGCTTTTTGCGTGTCCCATGGATCAAATTCAGATCATCAGGCTTATGCTAAGAGCACGTTGACTTGCTGAGCCTTCTTACTTCCTTCTTTTTTAATGTTTGATTTCCTCTTAATGGTCGACGTTTTTGCTTATGTCCGCTCCCTATACGGTAGTGACCCGAATTCCCAGCATCTGGTGTTTTTCGTGCCAAAGAAAGCTCAAAGGATCACAAAACACATTCGCATTCTCTTATATGTTCTCCAAACCTCAGATGGCTTAAACCTGCCTGAACTTAGAGACTGGGGAGGGTTTCCACGCATCCCAAGCCATCACATTGAATTTAACCTTCTAGAAGGTCATTTCATGCCACAGCCAGAAGTTACCAAATGACTGGAGATGAATCATCTGTTTAATCATTTTTTTTTTGTATTGCCTGACAAAACTGTGAGGCAAACTTAAAACAGATAACCTACATTTAATGGATAGGGTTTTGGCAACTGGCTTGGATTTTTTTTTTCTTAAGCTTATTTCAGCCAGGCAGATGAAGAGAGAGATGTGCAAATAAAGAAATCTGTGTCCCCATCTGTGGTTTTAAGTTTTTTATTGCCAGCACCACACCATGTGGCTTAAAGATGTGTACAAACCTGGAGTTGACATTTACCAAGACTTACGTACACGACCACTCAGGTTATAGTCAAGTTAGGAAAGCACACCAATTAATAGGATGTTCTGAGACTTGAACACCCACAAACCACTCTTTTTGGCTGTTGACTTGTGATGGATTTTCATTGTGTATTTGGCATGCCTGTGTACGTGGAAAATGAGAAATCAACAACCTTAACTGCCATTTCTCAAGTGTTGTCCACCTTGTTTATTTAAAGAGGGTCCCTGGCTGTTCTGGAGTCCCCCAATTGTGCTAGGCTGACTGCTCAGCAACCCCAGGGTCCTCCACCTCCACAGCACCTGGTTTTCAGCCAAGAGTTTTATAGATATAGCAGAAGTTTTCATCGTGAAAAGAGAGAGATTTAAGTTTCATGTTTTCTGTTTTCCTGGGTCTCTGGGGGCTAAAGAGAGAAAATCATTAGTAATGTAATTCATTTGAATCCACAAGTGACTAGCTCCCTGCATTGAATCAGAGCCTAGGCCTCCCTAACGTGAGATCCAAACTCTAACATGCTTCTCAGGTTTGGAAATGCAGATATCATCCTCAAAAGTTTTAGATTCAAAATCTGAGGAGACAGCTCAATCTACAGTCTTCACCTTGTAGTCATCAGGCCCAGGTGCAGTCTCCAGAACTGATGTTTAAAAAGAAAAGCCAGACATAGTGGCACAGGCTTGTAATCCCAGCTCTAGGGAGACAGAGGTCTCTCTGTCTCTCCTGGGGCTCGCTTGCTAGACAGCCTAGCTATTGTCGCAGTCTGGGCCAGTGAGAGACCCTGTCTCAAAGCCAGACCAAACCAACCAAACAAAAACAAGGGGGAAGACACCTAAGGAGCAACAGCCAAGTTGTCCTCTGACAACAACCTGCACACACAAACACATTCACATAGAACATGTGTATACACAGAACATGCACACAAATAACATGCATGCATATATACACATATCAAAAATGTTCTGATTTTGGAGTATTTCTGATTTTGAATTTTCAGAGAATCACCTAAAAGGCTAAGTGAATATTGAAAACAACTTGGAAGCAATTTTGGTCCTAAGCTATTTGGGTAAGGGATCTCAGGACATAGTGACAGGTCACTGACTACTAATCATGTGAGCTAACCTTTAGTTGTTCGATGTAACATCCCAAGTCCATGCAAATGGCAATGCCATGAACATCATTTGTTTGAGTTTTGTAAATAATAGTGAGGATACATACTGGCTGTAAATGGACCTCTCAAGAAAATGCCCCCTTCACTTTTATATACAAGACAGCTTACAACCAACCATGGGTCCTTTGCTCCCTGTTCATCAGTTACTCCTTAATACTCCTGATGAACTCATTCCCAAGGATAGAGTTACCAAAAGATAATTGCTTAAGGTTTCTTCCATGGTTAAGAGCACTGGCTCTTCTTCCAGAGGACCCAGGTTCAATTCCCAGCACCCACGTGGCAGCTCACAATTGTCTGTAACTCCATTTACAAAGGATCCTACATCATCACACAGACATACACGCGGACCAAGCACCAATGCACATAAAGAATAAATCATTTTTTAAGAACACATTAAAAAAGTAAAATAGACAGGTTGTTCAGTAAAATGTACTGAGCTGCTGCGGAGTCACCCTGGCTTCAAGGATGACAACTTAGTTTGCTTTGGATGTCCTGACTATATGGTGGTTAAGTGTCTTCAGGAGACTTCTGTCCCTACCTGCCTGAGGCTGCTAACTGAGACTTAGTGAACACCGCCGCATCATCAGCTTTCTCCCAGACTGATGTAAAGAAATGAACTCTGATTATGAAAGGCAAACATCCCTTGATTTTTATTTTCTCAAAATCAGAAAGAAAAAAAAAAAGCCAAGCAGGTTTGCAAATCCAGTCCTTCCAGTCCCAAAGTCTATGGTTTCTTGAGTCTTCAGATTCTCCTTATTTATTTATTTGCATGTATGTTTAGTGTGTGTGTGTGTGTGTGTGTGTGTGTGTGTGTGTGTGTTGCATCAATGTGGTTTGTGAATGTGTGCATGTGGATATGTGTGAGCTTGCCTGTGTGAAGACCAGAGGTGACAGTGGATGTCTACCTCCATTGCCTTCTACCTTATTTTTTGATATAAGGTCTCTCGATGAGCCTGGAGCTCACCAGTTAGTCTAGCTGGCCAGTGAGCTCCAGGAGCCCTCCTGTCTCCACCCTCCCAGCTCTGTACCACCACACCGAGTTTTTCACCAAGTTCAGCTCTTCATGCTAACCTGGCAGGCACTACTGAATGATGTGTCTCCCCAGCCACCAAGTGGGGATTTTGTATCTCATACCTGAAGTTGACAGTTGAAGAAACCCCATGGGAAACATTTTCAAAACCTTTCCTCCCCACCACCATTCCACACAGGACCTCTGTTGACTGCCCTGAGCTGCTGTTGACCTTTTCAGTAAGGTCACTTCCTTCATGCCTGAAGTCTGAGCCAGGTGAGACTCCTAAGCTGGATCACTTTAAAGGGGTCCTTTCAGAAATGCCTGTATCTGGTTCTGAGAAAGGGAAACACACCCATCCCTTTGCAAACCAGACACTCCCAGTGTGTTCACTGTGTCGGAAACAGAAGATTCTGAGTCCGTTCCTTTGTGAGATTCCTCCATGTCCAGCTGCTGACCAGCCTCAGTGCATCCCAGATGTGCCGAGATGAAGAGTGCCCACATGACCAGTGTCCTGAGAAGTGGGATTTTTGTCTAGGAGTCATGTGGTTTTTGTTCTAACCTCAGCTTTGAAATGACGGGGCTGCCATGTCCTAAGTGGTCCCGAGAGACTTGTGGGGGGGGGGGGTGACAGGTGTAGGAGCTTGCATTTGGAGACCAATAAGAGACAAATGGGGCAGTAGGAATAGGTGAGGGGGTCAGCCAAGGTCAGAGATGTAATTGGTGACCTTGGAGGACTGAAGCCTGCTGGTACATTGAATGACCCAACCCCTGAACTCATTAGCAAGGCACCTTTGGCAGCCAACTCACGAATACAGATATGAACTTGACATCTGTCTAGGGCAAGACCAAATCAACTCATTGGAGATTCCAAGCAGGTTTGGTCCTGTGAACTTTGTTCTTACTATAGCCATTTAATTATTTTATGAGTTCTTATAATTCTCTGAGAGGGAAATAACTGGCCTCAGAAGTACAGTATCCAACACTTTTTCAACTTACAGTATTTTTTTGTGAACTGCAGGAAACTAATAGTGCTTTAAAGAAACTACAGAAAGATGCATCAGCACTTTCAATACAATCCTGGCTGCCCAAGGTGGATGCATTCAGAAGGAATTTGCTTGAGGGTGAAACTCTGGCATCTGCCTGAGCCTTTATCCACAGCTCATTTCATAGGTTCTTAAAAATGACACCTTCACGTCCTCCACAGTTGGCATCTGGGAATTTTAGAAATTAAAAAGAAAAAGTTGTTAATAGCAAGTGGGTTTTGAGTTTGTCTGCACACATAGTCCTCAGAGAACTTAGGAATTCAAAGAGCCCCATTTACAGATTGTGGTATAGCAGTGCTGTGTGCTGATGGGAAAGGAAATAAGGGGACAGACTCCAGAAAATTCCAGTCCTCAGAATGGCACTTACATAGAGTTCCATCACTCTTTTGTTTTGGACCCCAAATTTGTTCTCTGCTCTATCATCCACAATGGCTACAAGGTCTTTACTAGAGACCTAGCAGAAAGAGTCCAGCGTAAGAGGTGGGGATCACTGAAAACAAGATTATAATGTCCCTTTGTTGTGTCTGTGTGTGTGTGTAAGTGCACATATGTGCATAAACATGGGGAGACATGAGTTTGATTTCAGATATATCCCTCAGTTTCTCTCAATTTTATCATCTTTTATTGTGTGTATGAGTGTTTTCCCTGCATGTATGTCTGTGAACCATGTGTGGGCCTTGGGCCAGTAGATAGCAGACAACAGTGTCACATCTCTTGGAACTGGAGGTACAGACAGTTGTGAGCTGCCATGTGGGCGATGGGAATTGAACCTGGGTCCTCTGTAAAAGAAGCGAGTGCTCTTAACCACTGAGCTGTCTCTCCAGCCCCTATCATTTTTTTTTTTTTTTTTTAATAACAAGGTCTCTCACTAAACCTGGAGCTCACCAATTTGGCTCAGTTGGCTAACAAGCCAGCCTTGGGATCATAACATACTAAGACACCCAGGATTGTTATATGGAAAGAAGGAATGTGGGGAAGGGAGAAGGGAGGGAGGGACAGACAGATGGACAGACTTCTGACAATGTCTTCTTATTCAGAGAGCTCATCATCTCTCCCAGCAATCATAGAGTCTCCTTAATTGTAGAGAAAATAGAAATGGTGAATGTCTTATTTACTGTTCTAACTAAGGTAACTTCCAGAAGGAAGCATTTCATAGGGGACTGACCTGCTCACAGTTTCAGAGGGTGAGTCCATCCATATGACCATCATAGTAGAGAACATGGCAGCAGGCAAGGGGTGGGCATGGTGCTGGAGCAGGAGCTGGGAGTTTACATCCTGATCCACAGGCGGGGGGGGGGGCAGACAGACAGGCAGACAGACAGACAGGCAGAGAGACAGAGATAGAAGGCCTGAAGGCAGGCTTTTGAAACCTCAGAGCCCACCCCCAGTGACACACCTCTTCCAACATGGCCACACCTCCTAATCCTCCCTAACGGTCCACCAGCTGGGAACCCAACATTCAAATATATGAGCCTATAGGGGCCATTCTCATTCAGACCACCACAGGAAATGATCTGTCAGGAGAGTTGAGAGTAAAGCTGACCAGGTGGAGGCCCTGCAATGAAAAAGGCTAGAATTCTACCCTTCCGATCTTAGGGGGGGAAATGACCTCTCAGAGCTCAGCCATTGGAGTCAGGGCCCCACAGCCCATAGCTGAACCAGATCCCATGGTGTATGGAGGAGGGGGGTGGGGGCACCACATTGAAGATGGGGGCTGTGCTCTGCCCCATTCCAGGTATCCTGTGAAGACGGAAGCCCCTCTTCATGCAGGAACTCTGCCTCTACATTAGCTACTTTGCTGTTGCTGTAATAAACTATCGTTACCAAGACAACTTGCAGAAGGAAGAGTTTATTTGTTCTCACAGTTCCAGGGAGATAAAAGTCCATCCATTGTGGTGACCATACAGAGCAGCAAGTGATGGGCATGGCAGCGGGAACAGAGAAGCTGAGAGCTCACATCTCAACCGTCAGAGGAGGAAGCAGAGAGAGTGACCTGGAAATGGGACAAGACAACTAACACTCAAAGCCACCTCCATGTTGTACTTTCTCCAACAAGGCTCCGCCTCCCGGAAGTTCTGTAACCTCCCAAAATGGCACCACCTACTGAGAACCAAGTGTTGGGATGCCTGAGCCTATGGAAGATATTTCTGAGTGAAATCACCACAGCTTCCTAGTATTTCCAAAAAAAAAAGTACTAAAATTTCCAGGTCCTAGAGAATCCACCTTCTTTGTCCTTTTTTCCCTCTGTATTAGAAAAGTTTCAGTGTGCCAGGTGGTGGTGGTGCACACCTTTAATCCCAGCACTCAGGAGGCAGAGCCAGGTGGATCTCTGTGAGTTCGAGGCCAGCCTGGTCTACAGAGTGAGTTCCAGGAAAGGTTCCATAGCTACCCAGAGAAACCCTGTCTCACAAAAAACCAAAAAATGAAAAAGAAAAGTTTCAGTTTGCTACTACTTACAGCAAAGACGTTTAAGGAGGAGAGCGGGGTGACCAGCATATTGGAGTTTGATACTAACTGATGATGAAATGGGGTTATATGTGGCACAGATAACGTTGTTTGCCTCTCGGGTCTGTCCTAATGCGTCATCAGCACACTGAGTGTTTGACCCATGTTACCATTTATGATCCTGTCCCTTTTCTACCCTCAGTATGACAGATGCCATTCTAAATTCCAGAGATTGGTTAAAGAGCAAACGTTAATACTTGGAGCAGCCTACAAGGAACTGGAGCCCACTCTTGTGCAGAGACACCCCGCCCCCAACTCAGATGGCAGCCATACCACAAGCCACTGTTCCATAAAGCACCGGGGACATGGTGGCTAGTAAAAACAAAGATGATGCCATAGCTCTTTCACCCTGTCCATGTCCAAACAGTGCTGAGTTCTATCTCTGACCCACGTCTAGACTTGCAAGGCCCCGTAAGGGAACAAGGACATTTCACTCAGAAGTTTTACTGTATGAGCAGAAACTCTACATTACAACCAGATTTTGGAGGCTACCTCATTAGCTTTTATAAACCACATTTCCATCTTTGAAATTAAATAAGGAGTAATTTTTGACAGAAATTTTCTACATAAACTTTTTCTGAAGATGAGATAGAATGTACTGAATTTGTCATATGTGTGGTAAAATCGGCTTAATCTGATTTAGAAAATACTGGGCTGTCTGGAAGGAATGAAAAATCCAAAAGGTGGAACTAGGGAGATGTCTTAGTAAAATGTTTCACCATGCAAGCATGAGGACCTGAGTTGAATCCCCCAGGACCTATGGGCAAAGCCAGGAGTGGAGACAGCTGTAAACCCAAGCTGAGGAAGAAGAGCTCACTGGCTAGCTAGTCTAGCTGGATGGATGTGCCTCAAGTTCAGTGGGAGACCATGTCTCAAAACGTAAAGTGAAGGGGGCTGGAGAGATGGCTCATCAGTAAAGAGCAAATGCTGCCCCTGCCGAGGACTCAGCTTTGGCTTCCAGCACCAAGATGGCCCCTTACAACTCCAGTTCCCAGGAATCCATCGCCCTCTTCTGGCCTCTGGGGGCACTACACTCATGGTGCATGTACATACATTCAGGCAAAAACACTAATACACATAAATTAAAAAATAAGGTGGAACATGATTGAGGAAGACACCAGACATTGACCTCTGCCCTTCACTTACACACACACACACACACACACACACACACACCCATGAACACACACAAACACACACAAAGGGCTGTGATGAGTTTTGTTACTGCATAAAGTAGTAACTCAGAGTAGCCCTTCTTTAACAGGTGTCTATCACACGCATATCACATGGTTGTCGCTGCTCTGACCCCTAAGTACATTTGGAATAGCCTGTCCTCACTGTCCACTTTAGAGGCTGGGACTGAGCCAGCCACTGAGTGGTGATAATTCATGCAAGAGACACGCCACCCCCTTTGTCAGGACATCACCCGGGTCAGTTATGTGTGCTCATTACACACTTTATTTCTGTTATTAAACTTCACCTAATTGAAGCCATAGGAGCCCCAGACTGAAATAAAGATAATCAAAAATAATGGTTGGTCTCTAATGATGGTTCCTTTTTCTCTCGACACTCTAGAGAACGGTCTAGTGCATGTGGGCGTGCAACTGTGGCCACCCATAATGGGCCAACCTTCTTACCTCCTTATGTGAAGGAGATACTTTCATATCCATGCATCTCACTGGATATTTAGTACACTGGTTTTCCAATGTGTGACGTTTTTCCTTTATGTTATCATCATCATCATCATCATCATCATCATCATCGTGTGTGTGAATCCACACAGTGTTGGGGGAGGGGCATGTATGCCACAGTGGGCATGGGGACGGCAGAGAACAGCTCTATGGAGTGTTTTTCTCTCCTTCCACCTTTCCATAGGCACATGCGGGTCACCAAGCTTCCAAGACGAGTAAGTGTCTTTGCTGACTAAGCTGTCTTACCAGTCCTTTATCTAATCTTCTAAATACCTCCCTCTGGCTGCCTTCTTTCCTCCAGATCATATGCAAAGAAGAACCGTTGTTTTCCTTTTTTCTGTCAGCCCGCTCTAATTTTTCTCTGTTTTTCTCTATGCTAGAATCAAACTGCCAGATGAGAACACTGGACAGTGGGATTGGAACCTTCCCTCTCCCAGACTCAGGAAACCGCTCCATGGGACGATACATATGCCAGCCGGGCTCCCCAGAGGACACTGAGCCCCTCCCGCCTCTCCAGCCAGCCCCTTGCTTAGCTTCCTCTGCCAGAGCCCAAACCCTGGAACGTGAAGTGCCTTCCTCCACAGACAGCCAGAACTCCTCTGAGTCCACCATCATCCATTCCATATCGGACCCCAGCATGATGGCCAGAGGGATGCGTCCGCAGAGTCGCCTTCCCAAGCCCACCTCCTCAGGTAAAGTGCCATCTACTTTCCAATGGAATTGTTCCCACCATAATAGCATGTTTGCTGATGAACATGTAAAACTACCCAGCAGGAGACAAGTCACCCAGTGATCTCTGCCCCACTAAAATGCAGATTTATGGAAATCTCTGCGTACCCTCAACCAAAAAGTGGAACAACACACATGAGACCTTATCAGGGGCTGGAAAGATGGCTCAGGGGGTAAAGCGCTTACTTTAGCAATCACGGGAACTCTAGTCCAATTCCTGGAACCCATGTGAAAAAGCATGTCTGCAATCTCAGTGTTGAGAGTTAGAGAAAGACCAATCCCTGGGGCTTGCAGCAAGTCCAGACAAATCAGTAAACACCAAGTGAGAGATGCTATACAAGGTGTCTGAAGAATAACACCCCAAGTTTCTATCCATTCTCCACACAGCAGAGTGTACACACACACACACATACACACACACACACACACACAATCACACGCATGTACACACTCATAAACATACACACATGCACTAATTAACAAAATGACATTATCAACTTATAGTATTATGTTAAGGGGTGGTATTGGTGAAATTATTAAGGCCACTCCACATAGTTAAAAGGGGGGTTTATTTAGTGGCGTAACTTACAAGTGAAGGGATAGGTAGGTTGCAGGGTCTAAGAAAGACTTAGCACAGTCTGGCAGTGTTCTCTGGAGAACTCTGCTCAGTCTACCTCCAGCTTCCAGGGTCCAGGAACCAAGAGAGGCTGGGCGGTGGTGGCAAATGCCTTTAATCCCAGCACTCGGGAGGCAGAGCCAGGTGGATCTCTGTGAGTTCAAGGCCAGCCTGGTCTACAAAGTGAGTTCCAGGAAAGGCACAAAGCTACACAGAGAAACCCTGTCTCGAAAAAACCAAAAAAAAAAAAAAAAAAGGAACCAAGACAAGAGAGGCGGCACATCTGGATCTTGGGTCTTCAGGGTCCTCTCTTGGCCCCGCCTTGTAGGCGTGACAGTTACCAAAGCCTCAGTGGGGGTTGGAACTTCCAGATCAAAGATAGAATGGCTACCCACTACAGGGTAGGCATTCATAGGAGGAAACAGCACACCAATAGATGCTATGTAAATTGATGAAGAAACAAAAGCATGCAATATATATTCATGAGATTTATCTTTAAAAAAATCCATGTAGCCCTTATTGAATATAGGGGTTGGAGAGACAGCTCAGCAGTTAAAGGTGTGTATTGCTCTTGAAGAGGACCTGAGTTCAGTTCCCAGAACCTTCACTGGACAGCTCACAACCATCTATGACTCCAGCTCCAGAGGATCCAATACCCTGTCCAGCCCCTGAAGGTGCTGCACTCATATGCACATGCCTGCACAGAGACACATCTATACACATGATTAAAAATAAAGGACATCTTTTAAAAAAGGATAAGTTGAATATAGAAAAATTTAGCCCCAACACACTGATGTAAGTAGAATGTTGTGTTTCCTCTAAACAGAAACTATATAAGTGTCCTGACAGACTTCTATCTTATTACTGTACATTTACATGCTGCTAAACTATAAAGACATAGTGTGATTGATCAGCAGCAGATTGTGTGTTGACTGAAGAGGAAAGTAACTCACCTTCCCATCGAGACCTGCCTGCAATCAATGGAAAGACGCTTTTATGAGTAAAGACGAGGCCAAGCTAAGGGTCAAAGTGTTTCCATTGTTCCTCGATTAAAAATATTTATTACAGACCAGGATGATGCTCAATAATTCTTAACAGGTGTGGTTGTGGCGCTGACAAGATGTGTATTAGCACATGAGCTAGAACTCTGAAACAATGCTTTTGTTTATGGCTAGAAGGTCGGAAAGGAGCCACATGTGAGGGTTATATTACAGGTTTCGGAGAACTTAGATGAGAAAGCTGTTAATTAAACATGTTTGAATGGATGTATCAGACTGTTCCTGTGACTAAATTCTTCACACAGAGACAGCAATGGCCAAGGGGCCTCATCAGGACTTGCGCTCCTTCCCAGCCAAGGTTACATTTTTAAAGGCCATAATGCATATTATTTTTGAAATAAGTGCAGTGTTAATTAATGGCCCAGCCTCCAGAGCTTCAGGGGCGAAATCTTAGTTATAGATTATGTGCTCTATGCCTGAATAGTCGCATGTGTGACCTCAATTCGGCAGCGGGCTGCCGAGTAGACTCCATGATTAAACACTGTCATTATAACAAATTGAATAGAAACCACAAGCTTTGAATTGCTCCATAAGAAGGGGACAGGAAGGAGATTGTTCTGATCTTGCCACTTATATTCACTGCATCTGAATCCCAAGGGTTGTGTCTTAATTAAATTGTCACAAAGAGGTGTAAAAAGGTAGTATATGGGAGACAGTGAGGTGAGCAGACAGGAGGCCATCTTGGGGTCATCCACCCTGAAGTCTCCAGTCCATGACACCCACGGAATCAGGGCTGCTTTCTGATGCTTTCCTCGGTGACCATTTGTTAGGCGAAAAATTATGCCGTGCAAAAGTTTCAGGAACGAAAAGGAATGCGGGTTTCATTTCCTTCCTTCCCAGCAGCTACTTCCTGTACGATTTACACAGTTGAACGTGGCCTTTTCCTTAACCCCATTTCAAACACGGAGGCATCCGAACACATCTCACATTGTTAGTAAAAGTCTAATTGCCTTATTTTCTCACCCAAGCAAACTGCTGTGGAGGGCTGTGTGGCATGTCCTATTGATAATTAGGGTGGGTTTTTTTTTTTTAACTTATTTTTTAAAGTTTTCATACAAGTATATTGTGTGTTGTGCCTGCTCTTCTTCAAACTCCCTCCCCTCTCTGTCCTCCTCTCTCCTGCTGGTCCCCTTTTGCCCCCTACATACTTCCCTTCTATTTTCATGTCCTCTGTAAATACAGGATTTTGGGGTAGCTATATAAAATATGAGAGAAAACATACAGTATTTGTCATTCTGAGACTGGCACAGTTTGCTTAATATTTATTTCTGGTTGCATTGTTCTCCTGAAAATACTTCCATTCTTCTCATGTATGTTTTCATCGGATGTTTCATATCTGTATCGATGTGTGTGTGTGTGTGTGTGTGTGTGTGTGTGTGTGTCCTCATCTATATCTATAGATATATATGCCACAATAGGACGCTGACTTACAGAACACCTTCCTTGATCATTCTAAAAGACAGTCCCCATTGGGATCCTTCAGCTTCAACAACAAACACAAGAGAAACATGCTCGTCTTCCCTAGCCATCAGAGAACTGTAAGTCAGAACACATTAAAATTCTATCCTACCACAGTTAGAATAAAGGTTATTAAGGAAACAAGAAGCAACAAATGCTGATGAGGATGTGGACCAAAGGGAAGCCTGATACACTGCTAGTGGGAATTTCAACCGTCCAGCTACTATGCAAGTCAGTGTGGAGATCTCTCAAAAAGCTAGTAAATCTTCCATATGACCCAGTTATATCACTCCTGGGTATTTCTCCAAAGGACTCCGAAACAAGGCATCCCAGGGACCCCTGTACATCGTTCTTGCTGCAGCACTGGTCACAAGGGCTAAGCTGTGGCACCAGCCTAGGTATCCATCAGCAGATAAAGAAAGTGTGATTTGTATACACAGTGGAAATTCGTTCACTTGTGATGAAGAACAAAGTCATGTCACTTGCGGCAACATGCATGCGACTGTAGATAAGCATACAAAGAGAATGAGGCCCATCTCAGAAAGGCAAATATCATGCGTTTCTTCTGACTCTACTGTAGATACATAAAAGTGTGTGTGTGTGTGTGTGTGTGTGTGTGTGTGTGTGTGTGTGTGTTAAAGTAAAAGTAAAACTGTGGAAGGGCACAAAAGGGAACTAACAGGAGTGAGGGGAGGTGGAAAAGGTGAGTAGGGATGTAGAAGGAAGAGTATGCTCAGCACATAATATATACATACACAATGGTCTTTTAAACAGCAATGGAAAACAAGGATCCACTGCTCCGTGATGTTTAGGAAAGGCTGAAAAATCAGATCTTCTCCATGGCAGTTCGTAAGGGATCTAGTATTAGTCCTCCGAAGTTCTCTTTTCATTGCTGTGATAAAACTAAAGCACTTAAGAGGGAAAGGGTTCATTTGGGTCCACAGTTCCTCCGAGGAGATGCAGCCCACCCCACCCCACCCCGTCACAGTGGGGAAGACAGAACAGATTGGAGGAGACACAGTAGGAGCAGGAGGCTGGCTGGTCACATCGCATACACACTCAGAAAATAAAGAGAACCGGAAGTGGGGCCAGGCTATGAAGCCTCACGGTCTCTTCCTCCTGACCCACTTCCTCTAGTGAAGCACAACCTTTTTAAAGGTTCCAGAACCTTCTGAAGCAGCATGGCCAGCTGGGACCAAGTACCCAGATGCATGAGCCTATGGGAACCATTTCACATTTAAACCTCAGCAACCTCCAAGATGTGTTCATTATTTGATAAACAACATTGTTTGAAAGATAGCCTTACTGTTTCCTTACAGTTTGCTTGCTGAACCTGTTTTAATGTGGAAAGTCTCAACCTGTTTTGAAAGATGTCAGATCCCAGGGCAATAAGCTTTAGGTCTCCTCTGTAAATACGTATACACAGTTATGCAAATACTTGGGCAACCTAGACTCAAATGGGGAGCAGAATGTCAGGAGACCCAACTTTCCCTATATTCAGACCTTCACTCTATTTTTAAATGTGCCCCCTCTCCTTTCCTGAATTTGTTCAAGGTCGGTGAAAGTCTGTTTTTTATTTAACATGCCTTCCTTCATTTAGGAAAAACCAGTTTCCAAAAGCAGAATGAAGCAGAGTCAAAGACCCAGCCTGGCCCCTCCTTTGACTCTGCTGAGGATGCGGTGGCAAGTGAGCCCCTTTCAGGATGGAGGGGCGAAGATGCTACCGCTGAGACCCAGGTGAGGGGGTACCATCTACCTGTCTGTCCTGATTGCAAAATCTGAGCTCCTTGAACCCTATAGAGATAGAGCTAATTTTAAATCAGATCTTCACGTGGGTTTACCAAGTCTGTATCAGTTACTTTCCTGATCTCTGTGATAAAATACTGGACAGAAATAATACAAGGGAGAATCAGTGCATTTCAGCTGAGCTTCAAGGGATTTCAGTCCACGGTAGTAGGACAGTGTGAAATGGTTCCTTTCCAAGGCAGCAGAAGTTTATAGCTAGGACCTCTTCACCTGGTGGTAGCTGCAAGGAAGAGAGAGCTAGGCTGAAACCAGAGCTGGGCAGCATCTTCAAAGATCCACACACCCAGCAGCCCCGTGAACCACCTCCAGCATCCAGGCTCTACCAGGCTTTACCACTGAAACACTCCATAACCTCCTGCTGGGTTTTCATATCAGTTTCTGTGACAAATACCCCAGAAAAAAAGCAACTTTGAGAGGAAAGGGTTTCTTTGGCCTGTATTTCCAGATCATAGACCATTATTGCAGGAAGTCAGGGCAGGAACTTGAAACGTTATCATATCTACAGTTAAGAGCAAAGAGAATAAAACCCTGAGTCTGAACTTCTTGCATCTCTTCTCTTCTACTATTCAGGGACCCCTGCCTAGGGAATGCTGCTCCCCACAGTAAGCTCTTATCAAATTAACAATTAAGGCATTCTTCTACAGACGTGCCCACAGGCGAGCTTGTTCTAAATAATTCCTCTCCTCATAGAGATTCTCTCCTCATGTAATCATATTTTCTGTCAAGTTCAGTTAAAATTAACCATCTTACCCCTCAAAACACCCAACTGGGGGCATGGTCATGAAGGGTCCAAACCACATCCAGTTCATAGCAACATAGAAACTTTTACCTATGGCTCAACCTCTACTCAGAATTAATATTAAACTGGAAGCTTATGCAGTCAGCTGTTGGTTACTTCTTAAAGGCCATCTTCCATTTGGGGACAGAAAGAGAATGAGCAATGGGGCAAGGACTGTTCTGTTCTTCTCACAGTTCTGTGCATTTGGACCATGTGACCTGCTTTTCTCGTGATTTCTAAGAAGCAAAGAACAAAGCAATAGGAGTCAGATCAATGAGAGGAGATTCTTAGATGTTCTACAAACTGGACGCACTGGGCCATGATTCTCCACTGCATCATTAAGATGTTTCTGGCAACCCAGGGTGGATTCACAGAAAAGCAGACAGCAGGCCACAGTGTGTTAAGAGTTCATCTGTGAGGAAATGCTGACTGACAGATCTCATGTAGACCAGACCAGTCTTGAGTTCATTCTATAGTTTTAAGATGACCCTGCGCTCTTTCTCTTACTGCCCCTACCTCCTGAGGGCTGGGATTCCAGGCGTGCATCACCACACCTGGTTCATGTGGGACAGGGATGGAAGCCAGGGCTCTGGGCATGCTAATCAAGCACTCTGCCAGCTGAGCTACATCCCCAGCCCTGAAGATACATGCTTCTAAATATTTTTCGGAGATTATAATTCATCATTTCCATCCTCTTTCTTCCCTCCAAAAACCTTTCCATGTACCTTCCCTTGCTCTTTCAAAACATGGCTTCTTTTTCTTTAACTGCTGTTAAATATATGGTGTATGCATGTATGTGGGAGGGGGTACACATAAATATTCCAAAATACATACTTATAAGTAACATTACACAGGTTATATTTTTGTGTTTAGGAATATACATATTTTTAAGTACTGAGAGAGAAGGATTTTTTTCTCTTGCCAATCCTGCTTCAAAAAGAAAGCTAGCCAGGGAGGTTGAACTTCACAAGCATGCTGTTCATAGTGGTATAAGCAACCAGCTGAACCACATGCCCAGCCTGCCAGCTCGCTTCCTTGTATTATGTCAAATGCGACAGAACATACCTGCTTCCCTGCTCATAAGGCACCAAGGTAAACACGCATCTTTTCTTCCAAAGTTGGTTTCTTTTGCTTGACGGAGAAATGTTAAGAGTCCACTTGTTAGCAGAGTCTGCCCACAGATGCAGGATTCCAGAGACTGAGTAGGTGGCCCAGTGGGTGAGGGAGCAGAGAGTCATTTTGTCGCTTTGTTTCCACGGAGCTACCCACTCTAATTTGCCAGCTGAGAAGAGAAAATATTCTTTCCCCACGTGTGCAGACAGGGCCTCGGCACCGAGGACTGCAGGCGCAGAGGAGGTAGGGAAGAGGGCAGTCCAGAGAGGCTCCGCATAAGCTGAGGGAAGGAATAGAAAGGGACAGCGGGAGAGCCCCGCCTCTGGATGCAAAGACCAGAGGAAGGGAGCCTTAACTCTGCTGGAACCCCTGCATCTGGGTTGCTTGAAAAGCAAATAATATGCTCTTGAACCACCAATAGCCGTGATAACCCGCAGCAAAGGATTGGGCATGTCAGCGTCCCATCGTGGAGGAAGGGACGTAGGTCACATGGCCCCAACCCCGTCTGATGGTCTGTAGGAAGGTAATAGTTGTTGGAGAAAGGGGAAACATTGGCTTCCGTGGGCTAACCAATGGTAAGATGCTCATTCCAGTAAATGGCCCACCACTAACACTCCTCTAGATAATCCCTCATCCCTGTTCCTGCAAGCATCCCCTCCGCCCTGCATCTCTAAGTAACCCCTGACTCAGACACATGCAAGAAACCCTAGTTAAAATCAGCAGATGTTGGGGGAGATGCTAGCAGAAAGGGGACTTGTTGGGAAGAGGAAAGGGATCAGCAGGAGGGAGAGGGGGCAATAGAGGGTAATGGGGTTGAATATGGTCAAAGTACATTATATACATGTATGAAATAGCCATGATGGAACTCGTTATGTTAAGTAGTAATCAAAGAAACAGAATATGCTGCTGGTGAGCTCCTGCCTCATCCACATGGCCACCCCTCACCATCATCAGCTCTTCTGCCAGTCAACTCTGTTACTGCAACCAAATGACATAGAGCCAGGCAGGCAGGCAGGTAGGGTGGCTCACACCTGTAATCCCAGCTACTCCGGAGGTCAGGGCTGAGGGGACCAAGAATAGGGGCACAGACTGAGCAACATAGTTAAGACCCCGTCTCAAAACTGGAGTTCTGGAGCTAAGACGTAACTCAGTAGTAGAGCACTAATACATTAGGGCTAAACATTTAACTCCAAGACCAAAGTCGTCATTATCATCAGCTTCCAAAGAAGAAAGGTCCAGTCCTTGATAAACTGCCTCTCTTGGTGTCGACTCTGGAGGAGAAGTGCATCCTGGCAGGAATCCTGGGAGAGGGCAGGGTGCTCACCTCATCTGAAAGGAAGGGAAGGAGATGGTACCCTCGATCCTGATTCTTCAAGGCATGCATGCCTCTGATGACTTTAAACCACCCTAGACACCACCTCTTGAATGTTTCCACCAGCTCCTAACAGCATCCAACCAGGAACCAGGCCATTACCACATGGGCATTTGAGAGACAATCCATAGCTAAGTCATAGCACCAGCCCTGCCAGCTTAGGCCCAAAAAAAAAGTTAAATGAATAAATAAATAAATCCAAGCTGAATCTCCTTTGTTCTCTATAGAGAGCTGCCCTGCCTCCCAGGCTTTTCATCTCCAACGAATGCCATGCACCATCACTTTAGAAATTCCCACAGTGTCCTTGGCTCTTCATGGTCTCATCCCATGTTGGCTATTCCAAAGTCCTGCTAGTGTCCCTCCCACATATCTTAGATCTGCCTCGGATTCACCTCCTCTGCCCCTGGCACGGCCTGAGTCCTCAGCTGGGTTATATGACCCCATTGTCTCCCCCTCTACCTGTCCTGGGCCCAGTCAGTTCATTATCTGCATTGCCACCAATGTACTCTCCCCCACGTGCAGTATGCCATGACCTGATCCCTTTGCTTAAAGCTTTCCAGTGCATCTTCATGACTCACAAAATCCAGCCTCCCAGGAGACCTGACCTCCAAATTCATCAATCTGCACATATTAAATATATACACCTTGTTGTATGGCAATCATACCACAACGAAGTGAATTTTTACTTTTATTTTAAGTTGTCATGCATATATATTGCGATTAAATCACTAGCAATCCACAGAGTCAGCTTAATAATCAGGGGAATTTATTTGGGGGTTAACTCACAACCATGGGAGATTTATCACAGGATCTGGGAAAGCTGAGCTATGTCCCATGCTGATCTGTTTGGTCCAAGATCTCAGCATCCAAACCACGAGGTTACCAAGAGAGAACTGCATACATGCATCCCAGGTCTTAATAAGGGTCCCCAGCGGCCATGCCCCAGGGGCAGGTACCTCAAGGTCATAGGCAGATGTAACAGTTACAGTTGCCTCACTAGGGGCGTGCTTCAGGGCATGGCTCAAACATACACATACACACACACACACACACACACACACACACACACATACATACATATACACACACACACACACACACACACTCATACATGTTATGCTGAGCATATGCCCCCATACTTCCTTATTTACCCTTCCCTCCTCTGATTAGTGCCTTGTGTTCCCTAGACACTTTCACATCATATACACATCCATGATTTTCTATTTCTATATAAAACCTGAGAACTAAAACTAAGAGAAAATACATGATATTTGTCTTTCTAAGAAGAGCTTCGTTTACCTAGTGTGGTTATCTCATGATGCAACCATTTCCTTACAAATGTCGTAACATCCTTCTTTTTGACGGCTCAGAAAATTTCCGTCATGTGTGTAGACCACAGTACCCATTCTTCTTTCGTTGGACACCTAGATTGATTCCATAACTTAGCTATAGCGAGTCATACTACAGTAAACACTGATGCCTGTGTACCTCTGTGCCATGCTGACGTGGAGACCTTCAGGTAAGCACTCAGAAGTGGCATAGCTGGATCATGCTGTAGTTCCACTTCTCGGTGCTTTGGAAAACCAAACAAACTGGCAAAGCCAGGTCCAGCTCCCCCTTTGCCCTGGGGTGTAGCTAGAGTTTTCCTGCCTTGCCCACAGTCAGGACAAATCTTTGCCACCCGCCAGTGCCACAGCCGCTCAGACCCAACCAAGTAAACACAGAGACTTTTATTGCTTACAAACTGTATGGCCGTGGCAGGCTTCTTGCTAATTGTTCTTATAGCTTAAATTAATCCATTTCCATAAATCTATACCTTGCCACGTGGCTGGTGGCTTACCGGCATCTTCACATGCTGCTGATCATGGTAGCGGCTGGCAGTGTCTCTCTGCCTCAGCCCTCCACTTCCCAGAATTCTCTTCTCTCCTTGTCCCACCTACTTCCTGCCTGGCCACGGGCCAACCAGTGTTTTATTTATTGACC
Organism: Peromyscus leucopus; assembly: GCF_004664715.2. Lineage (NCBI taxonomy): Eukaryota > Metazoa > Chordata > Mammalia > Rodentia > Cricetidae > Peromyscus > Peromyscus leucopus. Next base: position 62,828,100 of record NC_051076.1, read on the forward strand.
AATCAGAGCAATTTGACATACAGACCGTCCCACAGCACTTCCCTTTCTTTTTTTTAAAAGGAAAGTTTTAACTTTTACACATCTCCAAAGTCAGCTTGGTATATTTGGGAATTTGGGCGTAGCTTCTCTTACTACTTCCTGCTGGAGGGGTCGCTGTATCTTATGGGGACACAAAGAAAATTTTAGGATCATGGAGTAGTCCGTGAGACCGTATCGTCTGAGCCTGTTGCCTTGAAATGATTCTGGATGTTGGATCATCTGGGCCATGGTGTCATCGGAGACCTTTCAGGTGGTCTTGGCTGGTCAAACCTGATGTATCTTAATCTAGAACAAATCCATAGCCTCTGGCTTTCTGTAGAAACAAAAACGGAGCCTCCTTTCCAAAGCAACATATCCTTAAATCCAAATTTTGAAGTTAAGTTACCTTTAAAATACACATTTTGGCATAATTCAACAGGTTTTGCAATCAAATGTTTCTCTTCAGTTACGAATATCAAAGAGAACATAATCCAGATTCTCTGTGTGGTAGCCATCTTTATGTGGCTTATGTTTTATATTACCTTGAGCCTATTGCTTTAAACTGCATCCTTCTAAGCCTGAAAAGGCGCTGTGGCTGCTGGCTCCACCCACTTCAGCTTCCCAACATGGCGGTGGTACGTTTTCCGCCAGCTTTGGGAGCCATCAACTCTCATAAATAGTGGGTCTATGCTTCTATCAAAGCAGCGAGTAGCCCAGAAACCTCTTTTTGTTTTGTATTAGCAAAGGCTAAATCCACCACGCAGCTTAATGTGCCACTTGCAGAGGCCTCATTCCCGCCATACTGCAGATTGAGCTTGCACGCTAGGAACCCGCCAGTAGCTCAAACACGCACACTGCCGCTCATTTGAGAGAGACAATTAGGAAACTGTTTTTGGCTCCATTTTAGAATCTTTTCTCAGGTTTTAGGTAGAAACTTTTGCCAACACGTTGGGCGCCATTTGTAGCTAGAGTTTTCCTGCCTTGCCCACAGTCAGGACAAATCTTTGCCACCCGCCAGTGCCACAGCCGCTCAGACCCAACCAAGTAAACACAGAGACTTTTATTGCTTACAAACTGTATGGCCGTGGCAGGCTTCTTGCTAATTGTTCTTATAGCTTAAATTAATCCATTTCCATAAATCTATACCTTGCCACGTGGCTGGTGGCTTACCGGCATCTTCACATGCTGCTGATCATGGTAGCGGCTGGCAGTGTCTCTCTGCCTCAGCCCTCCACTTCCCAGAATTCTCTTCTCTCCTTGTCCCACCTACTTCCTGCCTGGCCACGGGCCAACCAGTGTTTTATTTATTGACCAATCAGAGCAATTTGACATACAGACTGTCCCACAGCACTGGGGCTTTGCCTGAGAAATGTGACCTTTTTTTTTTTTTGAACCCATGGTTTCCCTCTAAGAATGGCAGCAGGACACTCTAGCAAGGATACTTACATTTGCATAAAAATTGGCTCACCGGAGGCTCACGGACTAACTATGTTCTCCCAGTTCCATTTCTGTGGAAGATGCTGTTTATTCCTCCTTGAATCCCTTCACTCTGTCAGTACAGCATGCAGAGGAATCCTTTGCATCCCAGTCCACAGACTCTGGCATTGCTGTTGGTACTGGCAAGTGGACTCTGAAAGGCCAGTGGCTTCTTCTTCAGGTTTTCTCACTTGCTCCTCATGAAAACTTTATAAAAGAGATGTTTTGTCTTGATTTTATAGATGAAGAAATCAAGCACCCCTAACCTAACACTGACTGTTCAAGGTTCACCAGGCTGGATTCACTTACGGGAATCGCCAAGGGTTTGGGAGTCTGTGCCCCTTCCGGAAAAGGATAGTGTCATGTCTCAGAGAAAGACCTCGTGCAAGATCTGATATGCTATAAAAATCTGCTTATTGAGTAAATAAATGTCTGGCTCATGAACTATGTTCATTGATGTTGATTAATACTGATTTTAAGATATACTTTGTAATGACATTCTCAGTTAATTCTGGTAAAATAATACTTTTAGCTCCCGACTGTAGTCACTCAGATGGCCCCCTGGTCAGTGGGTCACAGAACAAAATGAATAGACTTGTACATAATGGAGAGATTTGTGGGGAGGAGTTAGGGTAGGCAAGGTGGTAGGGACATGGGAGAGAGTGGATGTGTAGATGTTTGTTCACTGTGTTTTGTACATGTGTGAAATTGTCTAAGAACATAATTATAAGATTAAAACATATTTTTACTAATCCCTTGAGAATTTTTACAATGTATTTTGATCATATTTACCCCAGACTCCTCCCAGATCCAGCACACCTCTTTACACACACCCCCAATTTCCTGCTGTCTTTTTAAAAACTAACCCATTTTTCCAATGAGTGCCACCCATATACTCTTGAGTGTTAGGCCACCCACTGGAACATGGTTAAATGACCAGGAACTACACCCTTAAAGAAAACAACTCTCTTCTCCAGAAGTCATCAACTCTCCATAGCTCCACAGTTAGGAGTGGAGAGTTCCCAAACCCTCTTCCACTCCATGCTGGCATGTTGACTGGCTTGATCTTCTGGAGGTAACCACTGCAACTTTGTGCCCAAAAGCCATTGTTTTTGCTCCAAACCCCTCCAACCTCCGCCTCTTACAATTACAGTGATTTGCCCTTTCTTCTATGGTGACTTACTAATTTTATGTGTATAAGTATCTTGCCTGCATGTACACGACATGCATGCAGTTGCCCACAGAGGCCAGAAGAGCATGTCAGATCCATTGTAACTTGAGTTGCAAGTATTAGGTACCAAGCCCAGATTCTCTGTAAAAGGAGCAAATGCTCTTAACCCCTAAGATATCTCTCACACCCCCATGTGTTGTTGGTTGTTTTTAACTCTTTGGGGGGCCCACCATCCAGCTCCAAATAAATCACACATGGAGGCTTATTCTTAATTATAAATGTCCAGCCTTAGCTTGGCTTGTTTCTTGCCAGCTTTTCTTAACTTAAATTATCCCATCTATCTTTTGCCTCTGGGCTTTCACCTTTTTCTATTTCTGTATATCTTTCTTTCTTACTCCATTGCTGATTGTGTGGCTGAGTGGCTGGTCCCTTGTGTCCTTCTCCTTCTCTCTCTTGCTTCTTCCTCTCCTCTTTTTTCTCCTCCTGTTTATTCTCTCTACCTGCCAGCCCCATCTATTTCTCTTTCCCTCCTCGCTACGGGCCTTTCAGCTCTTTATCAGACCATCAGGTGTTCTAGATAGGCACAGTGTCACAACTTCACAGCATTAAACAAATGCAACATAAACAAAAGTAGCATACCTTAGAATAATATTCTACAACACCCATGAATAAATGTTAATTAAAAATTATTATTTGTACGCATACATTAAATTTTTAAAGTATCATTTTCAGAAAAATTTCCTATCCAGTCCTTCTCTAACAAGGGCCCTAAAGTATACACTGTTTTTTTTGCTCTTCCTCACACTACTGTTTGTTTTTTCATTTGCCTTTATTACACTGGATGCCCTGTGGGGTGGGGAAATGATTCAGTCGGTCAAGTGCTTGCTGAGCAAGTGTGAAGACCCAAGTTCAATACCCAGAACCCTTGTTTAAATAAGCAAACAAAAACCTGACAGTTTAGTAGTCCAGAGTTGGAGAGACAAAGACAGGCAGATCCCTCAGGATTATTGACTGGCCAGCTTTTGGTGCATTCCATGCCAATAAGAAACCCCATCTCTAAAGACAGGGTGGACAGCTCCAGGTTGACCTCTGGCTTACATGCTCTTGTGCACATGTACGTACATGCAAAAGCACCCTACACATGAACAAACATCCACATGCACATACAAATCTTCAAATCAAACCCTACTGGAGTCTATAGATCACTACAATATGGGGCCCGTTGAAGAGGACTCCCTGTTTCTCACAACCCATGTACACAAAATGTAGTGGTTAAGGGAAATAAGCAAAGCTTTGGGACTAGGTTCTCGTGGCCACCTGACGATGCTCACCTCGTCAAGCTCCAGTTTGCTGAATAAGAAGTGCGTTTTCTGCACTTCAAGGTAATTATAGCCAACAAATTACACAGAGCTGGGGCAGCTGAGTTAAAAACAATTGGTTTTGCAGTAATTAGAAAAACACAAGGAAATGATGACGGTAGGACAATATTGAAAGGGACACTGAGCGATGAGGGCCCTGGTTCCCAGTTCATTCTTCAGCTTGAATATTTAGAGATTCACAACTAATTATGCAGCGATGATGAATTTTAAAAAACCTGCCATCACGCCTTCCCAAGGCCAAAGGCTGCCTATTAATAGAGCTATCAGCTTTTGCTGTATTATAGAGAATTCACACAAAGTTGCATCTATTTTAAAGTGCTCATCTGGGGCATCACTTAAAGATGACGAATCTGTGTAATGTGCAGAATCAGCATTTGGGTTAAACTAAAATCCAAACTCATTACAGTCACTCCAGATATCCCCAGACAGATTCTGTTGTTTAAAATGGACACTAGAGCTACCTTAGTTCAGGGCATTGAACTTGGGTCCTGTGAAGGTGAAGACTGAAAGACCCTTGGGGCTCACTATCTCCCTCCATGTGCTGAGATTACAAGCATACATCAGCACGCTGACTTTTTTAAACTCGTGTTTTTAAAATTATGTGTGTTTGTGTATTTCTCTGTGGGGGTATGTACTTGTTAGTGCAAGTACTTCCAGAGGCTAGACACATTGGATACTCCTGGAACTGGAGTGACAGATGGTTGTGAGCCCCCAGATGTGGGTGCTGGGAACGAAACTTGGGTCCTGTGTAAGAGCCGAGCATGCTCTGAACCCTCTCTCCAGCACACACTTCCACACTCACACCTCTATCTTAACTGCAGACTCTGAGGATCGAACTCAAATCTTTACGCTTACCAGGCAAGCTCTTTATCAATCACCATACCCCCATGCCCAGTTTGCTGTGTTTCTGCCCAGAGTGGAAGGGCAGGAAGCGCTGACATGCAGGGTTTTGTCACCTAGCGTGAAAGGAGGCTGACACATGTAAAGTACTGACCGCAACCAGCAGTCTGCTCTGAGTCCCTCAGCAGGACCAGCCTCTCCAGTTTCTCTGCATCTCCACTTAGGGACATTCAGAAAATCAAATGCTTTCCAGTTGTTCACTTTGAATCCGTGGCTCTCTGAGCTTGGAGGCTTCCGGTGGCCCGAGGTGTCACATGCAATAATGAAACAAACAAAAGCAATCCAGCCAGCTTCCCAGAATCATGTGGTCAGGAACTAGCTATCAGAAAGAACCCACTGTGCCCTCAGACAGGCTGGAGAGGGGAAGCTGGGACATGACCTGCATTTAATTACTTGAGCAGCGTGCGCATCGCAAGGCCCTTAAGAAAGCAAATGCAGTGATGGACAGAATGAGTTTACCCTCCTGTCCAAAGAGCAACATGCCGTAGCGAGGACATCACTCAATTAAATTGGACTGCAGGAGATGAAAGAGATGGAGGCCAAGCCTGGAAACCCTAATGAGACATTTGGAGGGAAGAGATGCAAACCCTCCAGAGTTTGTCCTCTTTGATGGACATTCTTGACTCCCTGTCATTACCATAGCATCCTCAGTGTTTTGCCCCTTGAGTTTTTATTGTGACTCAAAATACTTTTTTAAGAAAAGCTTTTCAGTCCTTGATTGGTAGGAATTAGGTGTGTGGTGGGGTTGGGGGTGGGGTCCGAAGGTTTTACTTGGTGCTGTGACACCTTGGCCACCAGGGCTGAAAGAAAACCAGACCATGAAGCTAAAACTAAAAACAGAAAAAAGGATGTAAGATAGCCTGTGACTTTGTTTCTACACGGTACATGCTCCCCGCCTGCTTCCTGTAAGAGGAACAGCATGAAGTGTGGCATGATAAGAGCTATAGGTGCTGCTCCTGGGAACCCCAATATTTATGCAATCCTGTCCATGTGACCAAGGATGACTTTTCTTATGCAGAGCTCCCTACCCCACATAATATATTGAGAGTTCATACCCAATCATCAAGCCACTGAGTTGTGCCATATGTGGGAAACAGCAATTTCTGGAGATATTTGGGTTGTCACTGCTCCAAGGGGCCAGGAGCTGTTGTCTGGAGCTGCTACAAGGCTGTAATGCATAGGATGGCTCCCGACAGCAAAAAGTAAATGGGCAGATGTCAGCAGTGACAAGCAGCAGCCTAGAGTGGATTAACCTTTGGGCACAGGAAATGTTCACCGGGTGAGAGAACCTGTCAAATGTTTGAGTCAGAATATAACAGCAGCCACATTCTCCATGCCCAGCAGGGGCACTAAGGCCAGTTCCAGCTGCAAATCCAGCCATTATGATGTGCGTCCTTCAAAAGGGATCTTTAAAATTCAAATTTAAGGGGTGTGTGTGTTTGTGTGTTTGTGTGTGTGTGTGTGTGTGTGTGTGTGTGTGTGTGTGCATGTTCCTCTGGGACATAGCTGCATGCATGCCATGGTATGCTTGTGGAGGAGGCCACAGGAGTGTCAGTCCTCAAATCCTACCTTGTTTGAGACACGGTTTCTTGTCCTCTGATGCGTACACCAGGCTAGCTGGCCCGTGTTCTTTCAAGGGTTCTCATGTCTCTGCCTCCCATCTTGTTGTAAGACTATTGGGTTTACAGATGTCCTCTGTCACATCTGGCTTTTGCTAGGATTCTTTGGATCCGGCCTGAAGTCCTCATACTTTTTAGGCAAGTGCTTTGCCGACTAAGCCATCTCCTTGGCCTCCTGGGCCTTGCAGTGGTGACCGCTGACCAGTTTCTGGCGCCTCTGTCAGGAGTTAGGAGGAGGCTGAGCACAGACTGTCAGAGGCTGAGGCACACGAAGTCTCTCATTAGTGTTGTAGTTCTGTCTCTCTTAGGGAACATGTGCCCCAAGGAGGCAGAAATCCTTCACAGACTTGAAAATGACTCCAGGATGCTTAATCCTCACCATGCTCGAGTGAGGCAGGTAAATTGCAATTAGATGAGAAAAGGCGTTAAAAAAGAACCATTGTCAACAGGTGTTTAAGGGTCCTTTGGGAACACAGAGTTTCATATTTGGCTTAAAAGTACATAGTGACATTTGGAGAGAGTCCCTTGCCAGACGTATTCCTACTGAATGGTTAAGACAAGAAAGATTAATAACAATCTAATGAAACCCTCAGGTAGATCTATACAAGACACTTCCTTGAAGAAGTGGAGCAATTAGAGGAAAGAATGAAGAAAGATCTTTCTAGAATTATTATAGTGTGCAAGAGGAGAAAAGCCACATTAGGCCTCTGAGGTGCTGGAAGGGAGGTGTGTTAGTTACTTGTCTCATGGCCATAACAAAATTCCTGACGAAGGAACTTAAAGGATGGAGGCCTTTATTTTGGCATATAGTTCCAAGGGATGTAGACCACCATGGCAGAGGAGGCGTGACGGCAATAATGTGAGGTGGCTGCTCACCTGGCATCACAGACAGGAAAGAGAGGGAGATGAATGCTCATGTCAGCTCATTTTCTCCTTTTTGTTCAGTCCAGGACCCCAGCCCATGGGATGGTGCCATCCACATTCAAGGTGGATTTTCCCCCACCTCCATTAATCTAATCTAGAAACTCCTCACAGACATGCCCAGAGGTTTATCTCATAGATGATTCTAGATCCTGTCAATCAATACTAGCCATCACAGACCAAGGCAGATATGTTCCTGTCGTCCTGTGTACCTTACTCTGAGACTTTAAGAATCTAGGAAGAAACTACTTCAAACATTTGCTCAGCCTGCCTGCCCTGCTTTAGGTCCAAACCTAGAAATACATACTTACTATACACCAAAGCAGATTATCTTGGAGGAGAGGGTTGGTTCCTTCCTAACCAGCAACCAGAAGTCTTACCAAGAAAATTATCAACCTTTATTCAAAGCCTCACACAGTGGGATTCTTTCTAGAACTCTAAAACCCATAGCCCCAAAGCCATCTGGCTGTGTGCCAGAGATGCCCAGGTCTGGAAGGGACACCTGGTCTCTAGCCTTGGCTGTTCTAGCTGTTGGCTTCATGATCTTGGATGGAAGATGCTGGCCTCTCTGAGCATCCCTTCCCTCTGCTACATAACACCCATCTTGCCACCTCGCAAAGGCATATTTCAATATAACAGTAGACTGTAGAATTTCACCCCACAGAGTGCTCACGGGTAAGAATTATTCTTTAACAAAAAAAGCAAAAGAAGCTGGGTTGGGTGGTGCACACTTGCAATCACCACTGCTTGGAAGGCTGAGGCGAGTGTTCAAGCCAAGCATGGACTACCTAATGAAATTTTACCTCAAATTAAAAAGGGCTGAGATATAGCTCAGTAATAGAATGCTTGCCTCGTATGCACAAGGCCCCGAGTTCAATCCCTAGCAGTGGGGAAAAAAAGGAAGGAAGGAAAAATATGGAATAATTTAAAGTTTAGAATGTTCAAATAAGAGCACGGAGCACAGGGACTTTAAAATAATGTGTAAGCTGAATAATATAAAGCTGAAGCTCCAGAAAAGTAAGCCACCTCGTAAATTAGCCAGGGCTCTACAGTTTCATTAGGGGAAATATCTGTTGTTCAAATTCATTCTGAGGAAGAAAAAACTGATTTAAACTTCCATGAAACAAGGCCAGCAGCATTCTCCTTCCTTTGTATTTACTCTGGCAATGAGTAGTAATATCCCAAACCATCACTCAGCAGCACTGCGCGCAGACACCCCTGTATAGGGGTTGGAAATACTGTAAGGCTAAATCAGGGAGAGGGGAATTCTGTGTTTAATTAGAGCAGGGATTTTTATGATAAAGGGCTAAATCAACTCACTCTTGGAGGGATTTAATTAGAGAAGAAGACTTCCTTCCCACGGACTGAGCTGGCTCTGGACTGTGTGCACACAGAAGGGAGATGGGGGGTTGACTCCCGACTTCCCTTCTGTCTTGCACTGTTTTGGAAGCCCCCACCTCAGAGGCATCGTTTGAAGTGTTTCTTCTCTCCTACTTGACTTTTCCGTGAACCCCTCCTTTGTCTTGGTTAATTCAGTCCTCATGCGGTGATGCATCGCTTTGACTCTTTGCGTTCTGTGGTATTCCTCCTGTGCTGGCTCGTTCATGTCAGCTTGACCCAAGCTGGAGTCATTTTGGAAGAGGGAACCTCAGTTGAGAAAACTGCCACTAGATTGGCCTGTGGACAAGCCTGTACTATATTTTCTTGATGGGTGATGGATGTGAGAGGGCCCAGCTCACTGTGGGCACTGCCACCCCTGGCCTGTTGGTCTTGGATTCTATAAGAAAGCAGGTTGACCAAGCCGTGAAGAGCAAGCCCATGAGCAGCACTCCTCTGTGGCTTCTGCTCCAGTTCCTGCCTCACTGACTTCCTTCTGTGATGGACTGTGGTGTGGAACTGTAAGCTGAAATTAACCCTTTCCTCCACAAGTTGCTTTTGGTCACAGTGTTTATCATGACAAAGAAGCCCTAAGACCCTTCTCACAAGGTTCTTCTAAATATATTCCTGAGTGTGAATAGGATTCTTCAGAAGACATGACTATAGGATCGGTTGTGTCTTTGTGGAAACCCAAAAGGTATGCTCGCATAGATTATTTCTCCCAGTGTCCCAGGAAGTGTTTGCAAGACATAAAAGGACCTGAGAGGACCAGGGAGACGGCTCAGCAGATAAAGCACTTGCCATGTGTGCATAAGGACCTGAGTTTGGGTCCCAAAAAACTACATAAAGTTGGGTGCAGTAGCATGCATCCATATTTCCAGTGCTCCCAAGATGAGAGACACATGGGAAAATTTCCAGAAACTCATGGGCCAGCTAGCCTGGCATACACAGTGGTAAAAATACAAGAGACTCTGCTCCTACAGGGTGGGTGATGGGGCCCAATGCCTGAGGCTGCACTTTTACTTCCAGATGGGTGCTTTAACACACACACACACACACACACACACATACAATCATGCACAACACAGGTCATCCAGGACCATGAAGAACTTGGTGATTGTGGAGTAGCCTTTGTGCACCTGTGATAAAACAGCCAATGTGAAAACCTTAAGGAAGAAAGGATTTAATTTGCTCATGGTTTCAGGGGTTTGAGTCCATGAAGGAGGTGAGAGTCCAGTAGATAGAGCAGCTCATATGCTAGGCTGGAAGGAGAGCGGAACCCTAACAAGATATTGCCAATAGTCATGCCCCCCCCTGCCCCCTGACCAACTACCTCCAGTCTGGTCCCATCTTGCCCAGTTCTCTCACTTCCTGGTACCCACTGAGTCAATCAGTGAAGTAAACCTGTTACTGACTCAGAGTCCTGATGATGTCGTCATCTCTGGAACCCCCCACAGGTGCCCACAGGTGTCCTGGATGCCTGTGTCTGTGAGCCTGCTGGTGACGGCCACAGAGTTTTCCCTTGCCTTGTTAGTCTTTGTCATTACAGTTTCCACAAACTCTTCAGAGTCAGGGAGGGGTTTTCCTTCTTTTCTCACACAGGGATTTCCACTTGCCTATGACATCCTCATGTGGAGTTCATGTTTGTGCATGTTTCATTTTTATAATGGTCAAACATCAGTTAACTCTGACCAAAATCTCCCCTATTCCCAAGTTAATGTATAAAGCTTCATAATTCTCCCAGTGTCTTTGTACTTTGGGTTTTATCTTTATACATGAATGCGAAGTATTTTTTTTCAGTGTATGCATGTATATTATGTGTATGCTGTATGTTGTGTAAGAACCGTGATTATTGTATGAGTGTTTTGAGTTTTTTATGTGTCTGTTGCAAATGTTGTGTTGTTATATATCTGTTGTGTTTCTATTATATGTGTTTGTTCTGTGTATATTATATATCTCTAGTATGTGTTGTGTGAATATTTATGTGTGTGTTGTGTGCATGTTACATATATGTCTGTTACATATGTCTGTTATTTCTGTTGTTTTTGTGGTATCTATGTTGTGTATGTCTGTTGTATGCCTGCTGTGTACGTGTCATGTGTTGTCTACAATGTGTCTATCGTGTGTCTTATGTATGTTGTGGGTGTGTTGTCTGTGTATGTGTGATCATTGTAGAAGAGACACAAGGCCTCGTGCTTGCTGGGCAAGTGCTCTACCACTGAGCTGTGTCCCCAGCAGCGAGCTTTGCAGGTGTCTTAAATCACTTTCATATTAAAAAGATAAAGGGCAGAGCAATCAGTTGCTTTTATGGCCGAGTGTGGAAGAGGCCATTGGTAACCGGTTAAGATGAATTTGTCTCCATTTCTTCATTGCTGTGATTAACTGGCTGGCCGGAAAGCTCTCACCCCTGTCTGGAGTTGGCTACATCCGTCACTCACCATCAGGTGCAGTTAATTACAAATGCTTCTTAGGCACACATGCAGGGAAAGGAGGCCTTTAGTTTGCACCGGCATCTTGAGGATGCATGGCTACACTGTCCTTCTGTCCCTGTGCAATTGCCTGTGGAGGATTTTCATTGCTGACTTGAAGACACACAAGAAAAGGCAGCGTGTACAGGAGGAGGTTTAAGTGAATCCTCTGCCTGCCATGATTCTGTGTGTGCTTGGGGACAACCTTGGAGACTCCCCATGAATCGTCACTCTTCTGGTTACAGTGACCTGACAAAGGCAGCTTAAGAAAGGAAGGACTTTGTTGGTTTGTTTCTTTGTTGTTTTTGGACTCACAGTTCCACAGGGATCCAGTCCATCATAGGGAAGGCGTGTCTGAAAGAGTAGGAGGCAGCTGGTCACGTGGCCTCCACAGTCAGGCAGCAGAGAGTAATGAATACTGGGACTCAGCTCACTTTCTCCTTTTTGTTCATTCAGCTCACCAGCCCATGGAATGGTGCCGCTCAGATGTAGGGCAAGCCTTCCAACCTCCATTAGCCTGATCACCCTCACAGACATCCTCAGACATTTGTTTTCATAGACGGACTTTATCCCTTCTGGTTGACAGTCAAGATTAAGCCTCACAGACATGAAGCTTTGGTGCTTTGGGGAGCAGGAAGGAGACAGCACGTAATGCAGCCCTGCTCACAGAGCTTCCAGGCGAGTTAGAGAGAAGAAACAGGAAATTTAAAGAGCTACCAGCAGCATATAAGGGCCCCAAAACATACAGACTCCTTTCCATCCATGCCTTATCATCTTGTCACTTAACTTCATGATAGTCCATGATAGGATTTTATTGTCCTGTGTCAAGTAAGTACTTGGAGATGATCATTGCAAAAGGTCAGAACATAGACACAGGCTGAGGCCCCTCCTCTGGAATCCCATAACATTTAAGTTTTCTGCTGATGGTGATATGGCTATTATCTTCCTCTGACCATTCTGGTTGTCCCAGGAAGGATGATATTTCATATTAGATTCCAAGTACAGGACAAATGTTTATGGAATATTGGCTAAAAGGCTGTGTGTAGGATTGTCTGTGACCACTGATGCTTAAGAAAAAGGAATTAAGTAATCATGGTTTCTTCCTGGAGGTAATTTCTTAGGTGAATCTTGAAGAATTAGGTTTGAGTAGATGAGAAAATGTAATTTCTCATTGGGGGAGTGAATTGGGGGATAAAAGCATGGTTGGAAGAGAGCAATGGCATGTACAGACAGAAGAACAGAAGTGGTTTTATGAGCGTGACTTATGCTACAGTGGCACACCCACACTGTAAGCTGTGTAGGTCAATGTGTCAACTGTTGAACAGAGAAGCAGCCAAGAACACAGATGCGTGCAGGCCCAGATTTGTACTCACTAATCCCAGAAGTCATCCTGAAATTTGAGTCTTTCTGGCAGCTATTGCTTAACACATCAAAAACTCAATTCTGTGTTTCTACTTCTCCCTACTTACTGACCTAGAGCTTTTGTGTTGGAAGAGAACTTAAAAGTCCTGCCCTTCTTCTCATTGGAACATGTGTCCATGGGGACAGAGCCTTCTGTTGAGTGTCACAGTCTCATAATTCCTCGAATTTGATGGTCATTTATTGAATGGACACAGGGATCCATGCTTCCATGCACGTATAGGTGGATGGATGGATGGATGGATGGATGGATGGATGGATGGATGGATGGATGGATGGATGGATGGGTAGGTGGGTGGGTGGATGGATGGATGGATGTATCAATCAATACCACTTCTTTCCTTTTTCATCCTCAACTTCACTTTACCTATTGACAGGTATCTGTTGGTCATGCCATTTTACAGGTCAATATACTCTGTTGGAAAGAATTCTAATTGGCTTTATAGTGCTATACCCAATGATGAGTAAAGAAAGGCAGACCTGCCTCCAACTCAGAGCTAGGGGAAATGGTATTTATGGATTATGGATAATCCCCGTGCCATCTCCCTCTTCCTTGTCCCCTTTCCTCTCCAATTCCGCTTTGCTACTTACTACCTATGTTCTGCTTCCGGCTCTGTCTCCACATCTCCCTAAAGATCCCTTTCCTCTCTCTCCTGTCTGCTTTCTAGTCTTATGAACTATAAACACACACATATAAAGGTATGCATGCATGTACGCACACATATAAAATTTAAACTTAGGCTGTACATGCAATATGTGTCTTTCTAAGTCTGACCTATTTCATTTAACTTAATTATTTCCCAGTTACATCCATTTCCCTGGAAATGTCATGGTGTCATTTATCTCTACACCTACATAAAATTCTGTTGTATACATATACCACGTGGCTCTTCCCTATTCATCTGTTGATGGATGTCTAAACTGATTCCCATTCCTGACTATTGCAAACCACGCAATGATGACCAGTGGGTGTGCAAGTGTCTCTGTGGTGTGTAACATGTATTTCCTAAAGGTATGTTTGCAACACTGCCTCCTGTTATCATTACAAATGGATTGCTAAGAAAGGCTCCATGAAGTATAGTTCTGGTAGGATACAGTAGCCAAGATCTGAAAGGAAGCCTCTACCATTCATGAAGCATGAGGGTAAGGTCTTTTTTTTCTTTCTTTCTTTCTTTCTTTTTTTTTTTTTTTTTTTTTTTTTTTTTTTTTTTTTTTTTTTGTCGGATGCTGTATGGTGGCGCCTAGAAATAAGCCCAGTACACAGGGAACCAAAGGCATCAGTAAAAGGTGGAAATGAATAGCTCCCTCCATTCAACACTATGGCATGCTCAGAGCAAGGCATAACTGAACAACTATTTTTACTAACTTCTCAAAAGTGTATGGGGGGAGATCATCTAAGGAAATTGTCATTTCAGTACCATAAAATGTCTCTTTAGTTCCCCTTGGAGTGCAGAGTTCACTCACATAATACATTCAAATTGCAAATGTTATTCAGTATAATATCAGTTAGATCAGAAGGAGGAGGGAAATTATGGGCTAAAACACCTTAACTTCTGCATCTGTTGAAGAAGAAAAATCAAAATGAGTTCATTTCCTTGGTCCCAAAGCAGGATGCTATTTAGCCTGGGTAATACAGATGACTGTGTCAAATTATGGTTTTCCTGTTTCTGCACTCTCTAAGTCAGCTTCAGAGATGTGACACACTGCCTAGCTCTGAGTTTTATAAAAAGAAATTTCATCATGATTTTGGGGGTGGAGAGGAGTGCTCTGCCTCTCCAAGGCATATACCTTGGGTCTGAGGAGTCACTGTTGAAAGGAAGGGTCCTGTGAGAGGAACCCAGACTTCCCAGAGAAAGCTTTTCCTGTTGGCGGTGACCTGAAGTACTGCTCACAGGCAGTCTGTCTTGTTGCTGGTTTTCTATCAGAGCACTTCCCATGTTTCTCTACTTAGAATTATGCTCTCAGTTGTAACTTCTTGTTCTGGGTTTTAATTATCAGATTAGGGGACTTCTTTTCTTTTCTTCATATTTTGTGGTGCTGCAGTTGAACCCAGGAACTCATACACAAGCAGTGAACTACAACCCCAGTCAAGGAGCATTCATTTCATGTTCTCTCTGTGTCTCTGTGTCTCTCTGTGTCTCTCCCTGTGTCTCTCTGTCTCTGTCTCTGTGTGTGTGTGTGTGTGCTGACACACATGCCATAGCAATCATGTTGGGATCAATCTTGTATGTTGGTCCTTGCTCTCCACTTCCTTTGGAAGTCCTTCTTTTCTTGTTTGATGCTGCGTAGAGCAGATTGGCTGGCCTTTGAGCTTCTGTGGATTCTCCAGTCTCTACCTCCCTCCCCATAGTAGGGGTGCTGGGATTACAGACCACACCCCATGGCATGGTCTGTACATGGTCAGCTGTACATGGGTTTGGGAACTAAACTTGAGCTGTCTCCCCAGCCCCAGGAATTGTCTTTTAATACCCATTAACAAAGAAGCTTTTCGAAGCATGTTCATGTTGTGAAAGACTGGAAAATGAACATTCGTAGTTGAAGAAATGCCACATACATTAGTACTCAGGAAAGAATTATAAGGACAGCATTCTTACACTGTTTATAACCATTTGACAAAAAATTAACAGTCTTCTAATATCTTGTGCTGGTGAGAACGTAAATCAGAGAGTATCTTTTGTGTTTCTTTCATGAGTATAAATTGTCAAAGCACCTTGGGAAAGACTTTGACCTTGTCTCGTACAGATGATCACCTGTATTTCTTTATGGATTAACTCTACTCTTGGAAATGTCCTCTTGGGATGAATTAACCTGTAGATACCAGCAAAGCTGAACTATATCATTTTACAAATAAAAACATCCAGAAACCTCTAGAATGTTCACTGATAGGGTAATGAAAAAACAAACTGTGATGATTTCACCTAGCAAAATATTATTCAACAATAAAAAAGGCTGGAAAGGAAATAAAGGAGAGCATCGGAGTTTGTCTGTGGGCAACTTTGATAATGAAGATGCTTGACGAGAGATGAGAAGAACAGTGAGGTAAACATAAGCAATTCAAATATCTTAGCCCTTGGACTCAGCGATGGTTCCACAGTTATTCATTGTGTTAAGTCAACGACAGCATAATATGGTAGTATGGTGCTTAGTTCATATAGTTGATAATGCGGCATGGACACTAGATCACAATCAGCCCATTTGTGAGAATCTGAAAGCCAAGTTTGCAAAATCCCTATATTATATTATATTATATCATATGATATCACATCATATCATATTATATTGTATTGTATTATATATCGATGCCAAGAAAATCTGACCAGTAAAGAGTAGCATGGGGTTTGGTATGTCACTCAATGGTACAACACTTGCCTTGCTCGTCCAAGGCATTGGTTTCTCTGGCCCCAGCTCTGAAGTAGGGGGTAAATTAGCTTGAATTGAGATTTCTAAGATTCCAAAAAATTTCTAAATGTCACATTTCTTAGGCATTAATTATAAAAGTTTGCACTGCTTCTGATTTCTGTTCTTGTCTTACCTTCTTAGAGTCAAGAGTATACTCTTCAGCTCTGTTAAGTGCCACATTCCTACTAATTACAAGGTTCTGTAATTGACATTACCCAGAGAGAGAACTATTTCAGGGTGGATGGGAGAATGGATGAGATAGGATGGGATGCATGGGTGTATACTGCATGTATAAATGGATAGATGAATGGAACATGGGATGGATGGCATTAGTGGATGGAATGGCATTGGTGGAATAATGTAGTAGATAGATGTATAGGGTAGATGAATAGATACATGCATGAATGGAAGGGTGGTGGAAATGGGATTATTGGAGGAATTGGTTCACGTGGTTATTGAAGCAGAGAAGCCTAATGATTAGCCACCTGTATATAGACTAGGACCAGGGAAACCATTCTCATAGCTTGCCCATATAAAGATCCCAGAACCAGGAAAATCTATGGTATGATTGTGAGACTGAGGCCAAAGACCTAAGAACTTGGGGCTCACTGGTGCAGGTCTGTGTCCAAAACCTACAGGACCTAGAGTTCAAGAGCCATGTATGCCAGTAGGCTTCATATGCTTCTGAGGCCAGAGTCACTATTAGGGCACCATTCCAAAGCAATGCAGTGCCTTTCATCTAATTCTCCCTCTTCTTGTCTTCTTCCCCAGTGGCTTTGGTTTTATGTTACTTCCTTCTCCTCACTCAAGAGACTTGCACTCTCTCCCTTTGCTAATTTATTTTTCAGTGTCCACTCAATCCCCAGGAAACAGTTGGATAAATGTAGCCAGAACCAAAAGGCAAATCAGATGGAAACAGGCCCGAGCAAAACCCAGAGCAGATCGTACAGTCATGCCATCTGGGGAGCCAGCCAATGTAGACAAAATATACAAGGAAGTGGCACAGAAGCCCAGAGCTCAATGGTGAGGGGCATAGGGCATTGTCTTAGTACTTCTCCTGGTGCTGTGGTAAGTACTCTACCAAAAGCATTTGAAGGAGAGAGGGGTTAATTATGGCTCACAGATTAAAGCACTGTCTATCATGGTGGGGAAAGTATGGCTGCAGGAGCTTGAGGCTGCTGGAGTTTGAGGCTGCAGAAACTTGAGGCTACAGAAGCTTGAGGCAGCAGGAGCTTGAGGCAGCAGGAGCTTGAGGCTGCAGGAGCTTGAGGCTGCAGGAGCTTGAGGCTGCAGGAGCTTGAGGCTGCAGGAACTTGAGGCAGCTGCTCACTTTGCATCTGCAATCAGGAAGCAGCAAGTATTGAATGTTGGTGCTCAACTCCCTTCCTCCACTTAAACAGCCTAGGTTCCAGGCAAGGAAATGGTGAAGGAAACAAGGATCCCTCAAAACTGGGGTTATAGGCAGTTGTGAACCTCCTAATTTGGTTGTTGGGAACCAAACCTGGATATAAGAGGAATAAGAACTCTTAACCCTCTGAGCTATCTCTCAAGCCCCAGCCTTGTCTATGTTAAGGCCAGACTCCTTGGTCCTTTTAGTTTCGTCATTGGTTTCGCTTTCTCCTAGTATTTCCCATGTCAACGTGAACATTTCTCATTTCAGAATTCCATACCACTGGGATGGAATTAAGTTATAATTCAAACTTGACTAAACTTTTAAGTGTGGATGATGATTATTAAAGAATTCTCAAATTGGAGAAAAAGATGAAATCTGTCAAATGATACATTGCATAAGAACTGAGACTTAACCTTTGGAATAATATAGAGGTCATTAGAGATCATGGCAGGAGTCTCCTCTGTAGAAAAATGGGCATGTCCTTCCACTAATGCAGATTGACATCAGATTGGAGAGGCCTCAAGAGGGGAGACGGAGAAGGATTTGAGGAAGTAAGTGTGTAAATCTTTCAAGGACCTTCCTTTTACTCTAAAATGGTATAGACAAATGGGGTCACTTGAGAGAGCTTTGTTAAGGATGGAGAGAATCACCACACATTAAATGCTGATGGCAAAAATCCAAGAGAAAAGGGGAAATGTGGAGCTGTAAGCAGTCTCTCCTTAGGAATATGACATTCATCTACAGTGACTAGGGAATGGGAAGAGTTTGGGAAGTGCTCTTACATATAGATGGGATTTTGTTCAACTCTCTTGACTTCTTGTTTTCCGAGGGAAATATAAAGAATAGTCCTCAGCTAAAAGTAACCATGGATAAGCAGGTGTTGCAGTTTTGAAGAGAGGGGACATGGAAGGGGCTAGACAATTCTCACTGGATCTTGTGAATGAGAAGGGTGTTATGAGCATGGCTGTGTGTTTACCACATCACAGTTCAGAACCCAAAGGAGAAGTGGGGAGGGTGTTGTTGGCCTAAACATGTTTCTGTTAAGTGGTACAACCAAAAAAGCAGCTGTGAAGTGGAGAACATTTAAAAGGAAATGACGGACTGACGGTGTGGCTCAGTTGGTAGAGTGCTTGCCTAGCAAACACAAAGTCCTGGGTTCTACACCCACAGCTACATAAACTAGACATGGCAATACATGCCTATAATCCTAGCATTCAGAGGTGGAAGAGGTAGATCAGAAGTTCAAGGTCTCCTTGGCTACATAGCTAGTCTGTGGCCAACCTGGACTACATGAGATCCTGTCTCGACAAAAAAAGAGAAGATTATAGTGATGAATCTGGGAGAATAATCTGAGTAAGAATGGAGGTATCATAACCAGAAAGGTATGAGAAACCATGGGACACTGGTAGAATCAGTGGAAGTATGATCTGATCTAAGGATTATGGGAGAGAAGGACCAGGGAGCCTGAGCAAGGAAACAAGCGCATGCTCCATGGAGAACAGAGTGTTTTTAATTGAGACTGTGGAGAAGTTAACTGTGTTGTTGGTGCTAGTGTGCTGAAGACAAGATCCTGAGCTCAAAATACTATTAGGGACTCAAACATAATGAATTTTTTTAAATATATAAATATAGGTGTAGCGTCTTAATCACATAGCCTAGTCCCCCTTGTTTTATTTACTTTGCTGTCTCTAAAACCTGCCACAATATTTACACAGAGTAAAGGCTCAATCAGTGTTTGCTGAATGAATGAATGAATGGATGAATGGATGGATGGATGGATGGATGGATGGATGGATGGATGGATGGATGGGTAATAAAACTTGAGGGTTCAGTATCTAGCTATTTCAAATGATGGAGACAGAAAGTCCAACTTGTTCAGTCTAATGTCTGTATTCCTTAACAGGAGCAATCTTCACTCCCTGGAAATGAATGTGGTTTGGTCCTAACAATGTCAGTCAAGAGCAAATCTGGTATAGCTAAGCAGTCGTACTATTTTGGGGTCAAAAACAAACTGAATTTAAAGTAATGAGTAAAATTGTGAGATTGGGTCTGAAGATAAGTTCAAAAGAACAATTCCCAAAGTGAATTATAAGGCTAACTTTACATGTATTCCAAAATTATTATAATGAAAAGAATTCTGTGTGTGTGTGTGTGTGTGTGTGTGTGCACGCGCGCGCGCGCGCATGTGTACGTGTGAAAAGTGCTCAGGGGACATCTGTGTCAACCTGCCCTCTACTCCAGGATCAGGAAACATCTCAGAAGAGGACAAAGATGACTCAGAGCCTGAGGATGGGGAGGAGAGCTGTGACAAGCTGTCCACAGGACATGATATGACTATAGCAGTCATGAACTCTTAGTCACTATGGTTACCAGCACACGCTCAAGCCGGTTAATAACTCTAAGAGGCTCCCAAGGTCCCATCCCCAGCTGAGGAGCTATTGGCAGATGACGGCTTCTGGGAAGGAGAGTTAGTTTTCTTTGGCAGTGTGGGCACCGACAGGTCCATGCCCCAGTGAATGACATCATACTCACATGAATATAGGCAGTGCTAATTCAACTCAGTAGGTTAAATAACAAATTATATACTCACAAATATGTATATATTATACCATACTATATTATATATTGTATTATATACATATTTGACTACTGGAATACAACTATTTCACCTATTTATATTTATCATGTCATAGATAAGCTAGTATAGCAAATAACTTCACCCTCAACTGTTAACACATTCAGGACAATAAGAACTAAAATTTATTCTGTAACCAGATTCCTGCCCCATGGAAAGGAAGAGATGAGAGATTTGAGAATCAGAACCGATGGCCTAGAAAGGCGCATGCCCTCTGTTTAAGTGGTGTGAACAGACTGAAGCCCACCCTACCCCACCCCACGCTGCCTGAGTCTTCAGACTGGGGATTCAGGATCTAAGCTCAAGGCAGGAGGCGTTGTATTCCTGGAGCTCTCCCACCCTGCTAAAGTGATTGGTTCATGGGTTCTCTGGTGCTCGTTTGTTTGTTTGGTGGGGGGGCGGGGGTGTTATTTTATGTGTGCATTTACCAAGAGGACAGTGTCGCTGTACACCTCGCTTATCTTGAGGCCGGGTCTCTCACTGGCCTGGGGCTCACCAGTTTAATTATGTTGGCTGACCAGCAAACCCCAGGGATCCTCCCCTGTCTCTGCCTCCCTGCTTTGGAAAGTGTATGCCACTGCATGTGACTATTTTACATGGGCTTCTGGGAACCCTTCCACCTGTGTGGCAAGCACTTCATTGGCTGAGCTGTGGCCCCAGGCCAGTTGATGGCTTCTTAATCTTGTTTCCTCTACCCCCTTTCCAGAGGCCAAGTGATAGCCTAAACTGCTTTATTACCTGGGAGGAGGGAGGAGCAGCCAGTCATTTTCTGTGTCTATTGGTATCAGCCGTCCCCCCACACCATCCTCATGAACACTGCCACAGTAAAGGTCAGAGGTCACTGCAGAGTGTGCTACCTTTACGAATTAGAGGTAGGCCACCAGTGACTAGCCATCCTCCATTGCATGGAAACAGATTTATCCCCAGAGTAGAAAGAAGCATGCTTTCATTCCTTGGAGCTTTCTAAGTCTGTGTGGTAGGCTTAATTGAAGAACATGTGAGACCATTTGTCCAAAAGCCTGATGGATGTCCCCCTAGTGAATCACATCACCACAGAGAACAGTCATCCCTGTGTCATTTGCCATCATCAGGGATCCCTGACTCCTTTAACTCTGAAAAGGAAAATTTAGGTTGGATTCTGGGTTTTCATCACTGGTTTCCCAGAGTCTCGAACCATCCTCTCACCATTTGAATATTTTAGATTAAAGTGCTCTAAAGAGTCACGTTATTCAAGGAACAAATGATAGGCAGAAGGAAGTGGCGTTTGCCCCAGGCACAGCAATGGATTTGTGACTCTCCCCGTCTCC
This sequence comes from Peromyscus leucopus, assembly GCF_004664715.2. Lineage (NCBI taxonomy): Eukaryota > Metazoa > Chordata > Mammalia > Rodentia > Cricetidae > Peromyscus > Peromyscus leucopus. Next base: position 62,849,582 of record NC_051076.1, read on the forward strand.
TTGAGCACCCAACTGCATCCTATTTCCTGAGTCAGATGCCCGGAATGGTCTGGGTGAATGTGTCTGGCATCCCTTTGGGGACTTGCTAGTACTTGGCCAGCGTTTTTATATGTAGATTCGCCTCTGCTTCCTAAGCTAAAGTCAACACCACCAGGAGACAGGCAGCTGGGGAAGCAGAAGCACAGGAATTGCTACAGCAGCCAGTCAGCCTCAGAAACTGCTGAGAACTTCTCTGGGTCCTCAGGGTTCTCATCTGAAAAAGGCAATTGGATTAGACCTGCAAGCCTTTTACAAGCAATAAAAAAGTTATTCTGGACAGGGGCAAGGGCAAGGGGGGCAGCTGGTGAGATGGTTCAAGTGGATGAATGTGTTTGCTACCAAGTCTGATGACTTGAGTTTAATCCCCAGACCCACAGGAGAACTGACTCCTGGAAGTTGTCCTCTGACCTCCATACATGTGTGTGCATGAGCATGCACACACACACACACACACACACACACACACACACACACACACACACACAGATGGGGGAGCAATAAAATTTCAAGTGTGAAGAAAAACATCATTTTGATGGCTGGTCAGTGTGTTATCACAGCCATGGAAAGCACACTAATATATCCACTTAAAGTATATTTATACTTGAGGCATAATTTCTAGTGTAAGATTATTCCAGTTATTCATATATGTATTTCTTTATTCTACATTCTATCTAGAATAAGCATATTACATGTGTACATATTAATATTGAAACGGTCTCATAGAGCTGAAGCTAGCCTCAGACTCACTGTGTGGTTGATGACTCCATTGACTTTTGGCTCCCCTGCATCCACCTGCTGAGTTCTGGGATGAAAGGCTTTCACTAACATGCAGAGTTTTATTCCATACTAGGAATGGAACTGAGGGCTTCAGGCATGCTAGGCGAGCATTCTACCGTTTGATCTACATTCCCAGGTCCCCTATTTTTCTTTTTAAGAATAAGAAAAAGGGAGCTATGGAGGTACCTCAGCAGTCAAGACACTTACAGTAAAGCATGCTGACCTGTGTTTGGTCCCCAGAGCCCACAAGGTGGAAGGAAAAACTGATGTTTTTCTGTCCTCTGACCCCCCACAATCACACGGTGTCACAGCCCCACTCACCCACCAAATCAAATTAATTTACCTAATCATTGTTTTCTAAAAAAAAAAAAAAAAAAACTTGAAAGAACAGCTTTCTGTGTTGAGTCACGCCTTGTTATGTCTGCACTCAAGAAGCAGAGGCAGGAGGATTAACTTAGTTCTGCATCAGCCTGGGCTTCAGATGAGTTCCAGGACATCCACAGCAATGTAGAGAAGCACTGTCTTTAAGACAAACAAACAAAAAGATGAAAAAGCTAAAAATAAATGAAAAGAACAAATTTGGCCCCTTTTCATTATAATTTTTGTTTGCCGCTGCCCTGCTCCCTTCCCCAGCCTGAGCTATTGCTTTCAAGCAGAATGAGAAGAGCATGTGTGTAACATAGAATTCTTCTGTAGCGGGCTCTAGCCAGCCGATCTTGACAAAACAGTTCCATAGACCTCAGTGCGGTCCACAGTTGTTTTGTGGATTCATGAAGACTTGTTCTGCGGAACACATTAGCACGATCATGACTCCAGGTCAGGAACCCCTGAGCTCTCCCAGTGCACAGCTTGAAATATGGACCAAAAAGACACAGGATGACAGTTTACTCCTAAAACTTCAGCATCATGGCTCATGATTTCCACTTTTTCACAAGCAAGCAGGAAACCAAACCCATGCAGCTCTGGTGAATCCCTTGAAATGAAGAGAAAGTGAAAGTTGGACAGGAAGAGAAGCTGTTTCTGGAACAGCTAATTTGAAAACCTGAAAGACACTCCCTCTGTCCCGTTGACTTGGAAACAGCTATATATCTAGTTTTTTTGTTTTTTTTTTTTTTGTTTTTTTTTTTGTTTTTAATTATTTTACTCCCTAAAGGACTTCATCTCTTATATAAACAAAAAGTCATTTCTGAGTTTTCTGCAGTCTGGACAACAGATCATTTCCAAAAATGAATGCTGTGAATGGAAGAAATTGTCTTTCCCAGGGAAGAGCCCTCAATTAGTTATCCTGTACCAAATGGTCAGCTCTGAAATCATGTACATACAAGTAATATTATACGGACTGAGCAGGTTGTATATGTGTATTTAGGAATATATTATGTATCATATATTGCATATTTAGAAGCATACATGTATATATCTCAGAACAATTTTAATTATTTTGTTTTTGTTTTTGTTTGGTTTTGTTTTTTGAGACAGGGTTTCTCTGTGTAGCTTTGGTGCCTGTCCTGGATCTCGAGCTGTAGACCAGGCTGACCTTGAACTCACATGGCTCTGCCTCCTGAGTGCTAGGATTAAAGGTGTGTGCCACCACCACCTGGCTCTCAGAACAATTTTAATAAATGGCAGTGAAATTAAGAGAGAGAAAAGGAGGTGCAAGAAATGGGTTAGGAGGAGGAGAGAGACATAATTCTTTTATAACTTAAAAAAATAACAATAAACTAAAAAAGACTCCAGAGAAGTAATACAGCCATTATAGAAATCAGCATAGAGGAGTCTCAAAAATTTTAAATATAACTATCATATGACCCAGCTATACCATTCCTGAGCAAATACCCAAAGGACTCCATATCCTACTGCAGCGATACATGTACACCATGTTCATTGCTGAACTATCACAAGGCAATGAAACAGAACCAGCCTAGCTATCCATCCACTAGTAAGTGGAGAGTAAAAATGTGGTCCATATATTCAATGGGATTTTATTTAGCTGAAAGGAAAATGAAAGTATGAAATTTGAGAGAAAATGGATGAATCTGAATATTTAGAGTAACTCCAGATGCAGAGAAACAAATACTGCATGCTCTCTCTAATAGTCTAGGTTTCAGTGTGTGCACGCGTGTGCGTGTGCGTGTGCGTGTGCGTGTGTGTGTGTGTGTGTGTGTGTGTGTGTGTGTGTGTAGCTCAGAGTGCTACATCTTGCAGGCAACAGGAAGTTGACTGACAGTCACACTGAGGGAAGCTTGATCAAAAGAGACCTCAAAGCCCACCCTTACAGTGACATTCTTCCTCCAACAAGGCCACACCTCCTAATAGGGCCACTCCCATTTGGGGGCCTTTTTTTTTTAAACTATCACACTAATTTAAAAAGAAATAAAAGAAAAACTAAAGTTCACATAAAAAATGTTTTAAATGATGTGTCAGAAATGCCCTCTGGTAGTTTGTTCATCTCCTTCCTCTATGAAAAACTGGAGAAGGTGACATCTTTGAAACAGCGAGGTCCTCACTAGGTCTCCTGGCAGCTTGGTCTTGTACTTCCTAGCCTCCTCAACTGTATTTTTCTACGGCTCTCGTTTAGGGCTGGGTTATAGCCACCAGAACGCATGGAGACAAGGACCGCACTGGTGGAGAGAGGCTGGACTCAATCTTCACCCATGTGCTTGAGCCGACATAATTTTCACAGTACCACAGGGACTCTGTAAAAAGCCACTTCCTGTTTACTTGATTTGGGGGAAGGCGTTATAAGGTGAAGAGCTGGCTGTACACTGTTCATCATGGTGTGAGTTTGACTGCGGCTGTAGCTCGCTCTCTTGTTTAGGAATCCTTTCCGAAAAAGAGCAGGACATTAAACCATTCATATCTGCAGCCTACCAGGAGTATTCCCTGGCATCCTGTGGGGACACATTCTAGCTGGATTAGAATCCTTGACTCAAATCCAGAATTTTCTAATTCTTACTAGGTAGTTGAATCTGCATTTATTTTAAAGAAAAAAAAAACTTAGAGACTAAAATCTTAATATGAGTCTTGGACCAAGTGTACATTTGCAAGAAAATACTGCTTTTACAGCTTCTCCATCACTCTTTGGAGTTGACCTAAACAAGCCATGGGCCAACACTGGAAAAAACAACTTCCCATGTGGCATTCCGTCCAGCTGTTTTCTGATCAACTAAATATAACTTCCTTTCTTTCTGATTACTTTTCCTTTTCAAATGAAGTCCTTTTTTTATTTTACAGAATTAATGAAATCATAATTTCAAATGACAGAGTTAAACCAAAGTGCTTTTTTCATCTTCAGGAATCCTGTTTTTAAGTTCACTAAACAAAAAAGCTCTGAAAGAAAAAAAAAAACACCCAGAAGTTTGTTCTTTCTTCTTCCCATTACTCAAAAAATTAAACTCCTCGTGAGTCTATGATCATGGGGTTTTAGTGTTGCAAGGACACCATGTTAAGGACAATACGTATTTTGTAGATAACCTGGACTGTTTCCTAGGGAAAATTGTAATAAACTGCCAGACACTGGGAAACTTAATGAAATAAAGGAGTTTCTTCCCATTTCTGGAGGTTAAGGATCTGAAAAACAGAGCCTCAGTGGGGGGTCCAGCTTCTCTCCAAGCTTCTGCTGGTGGCTGGCAGTGCTTGGTATTCTACATGACTACAGACTCTGCCATCTCTGCATGTCACTGTCATGACATGTCAGTCACTCTGTGTGTGAGTCTCACTGTAGCATTTCCCATATACATCCTGGTTCATTGTGTCCGAGTCTTCTCCTCCAGTGACATCAACTGTGTTTGACTGAGACTCCACCCTACTCTGGTGTGATTGGTTCTTTGTCTGTGTGGTGTGTGTGTGTGTGTGTGTGTGTGTGTGTTCATGCTTGTGTGCTTGTGTGTAAATGTCCATATGTAGATGTGTATGTGTGTGCAGGTGCACAGGCACATGTGTGCACATAGATGTAGCAGTTAAGGGGTCACCATGGGTGTCATACCTTAGATGCTATCCATTTGGGGATTTCTTCTAAATTTTGTTTTCATTTTTTTAATTATCCTTTGAGAATTTAATGCATATATATATATAACTTTATACAACTTACTATGATCATATCCACCCAAATATTTTCTCTCCTAAGCTCCCCTGATCTTCCTAACACATTCCTCTCCCAACTTTGTCTTCTTTTTTTCCTTTTAATATCCCACTGAGTCAGTTAGTGTTGCTTGTATGTGCCTAGGTGTGGGTTCATCTCTGGAGTGTGGGTAACCTGCTGGTGGTAACCACACCTCCAAGGAAAAATGATCCTTATTCCCTAGAGCCATCAACTGCCAATGGCTCCTCAGCTCAGGGTAGAGCATCCCAGCTGAGATTTTCACTGGCTTGATCTGGTGTAGGACTTGTACCTGCATCCATCTGTCTCTGCATCCTCAGGGCCGGGATTATGAGCACCTATTACTACACCTGGGTGTTTTAACCTGAGTGTTATGTGATTTTTTTCCAAGGAGAGATGAATAGACATGTACTCCCCCCAAATAGGGCACTGACATACCAAAGAAATGATTTTTCCAGAGTCTAACTTGGAAAACCCGTGACGATCAGGGTCACCATGTGCAGCTTTCCCCCATAGGTGCTTGGGATCTGATCGTGGGTCCTTATGCAAGCACTTTATTGCATGAGCTGTCTCTCTAGTCCTGCTGTGCCTCGGCTTATCAGAACATCTTGATTACACCTCTAATAAGTTTATTTCCAAATAAAGTCCAAGTGTGGGGGCCTGAAGGTCTCTTTTGGGGGGACTTAGTTCAATCTACAAAATCACCCAATGCCCAAAGCAGAAGATGATAGGATAGAGAAATTAATAAGCCTTTGACTTCAGCGAGGAGAAATCAGCTTAGACCTGCTGGGTTCTTGGGAAGCTGGCACAATACATCCCTTAAACAAACAACTGCAGGTAGCTGTGATTTGTATCCAGAAGAAGCAGTTGTGGAAGCCTGGATAGCTCAGAGATATTTTTCTAGCTTACATAATCAAAACAAGCCAACCAAAGGCCTTTACCTACAAGTCATTTGGTCCCTACAACACACGCAGATTCCAAAGCTGTCATCTCAGCTACTTTCCTGCAGCTGTGATGCGATACTCTGAGAAAAGCACCTTGAGAGACAAAGGGTTCTTCAGGCTCATGGGTCAAGTACATAGAGAAGTCAGGGCTGCAGGAGATTGGAGCAGTTGGTCACATCCACAGCCAGAAAGCCAAGAGAGATGAACGCATGCTTACCAGCACTTGCCTCCTAGTTCTGTTGTGTACAGCCCAGGGAGTGGTCCTGCCCTCAGTCAAGATGGGTCTTCAATGACGGTGAAGGTGATCAAAGTCACCCCCACAGGCTGCCTCTTGGGTGAGTCTAGACTCTGTCAGAGTGACAGCACTCCCCGTCACAGGACTATCTCCCAGTTAGAACAGGGGTACAAGGCGTGGTGCCCCAAAGGTGGCACTGGGAGCCATGAAATTGCAAGGAGGTAAATGGGAGACGGAGCATACCCTTTGTGCACTTAGCCTGTGACAGAGCTAGCCAGCAACTCCCTGGTTTCCATTGTTAACTGCATAGTGACTTAATTGGAACGATGTTTACATGTTTGCCTTTATTCTAACACTACAGCTAATTATTTCCCAGCACCGCTTGTTCTTCACAGTGTGATATAAGTCTCTCATTTATGATTCATTGATTCAAGACTATTTATGTGGTTCATGCTGTTTAATAGGTGTCATTCTGGGCATGGTAGATAGAGCAAATTAAAAAAAAAAAAAGACAAAGTCCTCGCTTTATTTCAGGAAGGAGATAAACAAAATAGAATACAGTCGGCCTCCATAAGCCCCACAGCCAAGGGTTCAACCAGGCCTTAATGGAGAATCCCAAAGTGTGCCTGTATAGAACATGTGAAGACATTCTAAGTCATAATTCCCTAAACAGTGCAGGATAGCAGCTCCAGCATTTACAGTGTGGCACGTGTTAGGAGAACTCCAGAGCTCATTCACAGTAGACGGGAGGATTTAGATGGGAGGATCGTAACCATATAGGTAAATCATTTGAGCACCTAGGGGTTTGGGCATCCCTCACAGTGTGTGGGGGAACCAACTCCCTGTGGCTCCTGACAAATGACTATAGAATGTCAACTAATGATGCACACTTTTATGTAAAGCATTTATTAGGTGGTGTGTGTGTGTGTGTGTGCACGCTCGCACGCATGCCCCTGTGTGCTCATGAACATGTTATATGGGGTTCAGAGAACAACTTGTAGGTATCAGTTCTCTCTTTCTACCATGTGTGTTTTAGCAAACACACGCAAATATTCAGGCTTGGCAGCACACACCTTTACAGGTTCAGCATATCTTACCAACCCGAGATGAGTGTATTTGTAAAGCAGAATATGGAGAACTTGCTGTTGTTATTAGCCAAAGTCTAGGGTGCAAAATACCTCAGATCTTTCCACTGATGGAATTTGATACAAGGTTTAGTTTCTTCAAATAATGGACAGGCTGGGGTGCTGAATGGGAGGCAGTGGTGATCCAGAGCTCAGCAGAAGCAGGAATTCACAGCTACTGTGAAAATAGAGAGACAATGGCAAGAACGTCATGAGGGGCCAAAGGCTAGACCACTCCATGGGAACTCAACCCATCAGTATGGTCCCCTGGGAACCTTATTGGTGGCAAGTGGAAGAGAAGCAAGATGCCACTCTCAGTGTAGGACCAAGGTGGGAGGAAGAACTTAGCTGTCAATGCTCAGTGTAGGATCAAGACGTGAGGAAGTACTTCCTTCCTCCCCACTTATGCCGTTGACTCTGATTGACTGAACATCCCCGAGAATCAGAAGAACACAGGAAATATAGCTATAGTAATGCAAGGAAAGCCTGGAAAGGAGAGTGATAGGACAAACAGGAGTTTATTAGAAATCAGAGAGACATGAAAAGTGACTGCAAGTTTCCATTCCTGAAACATCGGCATGCCTATCTCATCACATTAGCTGTACACAGTAACATGGAGATATCTGAAATATCTGTTCTCACACACACACACACACATGAGATGGGAAGAGCCAAATAGCTTTCATCTCAATGCCAAAACAATTCATAGACAGCAGTTGCCTGAATTGCTATATTAAGAAGGATTCTGAGGCTCTATCTATGAACATCCTCGCTATGACGTGGGAAGAGGAAGGGGCCACCTCGGTGCCAGGTATTAGCTGTGAAGTCTGCACAGCCAAGCAGGTGTCAGCCAAGCCCCTCACCTTGAGAATGTCATGAAGGGAATCTCTTGTTTTCTTGAAGGTGGTGGTAGCACCTCACCCTGAGTCCCCTGTGGAAAGAAACAACCATGATTAAGCTGAAATTCCTGGAACACAGGTATTCTTCTTCATTCTCGTTCCCCAGGAATTTAAAAAGATCATTTCCTGGTATCATTTCTTCTGAAAGGGTTTTCTTTTGTTTATGTGGGAGGGGTTGTTTGTGGGAAGGGAATACATGCGTGTGTGCTGATGCACACGTGCATATGGAGGCCAAGGCAACCTCGCCTGTTTGCTCCCAGGTACCCTCCACTTGGTATTCGAGACAGGGTCTCTCACTGGCCTATAACTTCACCAAGTAGGCTTAGCTGGCAAGTCAGTGAGCCCCAGGGATCCGCCTGTCTCTACCTCCTCGTTGCTGAGAATTCAAGCACTTGCCACTGTGCCCAGCTCTTGCAGGGTTCTGGGGATCGAACTCAGTCCTCAGGCTTGTGACTGAGCCATCTCAACCCTGGGTTATGTCTTTCTCCGTAATAAGGAGGTGTGGGGCAGCACACTAGCCCCTTGGCCCTTTCCTCATTCCACAGACTCTCCAGGCTGTGCACGCCGCCATAGAAACGGACCTCTCCCCTGACACTGTCTTTGGAAGTTATCTAGAGTGGTTAGGCCTGTCCAGATGGAGTATGGTACCACCCTGTGATTACAACCCCATGGACCCGCATGCCATTCTAGTGATTGTCCTGCATGCCCTAGGGTCCTTCCCATATGGGGCCCAACTAGATATCTGGTAGCATCCTTTAGGAATTCAACCAGAGAAGCAGGGGGGCCGGGCCGAGGATCTTTTGTAGAAAGGAAATTTTTAAGTCAAATCAAGTGGTTCTTCAAGGAGTCAAACCTTGGGGATTCCAAGGTGCACCTCCCCCAAAGGGATGTGACCTTGCTTGCAGCAGGTACCGTGGCCAAGCATGTTCCTAATCTCCCTGCTTATCTTTCCTCTGATTTTTATTGTGAGAACTCTTTTAATCCCCCCTAAATGGGAATTTGTGGGATTAACTTTAATATTCTGTCAAAGCCTCTGGTGCATGTTAATTATCAGTTTAACTAACTCAGAGCAATTTATGTGGTTATTACCTGAAGATAAAATATTTTACATTTTTTTATTTTTAATCTCCAATAGAATAACAAGTTATTTTATTATTCAAATAGGACTCACTTCCTGCTGTGTTCAATACAATTTTTAATAAATATGTAAATTCTAAAATTAATTTACAGCATGCATTGGGAGGCATGATTTTGAGATGACAAAAAACTTGATGGATTGTAAAATTATCCCCCTCCCCCTTAAAATAATCAGTCACTGAGAACAGAATGTGCCGACCTCTTATAATCTTACAGCTTTTTCTTCATCTTATTTTGTTAGGGACTCACTTTAAATTGATTATAAAGTAGTATGTTTCCTGGACCATAATTCATTCACAGATTAATTAGATATTTTAGTGACTGTCCCACTGTGAGATGGCACAGCTGTCACTCCAGTTTTGTTGTTGAGGGTCTCAGGAGAGTAACCTTAATAGCTGTCTCCATGTGTCCCCATGTGACTGAGGCTGCCGGGCCTCACTGACCAAACTCTGGCCACATGAAGTAAGACGTCCTTTACCCTCTGTATGTGTGCATGTGTGTGTGTGTGTGTGTGTGTGTGTGTGGAGAGAGAGAGAGAGAGAGAGAGACAGACAGACAGACAGACAGACAGACAGACAGACAGACAGACATGCACGTGTGCCCATGCATGCACATATAGAGACCAGGGGTCGGTCAACATTAGGTATCATCCCCTGTAACTTCCCACCTTATCTTTGGAGATAAAGTCTCTCACTGAACCCGGGGCTCCACACCAACTCAAGCCCCCACGATCTGCCAGTGTCCATCTCCCAGCAATAGAATCACAGGTGACCTCCACCATATCCAGCCTTCTGCATGGTTACTGGGGATCCAGATGTGGTCCTCATATTTGCATGCAAACACCATACTCGCTGAGCCATGTCTGTGGTCCCCACTATGTTTCTTTTCTAATTGGTATACACCACAGCGAGGTATCTTGATTGGCTGTGACCAGTAGACCACAGCGTACACTGACATTCTTGTAGGTGGTGACGTGGTTTTTTTCCTTGCTTGAGATGAAATTTTTGTAGCTGCTCTCTAAAACCACCAAAAGGAAGAGAAACAAAAGTGTCCGTGCCTAGTGGGTTTGGACTCCCAACATACCTCTCTTTCCTTGTCTTTTCTCTGTGGATACAATCTTTCGGTCAATCTTATAATTTTTAGAAATCCTATTATAGCCCCTCTCCTCTCTCTGTCTCTGTCTCTGTCTCTCTGTCTGTCTCTCTCTCTGTCTCTGTCTCTCTCTCTTTCTGTGGGGATGTGGGAGGGTGTTCTTATGAATCGAGAGGGATTGTGTGTATGTGTACAGAGATGCCAAGGCCAGAAGACGATGTCAGATGTTGTAACTGAGGCACAGCCCCCTTATTTTGAGACAGTTCTCACTGGTTTGGAACACTCTAGGCAGTCTGGCCATCGAGCCCCCCAGGACAGGTCTGTGTCTGCCTCTTCAGGTCAAGAATCACAACCACCCCGCCCCACCCTGCTTCTTACATGGCTGCTGTGTGTGGAACTGAGCTCCTCAGGCTCGCCTGACAAGCACTGTAATGACTGAGCAATTATCTCCCCAGCGCTGCACCCCCAACACAAACTATGCCGGTAACTTCTCCAAAAACAGATCTAAGGAAAATTAGTTTCCAAGTCAATTAAGAAAACTGGAGACATGTGTAGCAGGGAAATCGGTCCTGGAACCCAGCAAAGAGAACCTGCTCACATTTAAATAGCTGGATGTCTAGGTTTTCGTGAAGCCGAGAATCGGGCAATTATCTCCCTTTCACCTTCAAACCTATGTCAGTTTGGGCATGTGAAAAAGTTGCTACCTACTACCTCAGTCAGCTTTTGCCATCGTGTGGTTCCCTGTGTCCTGGGACACAGCTTGGACCAAGGGCCTCTTCAGGTGAGGGAGTCATCACTTAGCAGTCCATCCTGGACAAGAGCCTGCTGAGGGTCCCAGGCCTTTCCACGTGTCTCTTTAAGTCTTGTGTTTGTGTGTGACGCACGTGTGGAAGGTAAAGGACAGCCTTAGGTGTCATGCCTCAGGATGTCATCCGCCTTGCTGTCTGGACTGGCCTGGAACTCACTAAGTAAGCTGGACTGGCGGGCTGGCAAATTGCAGGGATTCCCCCCCCCCCAGTCTCCTCCACAGCACTAGGATTGTAAGTGCTCATCACCACGTCAGGCACCTTCACATGGGGTCAGGGGACCAAACTCATATCTTTGTACTTGCAAAGCAATGCCTTATTGACTGAGCCATCCCGCCAACCCCATTGCTGTGTGGTCTGATCCCTGCTCACTCTCGATGTGTTTTTCAATCACTATCCTTTCAGGGTTTGTGTCGTGGGTTCTTTCAGGGAGCCTCGCCTGTGGCAGCAGAGATGCTCCTTCAAAGTATATGCTAATCACAGTTTTCTGAAAAACAAATTTTCTTTTCCAATTTACCTCTTGGGGAAGTAATTATGTCCATGCACAAGTCCTAAACAGAGGAAATCTGGATGTCTTCTGCATGGTGAGACACTAACTTCCCTGTAGGATTTGAATAAATTTCCCACTGGAGAGGTCAGCATCTCCTTCTTGGAACCCAGTCACTTTCAAAGGCATGGAATGGTGTTACAGGGTAAAAGATACAGTTCTGGAGAAACACAAAGGGCCAGGAAAACAAAGATTCTCTGACACATGTGGTCTGTGTGTCTGGCACGTGGTTCAGGGCCATGAAGATACGTAATCACGCTATGTGGGAGATGGAGCCACATCAGCAAACATGGACACTGTAACATTGTCTAGCTCTTCCCACAATGCCGCTCTGAGGAGTGGAGGGAGAACATGCTGTCTCCTAAGTAGAAAATGATGAGATTTCCCAGCACCTATGTTAGGAGTGGGTGATGGTGATCCCGAGGGATGGAAGGTCATGTGGGTTTACCAGTGCATTTACATGTGTGTACATGCATTCATATGTACATATAGATTCTTGTGCATGCATACACATTCATCTGGGTGCTTATGTATGGGAGCACACATGTGAATGTGCATTTTTTTGTGTGCAAGCATGTGTGTATGCATATAGAAGCCATAGGTAACCTCAGATGACATTCTAGGACATTGTCCATCTTAGTTTTGAGACAGAGCCTCTCACTGTTCTGAAACTCACCTATTAGGCTAGACTGGCTGGCCAGTGAGCCTCAGAGGTCACCTATCTCTACCTCCTCTGCACTGGCCACCATGCCCGGCTCCTTTTACATGGGTTCTGGGGATCAAACTCACGTCCTCATATTTGTACCGGAAGCACTTTTGCTGACTGAGACATCTCATCAACCAGGGGGAAACCTTTTAGAGAGAGTAAGATATGTAAACCTGAGCCTGCAGACTGCCTTGCTGGGCTCAAAATTCTGCCCATTGCTATCCCCAAATGGCTAGTTAAAGAATATGCTTGATATCTATCTGCATGCTACTGGCCTTCTGTCAAGATGTTGCTGAGCAGTCTTAATTTTATCTGTAAATCCTGGATCACTGGTGTCCTGATTGCTTTTCAGATTGCCCCTTGCTCCCTGTGATCCTTGCCCCCTGATGCTTCTGGGTGCTACGTGGTTGAGCCCATTGATATTCTGAGCTTGTCTGGCAATTAGAGAATTTTCTGTTTTCCCCACTTCATAGAGGACATTTCAGCTTCCAGTTGTCTTTTAGTTTTATCAAGGGGAAGATTATTATTATTATTATTATTATTATCATTGTTGTCATTATTATTATTATTATTAATATTATTATTAGTGGTGGATATGTATGGGTATGCATGGGCCACTTGATGTATGTATGTGGTGGCAAGTACCACAGCATGCATGTGACTTTGCAGAGCTGGCTTTTTCCTTCTACTTTTGCATGGCATGGGTTCTGGGTACTGAACTCCGGTCATCAGGTTTTCATGGCAAGTGTTTTTACCCATTGTGTCAGACGCTGGCCCTCGGATCTTGCATTTTTCCTGAAGTTAAGGCCCATGTCTTCAACTGCCCATAAACTGAACAGGACTCAAGTACTAGAACCATAAAAGATGGACAGGTGTCTCTGGCCCTGAGAAGCCAATCCCGTTCTCCGTTCTCCTGTGTGCGACCCCACAGTCCTTAAACCCTGGAGGGTTGCTGTTTCCCCTGTGGGCCCACCTACCTCTCAAGAACCTTGCTTCCATGGGGAGGAAAATAGGAAGGTCCCCTTCTCTCTCCGCTGCCTGGGGAGGAGGGACTATGGCGTCAAGGGGTGTAGAGAGAGTTCATTATCGATCTTAGCTCCCAGACTTATAAATCAGAAGCATATTTGTCTAGATGGTGGGAGATGTCTTGAGCTGGAGCTCTCTTTCCTTTAGGTAATTTATGCATGAGCCAGGTGCTCTGCCTCCTCCCGGCCCCCCAAAAAACCATTTATTTCCCAATTACTTAGTGAAAGGCTTTGGTGTCTCCTTCAAGGTCCCTCCAAGCATTATTTCCTGTGGGTCTTGTGGAACGAGGTCACTGGACCCACAGCAGCACCTGAGTCTCTGCTTCATACAGAGCACACAGCTGCTCGTCCACAGATGAATACATCGACACTCTCACAAACATTTTCCCTCTCTGCAAATTTTTTTTTGGCCTGAGGCAGGGAAAAGAGACCTTCTCATTATTTATCTTGAGCATTTGATAGGCCGCCTTTGAGAAGGTCATTGTCTGCTATGGCAAAATAATCACGGGATTTCCAGGCAAGATGGCAAGAGAAAAAAATGATTCATTATTTCAAGAATTATTTTGCCTTCAGTCTCTGAAATGGATGGAGGCTTCTAACAGTATGTGAGCAAGAGAGCAAGGCTTAACTTATTACATGAAAGGTTGCACTTTAAAGGGAAAAGAAGTTCAAACATTTCATATTTAGCTCCACTGGAATGTAACAAGGCTCAAGGCAGTCCACCGGGTACCACCATGGGCCTATGGATAATAATGTACATCTCCCTGAATAGGAGGAAACTCACTGTGCTCCATTTCTCCTCATTTGCCTGCACAGATGAGACCTTAGGAAAGTCTCCAGGCTCTGTTCAAACAGCAGCATTCCTCTGGTCCCTTTGGGATGTGGGGCCCATCTTACAGGATCACCCCGTCCACCCAACACTGCCTCCTCTGCCACATATAACCATACATCTCAGTTTCTTTGCCCAGTGCTGTGATGAAATACTCTGGCAAAGCAACTTAAGGGAGAAAGGGTTCATTTGGACTCAGAGTCTGTCACGATGGGGAAATGAAGGCAGATAGAGCTCAAGGCAGCTGGTCGCATTGTTTCTGCAGTTAGATAACAGTACCCAGTGATGACATCCTAGTACTCAGCTCTCTAATTCTCACTTTCTCTAATTCTACAGTCCCAGATCTGGCCAGGGCATGATGCCACTAACAGTGAGTTGGTCTTCCCACTTCAATGAATACAATCAAGATTAGCTCCAATAGGCATGCCCAGAGGCCTATCGCCCAGGTGATTCTGCATTCTGTCTGGTTCACAATTAACAGTAACATCAGACCATGAATCCCATCACTGTTTATTTTGCTGATTTTGAAGGGATTAGGGATGTACAGCTGTTTAACAGCTATGGATATCATCATGTAATAGACCAAAGGTTAGTCTACAGGGCTAGAGAGATGGTGCAGCAGTTAGAAGCATGTGCTGTCTTGTGTAGGACCTAAGTTTAATCCTATCATCCATGCCAGCCATCTCACCTGCAGCTGCAGATGATCTGACACCCTCTTCTGGCCTCCTTGGGTACCTGTACTCACCAGTGCACAGACACACACACACATAATTAAAAACAAGTAAAGGAGGCTGGGCTGTGGTAGCCTTATAATACCAGCACTTGAGAGGCAGAGACAGGCAGATCTCTGTGAGTTCAAGGCCAGCCTGGTCTACAGAGGGAGTTCCAGAACAGCCAAGGTGGTTACACAGAGAAACCCTGTCTCAAAAAAAACCAAAAACAAGTAAAGTTAGTCTACCATGTAAGAAGTATGCTATATGTGGTACCAAGACATGTATTATGTGGTGTAATTTTTAGAATTAATATGGTATGCCCTAAGTGCAAGGCAGCTTGCCCGAAATGATACAGAATTTAAAAATGAAAACAGGAGAGGCTGGGCGATCGATATGACCTTGACTACTTATAAGCCAAATAACTTATGGAAATAATGTGGAGACCCCTGTGAACTCTTTGGCCTGACAGGAGGGCTTTAAATAATATTTTAAGAAAACCAAGAGCAAACATCCCTTGGACCTTCGTTTCAGATTAGATCTGAAATGAAAAACCCTGAGTAACACAATTAACTATTGATTTTGTTGATCCATCTTTAATTCTCACAGCAATTGAGTTGTGTTTACACAGTCATGCGGGGCAGACATACCTCACTGGGAGCAAGGCGCCTTTTGCTTTTACATTAATTTAAAAATTAAATTGTTCTGTGCATGAGAGACAAAAATAAAGTTTATTTTTTATTTTCACGGGTGGTTGACTCAGAGATCATAAAGTATTATTGAGCCAGCTGAGATGGCTCATGAAGAGTCTGCCTTTGAGAATGCAGCGGTTAGTTGGCTGGGTGGGTAGACAGTGTTCCCTCTTCACCCGTAATAGTTTTCTTTTCCAGGCTTCCAGTCACCTGGATGCTATGGTTTGGACATGAAATGTCCCCACAGGCATGTGCCTCCAGTACTTGGTCTCCATGGGTACCTGTACTAGCTTTGCTGTTTAAGACAGTTTCAGAACAGTTAGGAGGTGGAGACTTGCTAGAGAAAGTGAGTATCTGGAGGCAGGCCTTGAGATTGGATACCCCACCCCCTTCTGCTTCCTGAGTGCAGATAGGATGTGACCAGCCACCCCATGCTCCGGCTGCCATGTCTCCCCCTACCGCAGTGAGCCATATCTCTTCTTAAACTATAAACTGAAATAAGTCCTTTTTTCTTACATTACCTCTTCTCAGGTGTTTGGTCACAGCAATAAGACCAGCACCTGATACAGCGCAGTCAAGCACAGCCCACAACTAAAGACTTCATCAGTGTTAGCTCTGCGCACACCCTTCTGAGTCGCATGATGAACTCTCTTACTATCCCACCCTGCTCTGGATGGGAACTATCCCTCCACTCAGCACATCCACACTGTCTGCACCACCCACTCTTTACTTGTTGAGTCACAACTCCACCCAAAATATCCCCGTAGTACATACACTTACCTACCCTTTGATTCTTTAGCCACCCCAGTCATCAGATCAACTGTCACATCCTCAGAGTGCTGTGTTCAGTTGCCGCTTGCTTACTGGTCTCATTCTATATAACAACACACCTGTCATTTTTCACCTAATCGCATCACCGAGACACTGTATCATCTCACACTCTCTCAAGAGCGTGAGTACAATACAGTAAGGTATTTTATAGAGACTACATAAATAAATATAAAAATAAAAACTACATACATAAAATATAATTATAATTAATAAAAATAATGCTGTTATTATTAATTTCTCATTTACCTAATTTGTTGACTAAATTTTAATCACATGTATGGATAGAAATAATAATAGTATATATATATTAAGTATTACATGTGATTTTGGGCTCCTACTGAGAGACTTGACACATACTTCCCACAGACTAGAGGAGACTGCTGTACTTCAGGTCAGGGGAGGTGTGAAGATGCATCCACATGCTGCCTGGTGCTTGAATGTTGGTGTTAATACAGGTATAGCTTAATCTCCCTACAGTTTAATTTCTAAAATTGTCACACTAGTAATATTTGTAGGTTTTCACCATCAGTCTTTCTGTTGCCTCTAAAAATATCATCAATGTGACATTATACCCTGAAACACACACACACACACACACACACACACACACACACACACACACACACACTCATACATCAGCAACTCTCCCCTTGCCTGAAGAGCATAGGACTCTGGACTTGAACAAATTGTCTGAGGCTAGCTCAGACCAAGTGAGGCATTTGTTGATGGCTGCATTTAGGGAAAGGGAAAGGCCAATGTGTGCACACTCTGCCATGGGTCTGCTCTTTTCAATAACATTTTATATTGGCTATTGTGTCTGGATTTTCAGAATATAATTGCAGCTGGTGGTTTCTGAATCTTTAGAAAAATTTCCACAAGGGAGTTTTCTCCTTAGAAGAACGATCAATAAATTAGTGTCACTTCTGAGTTGCCCCGGCTCTCAGGATTCAATATGTCAAATGATTTTATGCAAAGCAAAAGCCGACCAGCCGCTGAACTGAAACTTCAACCACATTAGGAGGTGAATAGCTTACACAAGAATAAAGCAACACTTCACCTCCCCAGAAATCAGTGCGCTCCTGCATGAATTTTAGGCTGCGGTCCCACTTAATGCCAGAGCTGTTGTGAAATGACTGAGAGATTGGAGGGTGAGGTGCGTGGAGTATCCTCCCTACTCTATTGGAATGAATCCTGGTTGTCTAGTCATTTCTAGTGAGCCATGTGAAGCCAAGGATAGCTGAGAACTAAACTCAATATACAAAACTGTAAGTTTACTTAAAACATTACAAGACTTAGTTTGTACACACACGCACACATACATACACACACACACTACACACACACTCACATACACACACACACACACACACACAGAATGTAATTACACAGTTCTTGAATATGAATGTCATAGATGATGACCTTGAGTTGCAATGCCAAGTCCTTGTGGGATGCAGACTAAGGATATGGCTCATTCAGTGGCATGCTCACTGCTTAAATGTAAATTCAGACCCCCTGTCCACAAATGAGGTGGAGGTCAATTGAGGAAAACTCAACAATGACCTCTTGCTTCCACACATGTGCATACACATGTATTTGTAAGCACATGAGCACATACTCACTCAAACACATAATACACATAGCTAGATAACAGAACATCCCCCTGGGCTTTGACACTCACTGGTTGTCCTGTTAACAAACACATAACACTCAGGTATAATTTCACTATCTCTACCCCTCTAATGACATTGAATGTTTTCTCCTGAAAAGAGAATTTCCAGGACTGAGTAAAAGTCATAAATTTTTATATATATATATATTGACCTGATTCAAGAAAAAATGTATTTTACTTTTCTTATAAGAATAGTCAAAACTCTGTCACTCCAAAGTAAACTCATAGCTGTGTGGAGAAGGCACGGATGTTCCCTTCATGCTACATTTCCTTTGGCAAAGTCTAGAGGTCCTCTGTGCTGCAAAGGCCTGACAGGTGTGCAACTGTCTTTAAGGTACAGAGTGATCCAAAGGGCTGTGAGGGTGAAAATTGTCTAATGAGTCTTTGAAATCAAGCAAGTAGCATATGTGTGTATGTCTGTCTGTCTGTTATGTGTGTATGCATGTGTTCATATGTATTTGTGGATGTATAACTATACATATATGTGTGTATAAATGTGTGTTTACATGCATATGTGTGTACATGTATGAATGTGTGTATGTATACATGTGTATGTATTATTTGTGTGTTTTATATGTGTGATGTGTGTGTTTGTGTGTATATGTGTATGTGTATGTGTGTGATTTTTTACATGTATGTATATGTGCATTTATGTGTGTGTGTGTGTGTGTGTGTGTGTGTATAAACTCATTCATCATCGTGCCTGTGAATTAAAGACAGTCTTAATGCTCACACTCTCATCAGCTGACATCAGAATTGACCAGTTGGAGGTTTCTAGCTCAGTGTTTGCTCCGTTCTCATCCCTAAATGGTTTCTAGCTGCATTCTGTGCAGAGAAGTGTGTTCCATTTAGTTGCACAACTTACACAAGTTGCTGCCAGTGGACTGGCTTGTTTGCCTAATTCCAGGTCACCATAAAACAATGCCCATTTTGCTTTTGGGAAAATGGACCAATTCTCATGAAATCTGCATTGAAAAGCTTATTGTACTACTTTTTATATGTGTCTGTGATATGTGTTCATATATCGATGCATGTTGTACATATGTGTGAATATATGAACACTTGGAGTGTGGAGGCCAGAGGTTTGTGCTGGGGATCATCCTCTGTTACTCTTCTACCTTGTTGATTGAGGCAGGGTATCTCAGTCAAACCCAGGGCTTGCCGATGAGGCCGGTTTTGGCAGCCAGCTTTCTCTAGGGTCACATTTACATGCAGGCCTACCTTCCCATGGCTTCTGGTGTTCCAAACACACGTTTCCTCTTGCTTACCCAGTGGGCACTTTACCCCCTGAACCATCACCCCAGCCTCAAGCTATGCACCGAGGATGCATCTATTACCAGGAGTGGGGATGAGAGAATAAAAGTTTTCATATGGGCATTTCAGCTGATAGCTCCCAAATCAGAGTTTAGAAATAGCAAGTGTGTTTCCATGTTTATTCCAGCTTTACTCATCAGTATGCCTTCCCTCTTCCCAAGTGCCCTTCTCTGACTTAACAAAGTTGTGATATTCTTTGTATTGTATTTTACTAGTGAAGGCTACATTTGTGCCTGTTTTACATATCTGAGAACATATCCCATTCTGGTTGGGTTTTTTTGTCAACTTGACACAAACTAGAGACACCTGAGAAGAAGGAACCTCAACTGAGAAAATGCCTCCATTATGTTGGCCTACAGATATGTCTATAAAGCCTGTGGGGATTATTTTTCATTGCTGATTGATGTGAGAGGACCCTGGCCCTGTGGTTGGTGCTACCCCTGAACAGATGATCATGGGTTATACAAGAAAGCAAGCCTTGGAGAACAAGCCAGTAAGCAGCTTTCCTCCCTGGCTCTTGCCCTGACTGCTATCAGTGATGAGCTGTAATCAGAACATGCAGACCAAATGAACCTTTTACTGCCAAAGTTTATTGGGGTCATGGCATTTATCAGAGCAAGGGAAAACAAGCTAGGAAACCATCCATCTCTTTACAAAATACCTTTTCATCAGTCCTTTTCTCTTGCCTTTACATGGCTCTGTGGCCTTTGTCTCTTTCTGGTGTCCATCCCTCCATTTCCATGAAATGTACCATTCTCTAGCAATCTCAAGCCCCTCCAGTTTCCTTTTTTTTTACAAATTCTTTTTTCCCCACTCTGGGTTCAAGAGTTCCTGCAAAGGTCATTGAAAACCATTGATCACAGTTAAAGACAGCAATAGAGTTAATTTAGTCATAAAAGCACATCTCAGCTGGAAATTACTCTTTCACCTAATAAAACCAGTTTGCCCAGGAGATGCTAAAAAATTTGCAAGACCCCAGTAATGAAACAGAGTGCCCCCAAAGTACTGAGTCACAGATCCCTGCCTGGGGTTGAATGGAGAGAAAGGTTCTGTTATAGCGGGTCGTATTAAATTTTCAGGAGAGCAAGTGAAGTCATGTGTCCAGTTGAGTTAATAGAAGGGATGCAGTGCCAGCAGAGGGTAATTATCTGTGCTGGAATCTGACCAGGTTAACGGGGTTAACACCACAACTCTTGAGGAGAGCATGGAGGGTCTCTAGTGCTCACCAAAGGTCCTGCTGTCTGTTTTTATGGTTCAGTCAGGAGGTAGCTCCACCAGGAACATGGCACAAGAGACATTATGGACATTATGGAACCGATTAACTAGTGCCTCTGAGCCAGGAGAAATTGCTGCGTTGCTACCCTTGAGATGGGCCTGCCCCCAGTAAATGTCACTTAAAATGGACATCCACATGAGAGGATGACAAAGCTCTACACAGTCTCTCTTCCCAGTGCTCAAGGTGGGGAAAAATTTTGCACCTTCAGCTACAAGTCTGTCTGTCCTGCTGTTTGAATATGAAATGGCCCTGTAGGCTCATGTGTTCGAGCCCTTGATCCCCAGCTGGGAGCACTGATTTGAAAAGGCTACTGAACCTTTGGAGACTTGCAGGAGGAAGGGGATCACTGGGAGAGGCCTTGAGGCTTTATAGCCCAGGGATGCTTCCTGTCTGCTATTGCAGAGGCAATATAGATGGAGGCTTTCTGCTCCTGCTACAATACTTGTCTTGCCATGGCAGACTGTATCCCCTCAAACCATGAGTTAAACTGTTGCTTCTTGACAGATAGTTCATCCTAGCAACAGAAAGGAGAAATAATACAAAACCAAAGCCCTGGCTTAGACGGCTCCTTCCCTTGACCTACCTGCTTCCCAATGGAAGCTCGCTTCTCTTCCACATCTGCTGAGTCACCTCGCTCCTGTGTCTACACCCAGAGAGGCTTCTCTGCCCAACCCATTTCGCCATAGCCCCTGAATTAACTTCGTCTTCTTGGCCCCAGTGTGGCCATGACGATTTGGTTCAAGTCTGCATTGAAGAGCCAGGCAGAGTGGGGTCCATATCTATCATCTCAGTACCTGGGAAGCTGAAGCAGGATAATTGCGAGTTTGAAACCACCCTGGGCTACAGAGCAAATTCAAGGCCAGCCTGACCCACATCGTGAGCTCAGAACAAAGCCCTCGTGGTGGAAGGGCACCGTGGTGACATAGTCTCCTAAGATTGGGTGTGTTCTTCCAAATGGAGAGAGCTGCTGAGGACGCCCCTTCCGCCTGTTGTGTCTGGGCTCCTCATGCACTTCTCAGCAGGGAAGGGAAGAGTGTCTCAGTTCATTAGCGATCTCAGGAAACGCAAACGCGGTGGACACTGTGAAGGTGGGTCTTTCCCAAGGTGCCTTCTGATTGGCTTAATAAAAAGCCGAATGGCCAATGGCTAGGCAGGAAGAGGTTAGACAGGACTTCTAGACAGAGAAAGAAGAAGAGATGATTCTAGGCACAGGAGAGATGCCAGAGGACACGGAGAAGAAACAGGAAGTGCAAGATGGAAGAGAGGTAAAAGGCCATGAGGCAAAACATAGATTAATAAATGGATTACTTTAAGTTCTAAGAGCTAGTGGGACAAGCCTAAGCTCTAGGCTGAGCTTTCATAATTAATAAGTCTCCATGTTGTTTTTTGTAAGCTGGTGGCCTAAAGACAAATCCGTCTATACAGAAAGGCTCTGGTAGTGCCCAGAAGGACCTCCCTTCATCTCTCTCAGGTTGGGCTAGCTATCAGAAGCACACACTCTTTTTGATTGTGTGTGATATGAGGTTTATGAGAAAGTTCACTCCCCATCTCAGAGATGCCAGCTACGATGCCTCGTTTCCCCCCACCCCTGTGTGCGTGTGTGTGTGTGTGTCTGTCTGTCTGTGGGTGTGCGTGCACACATGTATATAGAGGCCAGAGGTCAACCTCAAGTTTCTTCCTCATTTGCTCTGTCTTTATTTTTCAGCCAGGGTCTTTTACTAAGCCTGGGGCTCTATGATTGTGCCAGGCTGCCTGGCTAGTGGGCTACAGGGATCCTTCCTCCTCCTCTTCAGAGCTGGATTATGGGCAGGTGCCACCCTAGCTAGCTTTTCTCAGTAGATCTGGAGATGGAAGTCAAGTACTTGTGCTTGCCAGGGAAGCTCATTATTTCTCACCACCAATGTGAGGAGCTCACTTCTTTACAGACGGGAACCTCATTCTCCAGTTGATGCTTTCTCAGTAAGAAAGTTGATATTGGAGTCAACTGTCAGCCTTTCACTCTTCTTTTTCAAGTCCCCGAGTACTAAGATGGGGAGGAAGAATGTCAAGGTTGTTTATTGAGCCAGTAATAGATGCATACAGGACAACCAATTAATTCTCCAGCGCTTTTTAGAGTGGGGAGATTCAGAAAGAACTTTAATGTAAAGAACCAGAGTGTCAGAGGGATTACATAGCTAATTAGCACACTATCAGCAGTCATATACTAGGTTCCAGATACCTGCTCAATGTGTACTGATGCATTCTGCATTCTGCATGCCTTTTCTCCATTCCTGACTCTCTGGCAGATTAACCATGCATATTTGGACTAGTATTTAGACCTCTCTGTCTGTATTTTCCCATTTGTGTAATGGGGTTGATAATCGGACTCTCTCATGGGATCGCTTTAAGGATAAAATGAGATAATTCATGCAATAAAGTCACTCTGTACTTGACACATAGTAAAAATACTTTGTAAGTTTGGCTGTTTGCCTACCATGTGTTTTCCTGGGATGATTGGCAGTGATTCTCTATAGCAGTAGAGAACTAAGAGACTCGGAATGTTAATTAAGACCCTGTTTGCGCTAATTTGGGCCAAGGACTCTGATGCTGAGTTAGTGCTCATCTGAGGAAGGAAGCTCAATTTGAATTCCCCCAGCAGCTATGAGTAGCTTTCTGACATTTTACAGTAGGCATGAGAACCAATACCTTTAAGACAAAATCTACAATGAAAATTTATTTGAAATGATGAAATAGTAGCTTAATCATAGAATGATGATTCATTTTGCTGTTTCATAAGTTTACTGTGTATTTCTCTCTGACTGTGGGCAGGAGTTTCTAGCTATAAAACTTAATGTGCATCTCTTAGAAGTGGACATTAGCATACATAGATAGGTAGAGGTAGGTAGGTAGGTAGGATGGATGGATGGATGGATGGATGATGGATGGATGGATGGATGGATGGATGGATGGATGGGTGGATGGAGAGAGAGAGAGAGATAGGTAGACATAGATGATGGATGGAAAGATAGATAGATAGATAGATAGATAGATAGATAGATAGATAGATAGATAGATCCATTGGTAGGTATAGGTATATAGCTATAAATGTATCTCTTTTGCTGGTTTAATTCCTTGAGTTTTGGAGTCTTTCCTCAAATATCCTCACATCTACTGCAAGAGCCTGTATCTCCTCCTAATTGATCCTTCCTAACATTATCAGTGTTGCTCTAGGCAAAATTTCTTTCATGAGTATCATTGACAGTAAAAACATGTGCTATGTGTGTCTGTGTAAGACAAACAAACAAACAAAAATCAATCAATTGAACAAACAAAAAACAAGCAAACTAAATTTCCAGGTCAAATTTTACCTGAATCTTAAATCTGTGCAAACCACAGGTTCCATAAGTATCCTGTGTAAGGCACAGTCGCCTCTGGCCTCCCTTGCCATCTATGTTGATATTAGAGCCCCATGAGAAGAACCTAAAGGGGAACCTGTTTGGAAATAAAGTTCTTTCTTCCCACCTACTGTGCTGACAGGTCTGAGAGTCTGATTGGGTCATTGAGCATCTCTTTGTCACATCTCCTTCTGTGTCTCCAGCTTTACAGCAGGTCTGTCCACTACAGAATCTACTAGACTGAGAGACAGACTCTCATGACGTATATTGACTGGAAGTGGACGAGCAACCAGTGTACGGAGACAGCAGGCGCCTGTTACGTGGCATCATACTGGAATACTCGCCCACTTCTTTACTGTCTCTTAAGTCTGTTTACCCTTCAAAATAGGACCAAGAGTACCCTCTCTTATGGAGTATCCTCTGGGAATCATAACCATGAGATTATTTATGCCAAGTCAGCCATACAGTAAATTGGTTTGATTGATTACTGTTTGACAACAAGGCATTAAATTAGTTGCAGTGTGATTCTCAAGAGATTTTTGGAGCGTACCTCACAGTTCCTCACTAAGATTACCACTAAGAAGCCTGTGTTTGCACAGAAGAGAATAAAATACGCTGTGAGTGTGCAAAGATGCTCATTTCTAGCCCGAAATCATGTCCTCCTGCTCCTGCTCAGCTCTGCTCTTGTTCCCAAGTGCAACAAAAAGTCCCAACAAGAAAGTCACTCATACAGCTGTTGCCACCTATAGGAGACAAATTTAATACAATAATTTTATTTTAATTCTGGTGAAATACAACACATGTGAAGGAACGGGGCATTTTATGAAACAGACAAAATTCTCGTTGAGCACTGATCTGTGCTGGGCTCATCATTATTGTTCTTCTGTAATTCTTGTAATTCTTATTTTTATTTATATTATTTTTAAGTATGTATATAAGTGTGTGTGTGTGTGTGTGTATATGTGTATGTGTATCTGTATACATGAATACAGCTTCCAAGGAGGCCAGGAGAGGATGTCAGATCCTCAGGAACTAGAGTTATAGGCTGTTGTAAGCCACCTGACATGGGTGCTGGGGACTGAACTGTGGTCCTCTGCAAGAACAGTATTTGCTCTTAGTTGTTAACCCTTATCACCAGCCCCATAGTTTTTATTTTAGGTGTTACTCTCAAAGACACAGTTGACTGATGCTTGTTAAGTGCCTTCTCAAGGTGAAGGTTAAGAACCTGGGCTCTGCAGGCACACTGCTATACTCGAACAGTACTACAGCAGGACCTTAAGTGAGTTCCTACACCTCCTCAAACCTCCCGGCGATAAATGGAGATGCTGATGACAGATCCACATTGAAGCAATTTGGGAACCAGGCTTATTACTGAAACTCTCACTACTCCGGAAGCTGAGGGAATAGAATCAGAGCAAGTCTGAGGTCAGCCTGGGCTGTATAGTGCGTCCCAGGCCCAACTAGATTACAGTTTGAGACCTTATCTCAAATAAATAAAGAAACCAGTAGAGCTAGAAAAATGGTGCCATGGGTAAAGTGTTTGCTATGCAAGCTTGAGGATATGTTTTCGAATCCCCAGAGCCTATAAAAGCCAGACAGGGGAGAGCATGTCTGTAATGCCAGCACTCCTATGGTGAAATGGGAAGCTGAACTAGGGCAGTCCTCAGAAGCTTGTGAGCTAGCAACCTCGGTGTATGCAGCAGTGAGCAGAGAGACCTTGTCTTCAGAAAGGTAGAAGGCAAAGAGGACTGGTACCCAAGGTAGTCAGTCCTCTGACTTTATACACCTGCTGTGGCATGTATGCACCTGAACTCTCACACATACACACACATACATGCACATACATATACACACATCATGTGTACAGAAAGGATTATAAAATGCATGAATGAAAGACAAGGAAAGGTAAAAGGTAATAATTGGAAAGTGATAATCCCTTCAATGTCCTTAGTGTCTACTGCAGTTAATGTGAGCTGTCATCGCTGGGGTTACTGTGTGACAGCCACACTATTCTGTTACCATTTGCCAAGTAGATCATGAACAACTTCCTGTTTGACCACAACCACTCCTTGTATTTAAATGGAAAGCCAATGTGGCTTCAAACATTTATAGATAAATGGCATCTGACAAGATAGTACCCAGCTGACGGTCCCAATGAGAAAGTACTAATGCACCCATGCTTCCTGTTCCATAAACAAAGAGGAAAGGAAGATATGCAGGACAAAGACAAAGTTTGGGATGGCAGAGCCACAGACAGCATGAAACAAATAATGGGAAGTTACTCGGTGCCACTGTCCCAGGACTCTGTCTGTTCCCCTGAGACAAGAAGGTTGTAGATCTGGAGTGAACTCTGCAGTTAAACTGCTCGGTCAAGGAGAGTTAAAAAAAAAAAAAAAAAACTTTCCCAGTCACATCTATATGAACGTCACAGGTTTCTCGTCCCCCACCACGAGCAGCAGACCCAACAAACCACAGAGCTGCATGGATGCTACAGGGAGGGAGCAGAACTAGAACGCAGCAAAACATGCATGCTCATGCAATGCAAATAGCCCAAGCAACCAAAGCCTCTTAAGCCTCTCCATCCCTTGCATTGCTTCTGCAGGGAATTTTCAGAGAGATGCTGGAGATCATGCCAGTGCCCAGGGTGTGTGGGGCTGAGGGCTTAGCTACTGAAAGACACCTCAAGAGCCAAGCCACACTTGAACACTGCAGAAAACACCAACTAAAAACCCACAGGTGCTTAAAAAAAAAAAAAAAAAAAAGAATCAAATCAATGACCTAATCCCAGAGTCCAAATCCCATCGGAGAAACATGAAAAACCAAAAACAAGACTTCTCTAAATTACCAATCCTGTAGTGATGGATTCCAATAATCGCAAATTAGATGAAACCTAAGCAGTCAAAGGAATGTATAAGAACATCAAACAATTTCAAGGAGAACATGAAATACACTGAGTTAATTCAAAGAGAATGAAGCAGTGCAGTGAAATGAAGGTATGAACACAGGACATGAAAAAAGAATCCAGGAAAGTAACAGAAATGCTGAAAACTTCAAACTAAAATTTTGGAAATGAGAAGCTCAATTAAACTAAAAACTCTGTGGAAAGCTTTACAAACAGAAATGATCAGATGGAAGATGGGACTTGGGGACAAGGTAGACAAATTAGAAAATTTAATCAGTAGTAAAGATAATAATGTTAATAACCTCAAATTTCCAATCAAACGGTAAGAAGTAGTAGTTAGGGTTAAGACAGGATCCATGTACTTGTTACCTTCAATAAACACACCTCACTGGCAAATATCAATACAGACTTAGAGTAAGACAATAGAAAAGGGCATTCTAAGTGATGAAACTAGGAAAAAGCAGGTGTAGACACATTGGTATCTGACTAATTGCTGAATTAGCAGAGATTAAGAATATCACTTCACAGTGGTTAAAAATATAATTCATCAAGAGAATAAAATAATTTTAATCATATACATACCAAACATTGGCATGCCCAATTCATAAAACAAACACTGTTAAATATAAATGATAGATCGAGGGGCTAGAGAGATGACTCAGTGGTTAAGGGTCCTTGCTGCTGAGTTCAGTTACCAGCACCCACATTTAGTGTCTCACAACTGTCTGTAACTTCAGCTCCAGGGGATCAGACACCTTCTTCTGGCCTCCCTGGGTACCTGCACACACATGCACACACATAACAAAATTAAAAATGAAATGTATCTTAAGTAATAAGTAAATGCTACTGACCTCAACATGCAGTACTAAGTAAGGAAAAACTTAAACTTCCCTCTAAAATCTGGACTAAGACAAAGGTGCCCACTCTCTCTACGCATATTCAACACAATGCTTGAAGCCTTTAGCTAGAGCAGTAAGACAAAAAAAAAGGAAATAAAAGGACATGAATGGAAAAGAAGCTGTAAGATTGTTCCTATTTGCAGATGATATGATCCTCCTATCCATGAGACCCCACAGATCCCACCAGAAATAAGACTGGAGGACAGGACAGAAATCGTGGGAGATGGGGGGAAAGGGAGGTCTGGGGTGGTCAAAGGGAAAGGTACGCCTTCGTGAAAATGTCTCCATGCAAACCCATTACTATGTGCCATGAATGTGGACCAATAAAACATAGACCAAAAAATAGACGTGTAGAAGAGGACACACAGCATGACGCCTGATCCACAGCAGATACTGCCGGCTGGTGTGCAGGTGGAGTTTTTATTTGTTTTTTGCCACTCTTTTTTTCCTTATTAGCAAGTGATTAAAAAGCATAGAATTTTTAATTAATGCAAGCAGTCCCTAGATTTCTCACCTTCTAAATAAAAAACTCTGGACCACGTTTCTAATGTTAGACACAGCCCATGTTCCTGAACACTGTCTTCACCACTTCCTGGGGCTCCCATTGTGAGGCCAGGTGAAGAGTGGCCCTTCTTGTCGCTTGCACCAGTGGTGTGGAGCTAACAGTGTGAACTCACATTTCATCCACTTCACAATGAGAAGGCATGTTTTCCTTCTCTCCATAACCAGTATGACCAGTATGACCAGAGTCAGACAGATAGATGGTAGACACACAATTTAGGTAGATTCTAGAGATAGATCGACATATACATACATACATACATACATACATACATACATACATACATAGCTTGTTTCTTCTTTCCATTCTTATATTTTATTTTTGGTTGTGAGCCTAGCCTTTAACAGCTGAGCCATCTCTACAGCTCCCACTCTTTTATTTTAAAAGCTTTCATACTTGTATTGTCTTAGTCAGGATTCTTGTTGCTGTGATAAAACACCACGACCAAATCGAGTTGGGGAGAAAAGGGTTTATTCAGCTTACACTTCCATATTGTTGTTCTTCGTTGGAGGAAGTCAGGCAAGAACTCACACAGGGCAGGAACCTAGAAGCAGGAGCTGATGCAGAGGCCATGGAGAGGTGCTACTTACTGGCTTGTTCCTTATGGCTTGCTCAGCCTGCTTTCTTATAGAACCCAGGACCATCTGCCCAGGAATGGCACCACTGACAATGGTCTGGGCCCTCCCCCATTAGTTACTAATTAAGAAAATGTCTTACAGGCTTGACTACAGCCTGATCTTACAGAGGCATTTTCTCCATTGAGGCTCCTTGCTCTCTGATGACACCAGCTTGTGTCAAATTGACATAAAACCAGCCAGCACATGTCTATATTGCATATTGAGCATGGGTCAGAATCGTACTCTGAGCTTCTTTAAAACAAGTGGCAGGGCCCCAGATTCCCGATGTAGCAGGTCTGGGTGAACACCATGGGACTGCATTTCCAACAAGTTCCTTGATGTTCCAATGGCTGCTGCTAGTCTAGAGAGTAAACTCTGAGAACCACTGTCATGGACTGATAATCGTGTGTTTGTGTGTGTGTGTGTGTGTGTGTGTGTGTGTGTGTGTGTGTATTATGTGTGATGTGTGTGTATGATGTGGTGTGTGTGTGTGTGTGTGTGAGATGTGGTGTTTGTGTATGTGTTTATGGCATGTGTGTGGTATGTGTGGTGTGTGTGTGTGTGTGTGATGTGTGTGTGTGGTGTGTAGTGTGTGGTGTGGTGTGTGTGTTATGTGTGGTGTGTGTACGTGTGTGTGGTATGTGTGATGTGTTTGTGTGTATGTGGTGTGGTGTGTGCGTGTGATGTGTTTGTGGTGTATGTGTAGTCTATGTGTGATGTGGTGTTTGTGTGTGTGTGTGTGTGTGGTGTGTGTGTGTATGATGTGTGTGTGTGGTATGTAGTGTGTATGTGTGGTGTGTGTTATGTGAGGTGTGTGTATGTGTGTGTGTGTGATGTGAGGTATGTGTGTGTATGTGTGATGTGTATGTGTGGTATGTAGTGTGTATGTGTGGTGTATGTGTGTGTGTGTGTGTGTGTGTATGTGTGTGTGTTGCCCTAATGAGTTTCCTTAGGGCTGTTCACAGACACAGGAGGGATCATGTGTTTACAGCAGTACTTCCCAGCAACTGTACCACTGAAGAAAAAAAGTGCATGAAGCAGCTGCTGTGTGGTGAGAAGCTGTAAGCGGCTGTGTTCTAGATTTTCCTCAGTGCTTAAACAAGGTCCACCTGTCACCATTCACACCTGAAGGAGGATGTTGGTGGCACAGCCAGGCTCTAGCTGACACACTCAGGTTGTCCCCCTCCAGGGCCTCTAATTAACCCACTTCACCATGTGGCCTTACATCCAAACTTTCCATCTGCCTTAGAGTAGCTTTCTGAGAAGTTTTTGTTGAGTGAATCTGACCATATAGACCAGGCACAGGTGAGAAAAATGCTTGTGTTTCTTGAAAAGGAGTAACAAACACATCCAGGTGATGAGAGACTGTACTGAAGACTCTTTATTCACCTAAATATAAATACATACTCATATTTTGTGATAGACATAAACATTTACTCTCTCCAGGCCATTTCCCACTCACCACCCATTGTTAACATTGTGCCATGTAATTTAGGGGGGCAGGGACCAAAGGCCTAAAACTTGGCAGAACATTAAAAAACACTTGCTTGAGTTCTTCCTGATGATGGAATCATCATCTATGCACAGCTAGGAATCTGTGGACCAGCCCCTCACCATGGTTTCCAGGCAACCATTTAAGATTGAAAAGCAGGTCTACAAGTAATACTTCAGCACATTGAGTAATTAAATGAGCACTAATTCAAGGCATACATCCAGATCTTCCTATGAAATGACCCCACTCTCCAGTGGGGAACAGAGAAACCCCAGCACTGGCCCTTGGAACATTAAAGTCATCCACTTCCATATCTCTTTTCCTTTCTGTTGGGTACTTGGCATTTAAGAACCTCCAGGTCTTGACTGTCTGTCTGTCTCCATCAGTTTCCTCATGGCCTTTCTAAGTCCAGTATAATCGTATATATGGGGCATGGTGTGGGTAGTAGAAGAAACTGCATATATTCAAAATGGTTTGACAGGTCATTGAAATGAAAGATTGGGTAACAAAATTTAAAAAACAAGCATGATGATATTGTTGTCCTTTTTTTTTAACATAAGGGGATAGGTCCAACCAACAGAAAGCATAAAAACCCCACACTCAGCCAACCTGACATCAGATGTCACTCTCTGCCCTGCAGGGAAGCTGCAGCCAAGTGACCATCAGGATGAGCCTTGTTTCTGATCTTGTATTCCTAGAAAAGTGAGTTTTGTTAGCAGTATTGTGTGTTTCCAAATAGCTATAGAAAAGGGTTTTGACTTCTTGCAACAGTGACTAAAGTTTGAGTTAATGGACATACTAAATATGGCACACGCACGTGTGTATGTGTGTGTGTCTGTGTGTGTGTTTGTCTGTGTGTGTGTTCCTGTGTATACAGGTACACATTTTGTTCATACATGTAGAGGCCAGAAGACAACCTAAAGAGTCATTCCTCTAACACCGTCCATGTAGTTTGTTTTGCTTTGTTTTGGGGATGTGTTTTTTCTCTAAAGATGGGTTCTCACTAGCTTAGGACTCACCAAATAGGCTGGGTTGGCTGGCTATGGAGCTCAGAGAACGTCCTTTCTCTGCTTCCACAGCACTTGGATGGCTAGTGTGGGCCACCACACCCGTTTCTTTTAGATTGGTCCTTATTCTTGCAAGGAAGTAATACACTGAGTGAGCCATCTCCCCAGCCCAAGAGACCATTATTGGACTATTACACATCCTATACGAGAATTAAATCTACACTGTGTGCTGTATATAAGTAAGACTGTTATGTATCAACTAAAATGAAATACAACTTGTAAAGTAACACATGGGCCAGAAAGCGAAATGAAATGTTTACCTTGCAGGTTTGTGAGAGGCTAATCGAATCTATTAAGTGTCTTTGTCCTAGTGGAGGCTGAACAGGCAGTAGATCTTGCTATCATATTTGTTGCTGCTTTTCCCCGGGTAAGGTGGGATTCTTGCCTCAAAGAAGAAAAGTTGATGGGAAATGCTTTAGAGACGTAACCACTCTCCTCTCCTCTTTGCCTCTGGCGTCCCTGCCTCCCTGTGTTCTCACCCCAGCCTGAATAAGCTACTTGAGCAACTGAACACACTCATGCTTACAGAGCACCTACAATGATTGTCTAGTATAACTGCAGTATTTTATGGAGTCTTGGGGGGTATTAAGAACATGCCATAAATACCTGGGGAAAAAATTGGTATGGCTGGAGTCTTCTGGAAGGGAAGGGTTACTAAACTGCAGACCCGTTATTTGGTTTTTATGCCTCTAGCCCTTCTGGAATATGCAGTCAATGACTTGGAGCTCTCCTTCAAATATCTTAGGTGCCTAAAAGGGACAAAATTCAAACATGACAATATTCTTAACAAGCTTAATATGTACTTAAATTTTATGGCAATCTAAGGGATTTTATGCCTTTTCTCCCTGAATAACTATAACTTCTGGCTAAAACTCAATCCATCTCCCTTTCAGAAAAAGTGCAAGGAATTTTATTAAGAAAACAGAGGGCTTTGAACCTTTGATAAAGAAAAATATGACACTTTACCTGAGCAAATTTCAAATGGATCCATTTAAAATGAATTAAGTGGCACTTAACTGGTTTGCAAATTGAGATCTATTTATCTCAGTAAAATGATTAAAGTCTTGATTTATCCCTAAAATTAGCTTTATTATTGCATTTAATTACACTGAAAGATTGTTAAGGACTTGTAGGTTCCCTCTGTCCCTTTAAACTGTACTTTATTCCGACAATAATTGAATATCAGATAGGATAAATTGATTTTTTCCAAAGAATTATGTTTCTAATATTTTCCTCCTTTTTATTGCAGGAGCTGAAACAAGTTGAAGAAACAAAAGAAGATCCTGAGAATAGATTATCTGAAATTTCCCTGGAGTCGTTCAATAAATTTAACAGCAATACTGTGATTTTATTAGGAACAGAGAAGTCTCCAAGCACGGTTAAAGGACAAGAGGAAGGCCGGAAGACGGACGCGCCATCGAGTGACTCGGCCAAGCCTGGGGTGGACAACGTGGAGTCTCTCAGTGACTCTCTGTATGACAGCTTCTCCTCTTGTGCAAGCCAAGGTTCCCATGATGCCTAGGGGCACCCCTCAGCGAGACCTGAGCACAGAGCTGGGCATGCAGGGAGTACTGAGTCCAGAGAAGCTGAAGGCAGCCCGCACACACGAGTTGACTCCCCTAGTGGACTGATAAAGATCGCCGCCGCGACTTCCTGTGTTTCATGAGGATTAAAAGCAAAATATGATAGAGAGTTCTCAATGTTTGCACTTTTTTTTTTGAGTATTTGTATAAAAGCTGTAAATTTTGGGGGAAGAGAAATTATATTTCTAGGGGGAGAAAGATAGCAATAAAAAGAGTTGGCGCCATGCTCTTGAAATGATGTATTAAGTTTTAGAAGTTGATAATATATTTTTGAAAAAAAAAAAAAAAACTCTACCTAAGGATTTTGTGAAGTTAATCATCCTGGTCCTCAAATCATTCGTGTGTACACTGTCAGTCTGAACCTGGGGCCTGCAGAAGAGTTAGAGGGTTGAGGTGATCGCTGTCTCTCAGAGTCTCATTTTGATTGAATTTTGAATGGTGGTCCAGTTTCCAGATTGCCACTAGGAAGACTGACGTTGTAATGCCATCTATCAGTAGTGCTTCTGCTGTGTGCAGACGGGAGCAAGTCTTAGCAGGCTTCCCCTCCAGCATCTCCCATCGTCTCCATTGTATTTCTCTACAATTCTGAGTGTTTGTTGACTTTTTTTTTTTTATCTCCCTGCTTTTTTAAATTAAAATCTGGGTACTCTATTTGCCATATCCACTTTATAGAAATAAATGAATGGTTGGTGCTATGAAAATTTCTTACTTTTTAATATCCTTTTTTCTATTAAAGACTGTTTATATGTGAGGATAAATTCTATTTTAAAGGTTACGTGTATTTTTTCTAGACGTGAACTATTTATAATTCCTTCTGTACAGAAGCCTGCAGACTGGGCAGAGTAGAGCTGTGTTTAGGACTTGTGCGGTTGCCTTAGCACACCTGTATCTTTATAGAGTATTGTATGACCAGTGTTATTTTATTTGTGCAATTTGTTGTATTTGGATTTTGTTATCCTAAATTCAAGTTGTGTAAAGCATCTTTGTCTTTCAGACTTTAAAAATCCTTTTGTTTCATTTCATTTCGGAATAAAAGTCCTATCACACCCTCTAAGAGCAGAACAGAACTTTATTCAAGGAGCGATTGGTCCCGTGATTATCTTAATCCTGTTCCGAGCTTGCTCTGTGAATAGGTTTCCCTGAAGGAATAAATAAGCCAGCCCTTTTGCTCCTGTAACAGTAATTCGAACAATTGTTAAGATCCACACTGCAGACAAGCAAGTAATGGTCAAAGCATCCCCGTCTCCCCAAGGAGTTAACCAGCTAGAAATGAAAGGAAGGGGGTGGGGGAGAATGAGCCCGAGGCGGCTGTGGACCGATCTCTGCAGAGGAATTACAAGAAAGTCATTTATGCCCCTTGCAGACCTGCTCTGCTGGCAGGGTGGGGAAATAAATGACCATAGCCCAGCCTGAGAGCACTTCCCCTCGGGAGGCACCGCAGGAGAGAGGTGAAGCTTAGCCACGGGGGTTCCACTGAGGCTCCCAAATCCGGGGTGGTGGGGGTAAAAATGCGCGGGGTTGGGGGCGGGGGCACCAAGAGCTTCGGTTGCCAGCTCTTTGCACAGCACAGCCTTCTGCAAAGCTCCACCAGGAAGGAAAAATAGCACCGTGGTGTCCCGGGAATATGCAAGGTGGGTCGCTTGGCATTGTCAGAAAGAGGGGTGGGGGTTGGTGGCGTAGGAGGGAGGCAACTGATGACCAAGTCCTGGGCGTGCAGAGCCCTGTAAGGAGTGTATACTCATAGCCGGTGGCTTGGGGGAGCTGGCAGCCCCATTCGCTTTTCAGTGAAAGAAAGCACAGATCCTGGTGTCCACTCTCCAGGATGGCTAGGTGATCAGGGCTGTCTCGCTGCATCCTCCAGCGGTGAGTGGATGGTCTGGCCGAGGGAGCCACCTGCGGTGGGGTCACCATCGTACTCGCAGGCATTCTGCCAGAAGATCGGGGTGACCTGTGTTGTGGGTTTCTCCCAGGAAGAGGCGCGGCTGCACCGGACACCCCAGGGAACTAGCGACCGTGCAACTTTTCCAGGTGCACGGAAATACCCTTTCACCTTATCCCAGACAGTCACCCAGAGGGTGGCGGGTGATAGAAGACCCCAGGCTGCGTGGGGCGAGACCCAATTGCAGGGGTACTAGTTAGCACCGGGAGGGAACAGAGCACCTGGAAGGGAAGGGTATCCCAGTGTGCTGAGACCCAGCCCAGCACTCGGATCTCCGAGTTCTCCCAGGACAGGTCCTGGCCTGGCGGCACCTGCTGCGCCCTAGTCACCTCTGTATTCCTAACCTCTCTAAATGACTACTCCCGAGCCCTGCAGGCTGTCTTTTCCAAGGAACTGGAGGAGGTAGGCTAAAGGGGTAGCAGAAGGGGGTGGGGACAGTAGAGAGACAGTCCCAGCCTTCCCCGCCCTCCACCCCCACCACAACTCAGCAGCCGTCACGTGGTACCCGGAGTGGGAGGGGTGGGGGCAGAAGAGGCGAGACTTTTTTGGGTGCTCCGGATCGCCAGTAGTTCTTCAAGCCTCAGCAGCCAACTCCTCCGGAGGCGCAGCGCTCCGCCCCAGGGAGCGCGAACCCGAGGAGCCTGGGACCAGCCTCTGGGAGTCCCGGGCGCGGGCGATGCGGGCGCCGCGGGCGACACCTGCGGCTCCTCTCGGTGGCAGCCGTCGCCTGGGCGGCAGCAGCGCAAACCTCGGCAGCTACAGTCGCTGCGGCCCGGACAGCCTCCGCTGCTGTCGCCTCCGCTGCGGTCTCGGTCTCTGATGCTCCTGCCCGCTCCCGGCCCTGCCGATCCGGGAGGATGTGGGTTCTCGGCATCGCAGCAACTTTTTGCGGATTGTTCTGGCTTCCAGGTAAGAAGATGGAGAGGCCAGCAGCCTGGCCAGGCACGCTCATGCCATCTCTCCGCGCGCGTCCGTGCTCTAATCCCCCAGTGCGCCCATCTGGGGTCCGCGCTGCGCTGGGGCTACCCAGCGGGAGTTTGGTGCTGGAAACTGAGACCCAGAGGCGCCAGACTGGGACTCTCTCCAAGTCCCGCGCTGCAGGAGAGCGGCAGATTGGCACGACTCTTAGCTGCAGCTGCTTGGGGTACACAGTCGGAGATGCAGAGCTGGGAGTGGGGAGGGTCCTTGAGCCAGGCAAGAGGGGAAAGGGGGAGACAAACCTCCAACCTACTCAAGTTACCAAGTGTTTGTGGCCACCTAGGAGAGCGACGACGCGGACAGGTGAGCGGCACACCGGACAACCTACAGCTAGGGGCGGGGGACGGCCCTCCCAGGCTGAGTTATCTGTGCTCTGCTTATGTACGATCCATGGGGTGCTAGGAAGGGGACACATTGTGAGCGCTGGACATGGAGTCCAAAGAGAAGCTCCCAGATCGGAGGAGAGCAACCAGGAAGATATGGTAAGGCTGGACCTAGTCCCTGATAATGGACTCTAAGCTATTAGAGTTTGTTTTGGGTTTTTCCCCCCAACAGCCATGTTTTTTGTTTTTTGTTTTTAGGGGGGGATGGAGAAGCCAGGTCTAAAGGGACTGTAGTGTAGCGGTCCCGGGGAGAGCGAACACACACACACACACACACACACACACACCACGTGCACACACCATATACTCGCCCACCCTCAGCAGCTGCTCCCCTCACTGATCACAAGAAGAGACTCAGAACCAGCCGGAGGACTTGAGGCTCATGGACACTTGGCATGCAGCGCCTCCTTTCAGGTTGCAGGGTGGTCGCTAGGAAGCCTCGGAGCCCCAGCCTATGAATGCTGACTTCCAAGATTAAATAAATAAAAACCGAAAAGGCGTTAGCGAATGCAATTATGAATGGTGCCAAAATAGTAATTAACCAATTTGTAACCAATTAGCAATTAGGCTCAGACAGGAGCTGAAGCTTGTATCCAGCTATTTTGACCTGGGGTTTGACCTCTCACCCTTCCCTTTGCAACAACTTGAAGAAAGGCATGAGGGGTGTTACAGGAGCTGTTTGTGTCTAGAGAAGGAATTTAGGGTCTCCGGCAGGGCTTTATCCTGCTAGGAACCGGTGCCGCCGCCCCCTGCCGGCGTCAGGCGCTGCCAGCCCTACTGAAGATCCGGAGGCAGAGGCCAAAAGCCCTTGCTGTCTGGGGCTGTACATGGTGATACAGCCCAGTCAGGGTGTGCTCTGGGTAAGCCGGATCTTAACTGGTGCTTCTGAACCCCACCTCATCTGTCCCCCAGGGTTGGCGCTGCAAATTCAGTGCTACCAGTGTGAAGAATTCCAGCTGAACAACGACTGCTCATCCCCTGAGTTCATCGTAAATTGCACTGTGAACGTTCAAGACATGTGTCAGAAAGAAGTGATGGAGCAAAGTGCGGGTAAGCTGGGCAGCTCTTCCCCCTCCAACCGCCATCTAGGGCTGGGGATAGAGGGTGTTAAATTATACAGGAAAAGACGGTGACTGATTCAACATGCGTGCGTGCATGCGCGTGCTCGCGTGCACGTGTGTGTGACACACACACACACACACACACACACACACACACACACTGGTTAGCAGATTTACTTTTTACAGTTCTGGGAAAACGAAGAGTTGGAAGTTACTTTAACCTCATTAGAGTTAATTACCAGGGCTTCTCCCCAAGGGGCTCCGGAGGAGAAGTCATTGTAAATCGGTAGCTTTCTTTCTTCTTTCTTTTTTCTTTTTCTTTTTCTTTTTGTTTTTTTAGTTTACTTCTTTCACCTTCCTGGACTAAAAAAGCTGATCAGGGTGGTGGAAAAAAATATATGGATAACTGGTCCCAGCTCCAGCAGCTAGACAGTAGCCTGTGAACGATGTCAGCCTGAAATATGAAGCTACTTCAAGTTCCCAGAGGTCAGAACTTGAAAAATGTGTTTTGTCAGAGCGCCGCACCATATTTCTTTGAAGAACACTATAGGATCTTTATTTAATTTTAGAACTAATGCATCAAATTCCAGGCACAAATTGCCAAGATCTTTCACGGGGAGGGTTATCCCCCACCCCACTCCCACCCCCACCCCCACTCCCAGAAGCTTAGCTATTGGCTATTTGAGCAAAGAGCCTAGATGTTATGCAGCGGAAGAAGGGAGTTAGATAGAACAGACTTCACTCTAGCTCATAAGTCTGCTGAGAGGTGGAAACCCACCCACCCTGGAGTTAGAATTAAAAACTCACCCCCAAAATGGAACCAGAACTTTGAGAAAATAAAGGAAGCCATGGCTTTGATTCCAAGGTCAAGTAGAGACTTTGCCGCTTAAAGGCTGTTGGAAAGAAGAGAAATACCATCTTGGGATGAATGACATTGAGTGAGCCTTGTTCCTTTTCAGTCCAACAAGGTGCCCACAGAGCTCCATGGGGGGATTAGAACAATTGATTCACCTAACTCTCTGGCAAAACAATGCAGGGAGGCTAGCATTGAAGACAGCACCTTGGCAAA
Source organism: Peromyscus leucopus (assembly GCF_004664715.2). Taxonomy (NCBI): domain Eukaryota; kingdom Metazoa; phylum Chordata; class Mammalia; order Rodentia; family Cricetidae; genus Peromyscus; species Peromyscus leucopus. The sequence goes on from NC_051076.1 coordinate 62,888,256, forward strand.
GCAGTTACCTCATGCGTAGGGTTTGGAAGTATCTTGTGAATGTCTTGGTTGCTTAGGGAGCTTATCTGCCAGCCCTCCATAACACTGGGCTATGATGTGAGCGCATGTGTGCTTTTTTTTTTTTTTTTTTGCATGTGCGTGTGTGGTATGCATGTATGTGTGCATACACATTCACATTTGTTGGCACATGACTATATGTAGGTGTACACACATACTTTTTTGACATGTTATGTGTATGTGGTATTCGTGCCTATGGAGATACATGTTGGCATGTATGGAGACCAGAGGTCGATATCCTTGTCTTCCTTGATTGTGTTCCATCTTATATATTGAGGCAGAGTCTTTTACTTGAACCCAGAGCTCACCAATTCTAACTAGACCACTTGCTCCAAAGATTCCAGATCTCTGGCTCCTGCAGCCGGGGTTACAAGCAGGCATCTCACTTGTCCTGCTGACATTTACATGCGTGCTTGGGATCTGAACTCTGGTCTTTACATTTGCGTGGCAAGCACTTCATCTGCTGAACAGTCTCCCTAAACCCTCTGTGGATGGCTGTATAGGCTGCTTCGTAGTACAATATTGGTTCAAGGGTGGGTACCTTGTCCCAAAATCGCTCTTGTAAGACGTCTGAGATACAACTGCACTCAAGAATGATGTACCCTACCCCTCCAAAACCAGCAAGTTTTAGCATCTGGTATTCCTGCTATTAAAAACAGTAGGACAACACAAAAATTAATGGTGATTCTACAGCTAAGACGGATGTGAGTTATTTTTGTATGAGTGGTTTTCTTTGCACTGTATTTTACCTGAGCCAAACATTTCTTGCTCTTTGAGTATCTGCAACAGTCTTCCATGAAATAGGTTTGAGGCAGACATGATGGGAGATATTTGCATGCCTTAAGAAATTCCTCAGGATCCTCAAAAACTGCTGCTTATTGGAGTTTGTGTTTCACAAGCTGGGATGTGACTGAGAAAAGCAGTTATCAATCCGATGTATTCTCAAAAGGGTACTTCGGAGAAACACCTCTTGTCTGTGTATACCTCTAAGATGATGGTCTCACACTCCCTTTTGAAGTGCTCTTTTTCATCTTACTTCTTCCCCTTCTACAAATCATACTATAGAAAAGCAGAGTGCACCTTATTACCTCTGTATTGTCCACAGAAAGCTACCAGCAAGTCCTGAAGGAAGTCCCTAGTTTAGGTTGCTTGTTTCCTAGTAACACAGTCAAGTTGCTTCCTGTCTCCAAACAAGGAGTCAATGGCTACAGGGTACAGGACATAGAACACAGGTCTAAATATGAAGAAAAACTAAGCTCAAAGCAGTGTGTGTGTGTGTTTCTGAGAGTATGTGTGGCATATGTATGTGTGCGCTCTATATGCATGTGTTTTATGTGTATATTCATGACACATGTACATGTACAAGGATGCACACACTCATGAAGGAGCAGGTGGAAGCCAGGTGGACATCCAGCTCTATCACACCCCACTTTTTCCCTTAAGATAAGGCTTCTCACTGATTGTGGAGCTAGTCTGGCAACCAGCAAGCTTCAGAGATTCTAGCGTTAGGGTTGTAAGCATGCATGGCCACACACTTAGCTTTTTTTTTTTTTTTCTTAACATGGATGCTGGGATCTGAACTCAGGTCTTCATGTGTGTGCAGCAAGCACTCTTACTCACTAACCTCCAGTATTTCTAGCCCCAATCTTGATGTCTAGAGAAACAGAAGCACTTGATGGATACAATGGAAAACGCATTATGAGGAGTATCTTAGTTTTTGCTCGTTTGTTTCCTATAACAGAATAGGCTGACAAAAATTAACTGAAGGCAGAGTTGATTTTCAGCTCACAGTTCAAGGCACAGTCCACTCAGTCATAGCCACAGCAGCAGGAGCTGGAGGGAACTGGTCATCTCACACACACTCAGAACAGAGTGATGCATGCTGGTGCTCTAGTGTTCACTGGCCTTCTCCGTGATTACAGTCCAGGGACGCAGTCAGGGACACAGTCAGGAACGCTCGTGACTAAGGTGACTCTTCCCATGTAAAGTGATACAAAGATAACCCCCACAGCCGTGTCCAGGGGCCCTGTCTGTTGGATGATTCTAGATTCTGTCAGGTTGACACTAACCATCACAGGGGTGCATACTAGGTGTAAATGAATGTAGGGCATTCCGAACAGGAATTTGTTGGTAGCTTGGCAAATGTGGTTACTGTTTCTGTTGGTGGTGCTTGTTTACTTTTTATTTATTTATCTTTTTCCCCTCAACAGAAAGCAACGTCTTGGGACTGTTATCTTGAAGGCATTCCATATTAAATTTCATGTAATCGTTATAGACCAGTCAGTTCGATTTTTTTTTTTTTCCAACAAGGACGGGGAGCTACTTTGGTTGCTAAGTGACCACTTAGTATAATAAAATCGTGGCAACATGAGCTCACTTTCATTGTAGGTACTGTGTATTTGGCTCAGCCCTTAGCACTAGCCTAGCCTATGGTGTCTCAGAAAACGGGGGCCTCTTCATGATGACTGATTTCCTATACTTCAACCAGATGGCCTGGGATTGCATTGCTTTGCCAAGTTCACCTCCCAGAAAGAAAGCAGGACCTGTTAAGTGGTCCCGATAGGAACTGAAGTCTGAATTCCTTCATAATATAGACTGTGCTGAGACTCTTCATGCATCAGAGCAGAAGAGGCTCAGAGAGTCTAACCTAAGAGCATCTAGGTGTCGTCCTGGAGTTCTGTTGAACTTCACTTGACTGGCCCCTTCCCCTTGAAGATGCTCATTCTCTGCGTCTGTGGTCTGTGTGGTCATGGGTCATTTCTAAACTTTTTCGGAGATCCTACGATGCTCCACATTGAGGTACTGATTTGGACTACCCTTTCTCTGTTACAAAGAAACGAAAGGATATCTTTACAGACTTGTGTGTCTGGCCCTAGTCCACCAGCCCATTGTGACTGTGTAGCTCTTGACATGTGCTTCCTGACCAAATACATTTGCTGCAGCGCCCCTGTCAGCCTGGGACAGAGAGGAGTATACCGCCATACACACCTGAGAAGATAACTTGGGCAAAATTCTAAGGACTGAGGTGATTTATTTATTGATTTCTGTCTGTCAAGTTCATCTGGCAGGCCAAGTGGGCAAACCACAAGGTGGATATTGAAAGAATCAGAAAGTCAACGGGGAGGAATTTCAAAGTTTTGAGTGTCCTGTGGACTGGCATTTTTCAATAGCTGTAGAAATACCAAGGCTTTAAACAGACTAAGAAATCTTAATGAACCAACCTAACCTGACATTAAGCAGTAATGAAAGACAATCTCCCTGCCTGCCCCATCCCCCAGCACCAGCAATATGATATGTCCAGGCCTCCAGCCAGTCTTTTCTGGCTTAAGTCTGCAAACCCAGCTCTTATGAATTCTGAGGAAGGTAAATTTAATTTCCATGGAGGTATACTTAAAATTAACCTTTGCCTGTCCTCTAGAGAGGTGCTTCTACTAGGATCTGAAGTTATTTCTGATGCCCTTTTCCCCTTGGTCATTTATGAAATAATAAACTGTGGGCTGTGAGGAAGAGAAGTTTCCTTGTCCTTCCTAATTGATGGTTAAACGCTTTCATGACTAATGACTCTCTACCAGCTCTGCTCTTCATGGGCTGGTGTTTCTAAGCAGCGTCCTTGAGAATCACATTTATTTTGCTTATTTATCATTGCATTCCATAAAAATATTTCAAATATTGATTTTCATTTCAGAAGAGGCGCCTCCCCCCAACCTTCCAGTATGAATTTTTAAACCAGGATATAAAGAATACGAATTTGCATTTGTTTGACAGTGCAATCTTGTAATTAGAGTTTTTCCTCTTGACTAGATACAGTGAAAGGGGCATAATTTAATTTTTATAGACTAGCCAATTTCTGCCCTTCCTAAAATATAGCTCTGTCAGTGAGCAAAGTGTTACAGGTTCTCCTAAACCTTATTTAAAAGTTAAATGCAGTATATTGAGAGAAAGTTCATGGTCTGAATCAGTAACCTGATCGATCTCCTCACCCATCCTTGCAATACGCATTAATCTATTTGTCTGTTTTGCAATACAAGAGTTACTGATTTACATGCCATCTTGCATCTCCATTATGGCTGGATAAGGAATGGCTGTTTTCCTTTTGGATTAGTTAGCTGCTCATTAAGTTAGACAAGGATGGCTCCAGGCATTGGCTAGGTTCATTCTGTGTCTCATTTTCTCCTGAGCTAAATGAGGGGATGGCAAGAGAGGGATGGGTGGACATCTGCTCCTGGTGAAGGGAAAGGTAACTGCTTGAGAAAACTGATGTCTCCTCAAGTCTGTCTGTGCTTAGTTTTACCAAGTTTTAAATGTGGGTTCTCGTTTGTCCTTGTGAGCTTGTCAGAAAGGAAGCGTACTCTGCTTGTCCATGTTATATCACAGTACGACTGTCCATGGATTCTCTTTTTCAAGCTATACACTGGAGGGAACTGGGGAGATGGCTCAGTGGGTAAGAACACTTGCTACTTAACACTCATGAGAACCTGAGTTCAGATCCCAACAGCCAAGGAAAAGGCAGGACATTGTGGTGCATGTCTTAAATTCCAGCACTTGGGAGGCAGAGGCAGGTGGAGCTCTAAGTTGTGTGCCAGTTTGGTCTGTATAGAGAGTTCCAGGACAGCCAGGGCTACATGGTAAGTCCCTGCCTCAAAACAGAGAAACCAACAAAAGCCTGATGTGGTCATACTGCCTGTAACTCTAGCACTGAAGAGTAGAGATGGACAGACCTAGGAGCTCATTCACAAATCAGCTTACCTGAAAATACAACATCCAGATTCAGTAAGAGACACTGTTGCTAGGAAAGGAGGCAGGATTAAATAGAGGGCACCCAAGGGCCTCTTCTGACTTCCATGCATATGCACACAGACACATGTACTCACATACATTCACACATGCATGCATATATACATGAATGCACCACAGACACACACATAAATACAAAATGATATATATGCACCCAAACATACACAGAATGGCATGTGTATATATGTTTACATTTTTTTACATCATTCACTGTGTTTCTTAGGGTAATACATAGCTATAATTCTTCTTTGTGTGCATGTTCCTGTTCTCACATGTTCCTTTAGGTACATGTATGCACAGTTCTTGTGTGAAGGCTAGAAGACAATGTTGGGTGTCATTCCTCAGGCATCTTCTATTTTTTTTTGAAGTGGGGTCTCTCATTGGCCTATTGGCCTGGTACTTTAATAAATTGGCTGTCCAAGCTGGTGTTCAAGCTTCCAGGGATCTGCCCGATTCTACCTCCTATCTTGCCATCACTGGTGTGTGTATGTGTGTGTGTGTGTGTGTGTGTGTGTGTGTGTGTGTGTGTGTATGTGTATGCACGTGCACACGTGCATGCGAATGTGCGAATGTGGCACATGGTTCCTGTGGAGACCAGAGGTAACTCACCGAAATCAGTTCTCTCCTTCCACCCTGTGGATTCTGGAGTAATCCAGTTCAGGTAGGAAGGCTTGGCTCCTCCTCCTGCTGAGCCATCCCTCACCCACCCCAAGTCTCCTTTCCTCTTCCTCTGGGATTCCTACCGTCTCTTTTTAGACAATCACCGGCAGTTCTATTTTCCTACACTAACTTGGGCTTGAATCAGTCAGACGGATCACAGAGAATATAAAGTAACTGGAGGACAAAAGGTTTAAATTTACCCTCGGGCCAGGGAGATGACGCAGTGGGTAAAAGCACTTGCTCCCAAGTCTGACTGTCTGAATTTGATCCCTGGAGCCCATGTGGTGGAAGAAATGAACTGCAAGTCCCTCCACACACAAACGTACAAGATAAGGACACAGTAAAATACGTTTTAATCGCCATAGTTTAATGTTGACCAGGGAAACTTATTTAATTGAAAGAAAAAAAATTGTTAGAATAAAAATGACTCCAAAGCTATGATGATCGCTCAGTTGGTAAGGTTTCTGCCACATAAACATGAGCATGAGGACCTGAGCTTGATTCTGAGATCCCATGATTAAAACACACACACACACACACACACACACACACACACACACACACACAAAAAAAAAAAAAAAAAAAAACCAGAAACAAAAATGGAAACATTCCTGGTAGCATTGTGTCAAGCTCTCCTAATTCTGACGTGTGTCTGGGACGTGGGGGTGGAAACCCTGGGGCTGGCTGGCCAAACCTAGCCTGTTTTGTAAGTCCCAGGCCAGTGAGAGACCCTCTCTCAAGAAACAAAGTAGACAATGCCTGAAGAATGACAGTACACACACACACACACACACACACACACACACACACACACACACACACACACTATTACACACACAGAGGCTGGGGCAGGGCAGAATTCCAACATCAAAACAGATATTCACACATAGATATTCACATATACTAATACCAGGCTCACTAAGAAGGCTTCCATGTCAACCTGAGTAAAATTATGAACTGTGAAAGAAGGGAGTCTGTGCTATGAACATTGATATCCTGCCCCTTTTCCTTCTGGGATGCTAAATAAAACACCTTTCTCTTTGGGGCAAGACATTTTGCCATTCAACTTGCTCTCTACGCTCTCCAGATCCATCCATCTTGGTAATGCAGTAGGCAGAGCTGGCTGCTGGGGAGGATTTTCGGGAGACTATCACAGGCCTTTGGTCCCTTGGACTCTCCAGTAAGCGGAGCATTTGTTTATGTTAAGTTTCCAACTGAACAGGCAGCCGGGGCTGACCTCCCATCTTAGTAGATGAAAGGCTTGAGGATTGATCCTGCTCTCCCCATCACGCTAATTCCTCCCACTACAGTTTCATGAAAGCTTCCTTCATTGATGGTTTTCCTAATGAGTTTAAACAGAGAGGCTTCAAAGCTGGAAGTGGAAAGGAGATGAAGAATGAAAACAAAACACACCGCTTCCTTTGAAGTGCGAAAGGGATAGCGGCTTCCCTTATGGATTCCCCCAAAAAGCCCAAATCTGCATCCTCTTGGATTGTGTATCCCTCCTTCCTTTCCTCACTTCATTCTTTTCTTAATTTTTTTAAAAAGGCTGACTTTCTAATTCTCAAGCTGGCAAAGGTTTCTTAGTCCAGTATGTGAGAGGGAATATCTGCCATGCTTATCTTACTTTTGATTTTGTGACTGTGATAAAAAGACCCTGACCAAATGCAACTTAGGAGAGGAAGGGTCTGCCCAGCTTATAGTTCCAGGTCCTGGTCCATCACTGAGGAGACATCAAGGCAGAGACTTGGCACAGTTACACCCACAGCCGCGAACAGAGGGCAATGCTCATTGCTCCTGCTCAGCCCAGAATACGGTGTTACCCACAATCTAGGGTGGTTTCTCCTACTTCAATCCAGACAGTCACCCACAGACAAACTGATTTACATCATTTCTCAGTTGTGACTCTCTTCCCAGGTGACTCTAGATTGTGGCAGACTGACATTTGAAACTGACCAGCACAGTGCTCACCTGATGAAAAGGGCCTTGATTCCATTCATTGAGAGAGTGTCACATCCCAGACTTTTCATGCTTGAGAAGTTGTGTGCAAGGGTAAAAACAGACCGCCGACATTCTTAAGCAGGACAGTAGGAGAATGAAGCCTGTGCTCACAGAACAGTCAGAACCGAATAAATAGGTCTCCAAAGATGGGCTGGGGGTGGGTGGAGTTAAGTTGGCATAGTCCTTTGTAGTACACAGAGGTTTCCATCTGCAGTACCACATAACACCAGTATGATGGTGCCTGTCTGTAGTTCCAGCTCTTAGGAGGTGAAGGTAGGGAGAGCAGAAGGCCAAGATCATCCTCAGCTACATAGAGAGTTGCAGGCCAGCCTGGGCTACATGAAATTCTGTCTCAAAAATAGATGCATTAAATAACATCTAAAAAGAGGCCATATCTGGCCTTGTTTTAGGCACTAAAACATTGAAAGAATGGCCCAGGGGTCTTAGTTCAACTTACTTTCCTGCTGAGAGTACTTGAATAAAGTGTTTAACTCCTGACAGTGGTGTCCCAGTAATTAGTCTGCCAAGCTCACCATGACATGATAATACCACATGGTATTGGGGGATCATACACCCAAAGGAGCTAGGTAGGTAAGTTGCTCGAGACTATACTGGGGTGAGGAAAGAATCCTCTTCCTCCCCCAAGGCCTTCCCAATCACCATGGTAACATTCTCTGGTCTGCTTTTTTCTTTCTTTACTCTCCATTGCTTTTATTTATTTATTTATTTATTTATTTGGTTAGTTATTCATTTATTTACTTATGTTCATGTGTGTATGTGTGTGTGCACACGCGCGTGTGTGTGTGAATGGGTGTCTTTCTCTCTTGCTCTCTATTCAAGACAGGATTTCTCACTGAATATGGAGCTCACAGGTTCATCTAAGATGGCTGGCCAGTAATCCCTAGGGATCCTCCTGTGTCACCTCCTCGGTGCTAGAATTGTAGGTACCCAATGCTCTACCTGTCTTTGTATGTGGGTGCTGGGGATCAGAAGGCTTTATACCCATTACCAGCCATCCTATTTCCCCTCTCCTCCAACCCCTGGAAACCATTCATTCATTTCCTGTTGTATGTATTTGTCTATTCTGGACATTATATGTAAGTGGAATTATACAATCATGGCCTTTTGTGACCAGTTGATTGTGTGTGTGTGTGTGTGTGTGTGTGTGTGTGTGTGTGTGTGTGTGATGGTAAATGTGTACTGTTTCTGTGGCTGACTCCTGAGGGCACATTTTTCCATCTTGCAAGTGTATGTATGTGGAGAGGCATCTAGATGAGGGATCTAGAAACATCCAGATAACAGAGTGTGGCAGAACATGGAGGGACTCATGAGCATTAGAACCCTACTGGCCAATAAAGCAATTTGCTAAACTATGGTATCACCTGCACCACACCTGTTCAGTAAGCTGTGGGGAGAGGAATTCATGTGCCTGAAACATATTCTCTGTGCCAAGCACCAGGGTATCCAGCCATTAGATAATCATCTGCTTTCTCTTGAGAAGATATTGAATTCCTTTAGGCTAAAACAAGAATCCTCGTGGACAATAAGTGGGCAGTTATTGATTTCTGAAGCCCTTGTTCAGGATAAGGTCTTGTGACATTACCTTCAAGCCAGCATCCTCAGGAGTCCAGACTTTCCTTGACCAGGAGGACATTAGCCTATCTGGTCTATCACTTTCATTGGACAGATAAGTTAGCTATGACCTTGAGACACTGCTCTTTGGACTGGCTGGAGCATCTTGACACATCGATTTCCTCCCTTGAGAAGGCTGGAGGGTAGAGCACATGAAGTGGGAATCCTGGGGAAAGATTTCAGCCAAGGAAACCAGACAAATGTGTCATTTCCAATGAATACCTGCTGAAGTGTAGCTGAATCTGATTACAGCTTCCCAGGCCAGCCTGCTTACCCCTTGAGTGGGGAAAATGCCTTTGCTTCTCTGGAAGATGAAACCTTGTTCCTCCCTGCCTTGTAGTTCGCAATGTGGTTGTAACTTTGTTTCGGAGGAAAGGGAAGAATTGCTGGTAGAAAGTAAAACAATCACTTCCTTTGCTAACCCCCAGGAGGCGAATCTGGGATGAGTGCTGGAAATGTAGCTTAGTTGGTAAATGCTTAAAACTCTGGGTTCAATCTCCTGAACACATAAAGCTACAAGGCATGTAAGTCTGTAATCCCAGTTTCCAGGTAGTGGAGGCTAGAGGTTTGGAAGTTCAAGGACATCCTTGATGACATAGCAAGTTTAAGGTCTGCCTGGGCTATAGAAGACCTTTCCTAAAAGAAACAAGCAACAACAGAAATCTGGGGTGAGTTAGCCTGGGGACAAGCTGAAGAAATCTGGTATGTGTCCTTAATTCTTTCTAGATGAGGTAAACTTTGGGCTGTGGCGACACTGTAATTCATAAGCTATTTTCTTCCGCCACAGCTTCAGGCCATGCATGTTCTCTTATTAATAAATCGCTTCCAACCCTCTGGTTGCCGCCAACACTATAACGCCAAGCAGGACATGGACCAAATTTAGTGCAGAAGATAAGGTGAAGCCATCGAAAGTTTGTAATAAATTGCCTTCTTTTAAAAAAGAGGATGTGTTCGAGTCAAGCGGTGATGGCTCAAGCCATTGATTTCAGAAGGTTTATGACTTCGCCAGCCCTCAGCCTGATCCCCGTGTGGAAGTGATAAAGAGGTGTATTATTTTAAGGAAGTTGTGATGCTTGGTCCAGTGCGTTTCATTTCTCACTGGACATGGACAATAGCTTTTTATGTTTTTTCTATTTCTTGGACTTGTTCTCAAATGGAGACAGTGCCAGGGGCGGGTGGCGCCAGGCGAAGCTCTCAGCCGGCCATGGTGGGAGCATGCTGCATGCGGGATGAATGTGAATGCATGTAGCAGTCCAGGCTGCCCTCCACGGTGGCTCTTTCGAAGGGCATTAGCAGAAGCAGGTGTACGAGGCTAGGCAGTGGCGTCTATGCACTTTTATTGCTTATGTAAGGCAGAGAGAAACACGTGGGTCTTAAGTAACAAGGAAAACTGTTCAAAAGTAGCAAGGAGACTAATTTGGCAACTGGTAAAGATGCACAAACTGTGTGATGGTATCTCCGCCATGGAGCAGGCAGGGGATTCTCCAAGGCTTTGTGTCTTCAGAGGGGAAGGCAGTCAGCGGGCAGAGCTGCAGCCTAGACCACTAGATGGATTTCCTAAGTTTCTCTGAAAGGCATTCAGCTTGTCACTTGCAATTGGAAAAGAATGAAAGATTAAAGAAGTCCAAAGCAACCCTTTAGTGTGAGAGTGGGATAAAGTGGAGATGTTGAAGGAATCCCACAAACTGGAGTGTGTGCATTGAAGCCTGCCAGGGGTCTTGTTTCACCCACCCCCTTTCCAAAGCGTTTCTAGTGATTGATGTTGGTGATGGTGATATCAAGTGCAGGACAGAAGGACTTCCTAATACGTTCATCTTTGCTCATTATTCGCCAGCCCAGTACCAAATCCTTTCAGTATTTTAAAGAATGTTTTCCTAATGAAATGGAAAGACAGCGCATTGGTGATTCTCTCTACACAGGTGCCGAAAAGAGTCTATTATGTTCCCCTCTCTTTCTCTCCTCCTCTCCCTTTTCTCTGTCCCTTCTCTTCTTCTCTCCTCGTGTCTCCTCTTTCTCCTGCACACACTCTCTCCTTTCTATCGACTCTCTCTCTCCTGCCTCCCTCCCTTCCCCCTCCAACTTTCCCCCCTCCACACACACACACACACACAGAGAGAGAGAGAGAGAGAGAGATTTGACACCAAATACAGAATTGAATTTATTGAATTATTGAGGCAAACCAGTTGCATGCTATAATGATAGATATTATAGCAATGATGAAAGATTTTTAGCGTAAGAATACAGTCTGAAGACATATTGAATATAGCCTTTTGCGTTTCAGTAAATCTGAAGCGGCTGACTCATGCCTGGTTTTGAGGGTTGTTTTTTTAAGGCAGCCCTCTGAATTGTTGCCCAGCCCCCAGGTTGTCTAATTTGGCATCCTGCTTTCAAGGCTGGCTTGGCTTGGCTTAATAGGAATGCTCTCAAGAAACACACATACGACATACGGGTGACTTGGTAGTCAAGGTAGCTGGAGGCCCAGACCACCACTAGCTAATCACGTTCCTGGGAACTCTGTAACACTGAGGACATCAGCTGTGCTCATGGACTCCCTAGAGAAGAGAGAAAATCTCACATATGGTTATAGCCCCCTCCAAATCTTCACCTTTACCCCCTCCCAGTCCTCCCCCATACAGGAGATGCAAGTTCGAAAGGCCATAGATACATCTTTAATAAAACACAAGCCGTTCAGACTTGCTATTGATGGATAGATTTATAAACCACTTAATTTCGATAAATTTCCCTACAGAGGAAAAAAAGAGAACATGGTCATTGCACTACTGTTTTTTACCCTATGCTAGTGTGTGTGTGTGTGTGTGTGTGTATGTGTGTGTGTGTGTGTCCACAAACATGAACGTGCATGCCAGAGGTTAAAGGTGGGTATCTTCCTCAATCATTCTCCATCTCATTTTTAGACATGTCCTCTCACTGAACCTGGAACTTGCTCACTGAGATAGACTAACCAGCAAGCCCTAAAGACCTTCCTGTCTTTGCCTCCCCAGTGCTGTGAGTTAGTGGTGCCTAGCACTCTGCCTCCTTATCTCTTAACATGGCTTTGGAGGGATTTGACTTGGGTTCTCATCCCAGGCAGACATACCCTTATACTATTTCATCAGCCTCTAATAGTCTGCCCATTTGCTTAAATTCTTGCACTTCCTATCACTAATATAATCGGGCTGGCAACTGGCAAATCTAAGCCCAGTCTTACCCAAGCCCCAGGCATGCAGCATGGGCTACATTAGCACCTCAGCATCAAAGGCATTTAAGGCATCTAGTTTGTTCCTGTGAACACTCAAACAGCTATTGCTGCCACCGAAGGGCTTCTGAACTTCCACCCCAAACATTGCTTGTTCTGTCTCTTAAGGATGCTTTAGGCAATAAGAGCAACCTCAGTGGGAAAAACGCTTAGCATTCACCTAAGGAGACACGGTTTATTAGTGGGTGGTCTTGGGACAGGCTTTCTGCACTTTCCTGATCCCTTCCCAGGCACACTGATGTTTAGCTTGAGGCTGTTGCAGCTTTGGCATAACTTAACTACGAAATTCTAGTTAAAAGGATGCGATCACATCAAGAAAGCTTTTTTTTTTTTATCGGCTTTGCTAGCATTTTTTAAAACTATTTTTATTTATGTGTGTATGTATGTGTGTGTGTGTATGTGTGAATGAATGCCATGTGTATGTAGGTGCCCACGGAGGCCAGAAGAAGGCTTTGGATCCCCGGGAGCTGGAGTTGCAGGTAGTTGTGACCCACCCAGTATGGCTAATAGGAAGCAAATTTGGGTCCTCTTCGAGAGGAGGAAATGTTCTTAACTATTCAGCCATGTCTCCAGTCCCACCCCTCTTTGCTGTTTGAGGCAGTATCTCAGGCTGTCCTTAGACTTGCTGGGTAACCAAAGATAACCTTGAACTTCTGGTCTTCTTCCTTCTACTACCAAGAACTGGGACTCCAGGCATGTATAACCATGCAGCTCATGTGGTGTTGGGCAACACACCCAGGGGTTTGTACACGCTAGGTAAGCACTCTACCAGCTGAGTCCCATCCCCAGACTTCCTATGCCTTTAAACAAGAACACAGCCCTAACCTCTCCCCTCGAGTGATAGCTAGAACCTATAAGGGTCAATTGTCTGTCTGCTGCCTTCATCTTTAAAAAAAAAAAATTCATACGCAAGATCAGAAAAATTGGAGCATGATGCTTCCAGGGATCCCTAGAAAGAGAATCCAGATGGTTTTCACTTGAAGAGAAACAACTGTTTCTTAAGTGGAACATTAAAATGCAGTCAGAGAACCTTCATCTTGGCTATTTTCATATTTGGAAAACAAAGCAAGTTATCCTCAAAAGTGATATTTTCTTCAAGATTGACAGGACATTCCAGAAGTTGGATTCACAGAACTCTGAGGATGGAAGTCTAACTAAGGGGCTGGGTGATGATGGTTCCGCTGTTAAGGCACCTGCCTCACACACATGAGGGTCAGAGTTTGGATTCCTGAAAGCCACATAAATGTGAGTATGTGGTGATAGAATTCCAATCGCAGAGGGCAGAGACAGGAGATCCCCACAGCAAGTTGGCTGGCAAGACTTGCCATACTGAAGAGCTGTGGGTTTGACTAAGACACCTGTCTCCGTGAGTGAGGAGGAAGAGTGACAGAAGATGATTCTTGACATCAAACGTGGTCCTCTGCATGTGCACACACACACACACACACACACACACACACACACACACACACACACACCACACATTAATACTACACAGGGAAAAATGCATATGCACATGGATATCATGAGTGCACACAGAAAGCAGAAAAAGAGCAAGCCAAGCTTAAACTATGAAAATATTTTCTGCAGAGGAGAGTATCCCATTTGCAGTGTCAAATAGAAGGCTGCTTGCTGGAGGTACTTAGATGTTCTTGTTAGTTCCACGGGGAACCATTATCCACCTAGGACTTTCTTCTTCCTACATGTTGGTGAACTCAGATGCAAGAAACTGCTGAGGAACTTTGGGCCTCCTGCCATCTTTGTGCTGTCTGAGACTAGCAATCAAGGCCATTAAGGTTCAGAATGCAAGAGCCCAAGTCCCAGTCCCAGTCCCCACTGATGGAGCCTGTTACAGTACATCCCATGGGGCTGAGGAGACGGCAGCTCGGTGGATAAAGCACTTAACCTTGCAAGTGTGAGCAGCTGAGTTCAGATCCTCAGAGCCCATGTAAAGCTGGACTTCCACAGTAGTAACTAGATCACAAGTAGTAACTCCAGTGATCTGGTAGGATGGGAGGTGGAAACGGGGCTACCCAGAAGCTCAGGGCCAGCTGGCCTGGCATCCACGGCAGTGAACAACAAGAGAGCCTGTCTTCAACAAGGTAGAAGATAAAGACTGACACCGGAGTTTGTTCTCTGAGCTCCACTGTGCTTGATTTCCACACATTATGTGCACATCCACGTGCATGTACGTGCACGCATGCGCACACACACACACACACACACAACACACACACACACACACACAAGTTTTTAAAGTTACAAAGAAAAATCTATTCCCTCAATCCTATCCCTCCCACACACAAGATGGAGAATAAAGATACTGGGGGGGGGGGCAAACCCACAAATTCCTGCACAGGAACCTCCCCTGCTCAGAAAGTTCTTACAGCATGGAGAAATCCAAACCCAAGGGAAAACTGAAGGAGACGGATAAACGGCCTCACGCATCATGGGCTGGCTGCTTGTTGTCCTCAGGACCTCCGTGGAAACAGCACAGGTAACAGAGAACAGGAGAGACGGCTCAGTTCATAAAGCTCATCTTGAAAGTGTAAGGACTTGAGTTCAAATCTCCGGAACCTATGAAACAAAGCCAGACATGGTGACAGGTAATCCTAGCACTGGGGAGACAAAAAAAGAAGACCCCTGGAGCCCACTGACTAGCCAGCCAGTCTAGCTTAATCGGCAACCCCCAAGGCAATGAGCAACCCTGCCTGAAAGGAGATAAATGGCATTCTTGAGGATATAGTCAAGGACGTCCCTCAGCTTCTACAAACATGCACACCTATGTACATGAGTGCTTACACACACACACACACACACACACACACACACACACACACACACAAACACAAGAACATGCACACAACACACAGACACACACATATTAAATTATGAAAAGGTAGTCTGACCCTTTTGTATCCAGCTAACGCCTCCCAGTTACATTGGCTCGGTCTGTTTTGTTGCTGTGGCTGTTTTAATGCTCTGGATTTTTTTTTTTTTTTAGTGGTCTTTACAACCCCTTCCCATTACCCTGGTTCCACCTGGCTAGGCAGAGACGGGCCAATCCAATCACTGTGAAGGTGCAGGCTTGAGTTCGCTGTTCTCAGATAGCCTGTTAGCATTCTCATTGGGTTCCCAAGACATCTGCAGCTCAGATGGAGGGGATTTCTTTGGCCTCTCAGTTATTCACAAGCAGGGTAAAATAGGAGTACTTAAGAGCTGGTGTACAGAATTGTCCGGGAGCAAACACATCTCCAGGCCGTTTCTCTTTATCCAGGATAACCAGAGCCCGTCACGGCGGTAACGAGGCTCGAGTGCAGACAGGCTTTTTCTTCCAGAGTTGTTCCTATTATGATGCAGAGGATGTCAAAAATCCTTACATGGTGTTCTTTAAAGAGGAAAAAAAATAATAATACGTGCTTGGGAATGGATGGAAGATCTTTGTTCTGGCTATTGCGTCCAAGGCTCAGCGAAAACACACATAGTTCATTCCAATTACCCGTCTCCACACATTTTTCTTGAAGGAGCTGTTCCTGGTCCTGCATAGAATATTTATTGTGATATGATCATAACTATGGTGCTGTAAGTGTTGGTTATTTTTCAAGTGGAGAAAGATTAGTCTCACCCTCAGACAGGCGTTCACAGACAGGCGGTTTACCACAGAAGTTGGACTTCAAATTGAATTGCAAAGGAAGTGGGGAGGCGCCATGGACTGTCGGAGGACTCTGCTTAGGCGTTTCCCATTGCAGCAGCAGGGGGAGCAGAGACAGGGTCGGTGCTGGGAAAAGAGACATGTGTGGTGGCCCGTACGTGGAGAGCATGCAAGGTTTTTGTGCCTCTCTTTTAATTCTCTCTCTCTCTCTCTCTCTCTCTCTCTCTCTCTCTCTCTCTCTCTCTCTCTCCCTCTCCCTCACTCCATCCCTTCCTCCCCTTTCCTCTTGGTGTGTGTGTGTGTGTGTGTGTGTGTGTGTGTGTGTGTGTTTGCACATCAGAGGACTTGAGCGTATAGAAGCCACTGCCTTGGGTATCATTCCTCAGGTTCCAGCCCCCTTGGTTTCTGACACAGAGGTTTCTTTCATTGACCTACACCAATTTGTCCGGGTTGGCTGTTCGGCTTGTCTCCATCCTCCCAGCACAGGGACTTTCAATGTGCGCCACCAAAACCTGCTTTTATACATGGGTGCCGGGGGATTGAACTCAAGTCCTCATGCACTGCCTGTGGAGCCATCTCCTCAGCCCAGAGAAATAACTTTTAAAAGCGTGCTTGTAGCGTGCAGCTTGTGATGGAACTGTGCCCAAGTCTTTCTGGATGACCCAAAGTCGTATCTTTCGAGGTAGGGGGCTAAAGAATTTTCAGTCCCAGCGGAGATGGAAGATGTTTGACGTACCTAGCAAAAGCAGTACTAAATGTCTGTGTTTGTGAGGCTCTAAGTCCAGAGGCTATTTGGAATGGAAGATGAGTTTTGATAATGTTTGCCAACCACCTAGAGAACCGTGGCTCCAGAAGTCATTCCTGGGTCGCTGTACATTCTGGGATGTAGTGGAATCTAGTGGACTCTAAAGAGAGTTCAGTTGTCAGCTCCTCCTCACCTGAGTTCAGAAGTAACTGAGAATTAAAAGGAGGGACAAGATGGTTGAAACTGAACACATCTCTTGTTTTAGAAGAACTGGGATGGAAGGAATAGCTTTGGGGTGAGAATTAGATGTGCTTTCAAATTAGCATCTTCCAATTAGCTGGTTTCCCAGTCACAGACTAGTGAGTTTCTTGACAGAGGTACAGTGTAGACTACCTGTTTTCTGTAAGCGACTGACTCCCAAGAAGGGAGGCATATGGGAAGACAGCACGTGTACAGTACGTCCTTCCCAGATATGTCAATGTTACATGTCGCTCTGTCTCTGCGGAAGAATAAAATGTGGGATGCGAAGAATTACAGGCATAGAGTTCCCTTCATCTGCAAGGAAACACGGAGTGTGGGAGAAACGATCCCCCAGGTAGGACTGTAATATTCCCAGCACCACACAGTCTAGGAGCCCCCAAACCTTCAGGTCATAGCTTCGGAGTGTGACTGTCAGCTATGTTCTCTCTGTGTCTCCCTCTGTCTCTGTCTGTCTGTCTGTCTGTCTGTCTCTCTCTGTCTTTCTGTTTCTGTCTCTCTCTGTCTTTCTGTTTCTGTCTCTCTGTCTTTCTGTTTCTGTCTCTGTGTCTGTCTCTGTCTCTCTGTGTATCTGTCTCTCTGTCTTTCTCTTTCTGTCTCCATCTCTGTCTGTCTGTCTGTCTGTCTCTGTCTCTGTCTCTCTCTCTCCATTATGGACAATGAAGAGTGTGTTTGACAGTCTCTCCCACCCATGTCAATGACCTTGAAAACAACAGACTTCGTCTGCAAACCTGCAGACTTGCAAAGCTGCATGACAGGACCATTTCTGCGCACCTTTTCCCAGGCCTCTGCTCGTGTCAGTCACTTACATAATAGTTCAACGACTGCCATGGTTGATATGGACTGTCAATTTGACAGGATCCAGACTCAGCTAGGAGACAAGCCTCTAGGCATGCCTCTGGGGGAGTTTCTATGCTGAGTTCATTGAAGGGAGAAGACGTACCCTAAATGTGGGTGACATTAGCCCATGGTTTGTGGTCCTGGTGCAAATAACAAGGAGAAACCAGCATTCTCTTTGCTACTTGTCTATGGATGTAGTATGAGCATTGCCCCCCCCACCTGCTTCCTTGATTTCCCCACAGATGGACTGTGCCCTCAAACTGTGAGCTCAAATAAATCCTCCCTGGAGTTGCCTTTGTTGGATGTTTTGACACAGCTGTGAGAAAAGTAAATAATACAATGATCAAAACCAAGAACTCCACACTGGGTCATAGATAACAAGAGGACTAAACTTCTCGTGCAGGGTCCCCATTCACTTCTTTTTTCCATTCTACGGTCCCATGTTGCCTTTCTTTGCCATGTCTCCTTCCTCTTGTCTGGCCTCTCACAGCTCTTCATCCTTCTTGTCTTTACTAATCTCGATGCTCTGAAGAAGTGATCAGGTGACTCTTCATGCCCAACAGGTTGGCTTTGTCTATTGCCCAACCATGACTGGGATGATGTTTTTTTCACTTTTGACAGGAATACTCAGAAGGAAGGTTCCCTTCTGTGCCCCCCACCAAAGGGAGCATGCTGTCAGTATGTCTTATTATTTATTGGTGACATTAACTTTGCTTAATTCAAGTGCAGCCTGCTGGGGTTTCTGCATCATGAGGTTTGTGTTTTCTACCTGCAATTAATAAATAGTTCGAAGAGAATCTTTTTCTTTAGATTTTACTTATATTTTTATTTATGTGTTTGTGTGTATCTGTATGTGTGTGTGTTTATGCACGCCTGCATTCAGGTGCCCTTGGAGGCTAGAAGGCATCCGATCCCCTAGAGGAAGAGTTATAGGTGGTTTGTAAGCTACCTAAACTCTTATTTGCTGCAAGAACAGCAAGTGCTCTTGTTCACCCGGCCATCTCTCCAGCCCCTGTTGAGGGAGATCATTTAAAACTATGCAAATATCCCATTTCTCCTCAGACTTGACTAAACAATCTTGATGTCAATTTCTACTATGGTTCTCCAATCTTCGTTTCTCTTTCTCTCAATCCTTTTGCATGTCTCTGTGTATGTTTTGCATATGGGTTTATGTGTGTTTGTGATATGTCTGTACATATTCCTGTGAGTGTGTGTGCACACGTGCATGCATATGGGGAGGTCAGAGGTCAATGTTGGCAGTCTTTCTTGATATTCCCTGCCCTGTTCTTTGAAACAGAGTCTGTCACTGAAACTGGAGCTTATTCGCTAGCCTAGGCTAATTGGCCAGCAAGCTCCAGGATCCTCTTGTCTTGGCTCCTCAGTTCTAGAATTACAGACACTATTTGTTTTTCACCTGGAGATCAACCTGCCCTCCTGGTTATGTGGCAGGCACTTTACTGACTAAGCCCTCCCCCCAGGCCCTTCCTTTTACACGTATTGATTGGAATCCTTCCTTGAGGAAGAGCTGAGTCCTGTCCTCCAAATGTTTGCATTTTCAATTATTTATTTATATGGGACGGACTTGTGGGGATTTACTGTGTGCTGAAGGCTGTAATCCAAAACAACTGTTGTTTGTTTTCTTGTTCATACTGCCTCTGGCTTTGGGCACTCACTGGAAGGTTGGTTCCCATGACCTTTCAACAGATTCCCATCATGGCTTACTACCCTGTATTTTGAACATATCCTTGTTATGAAGGACAAGATATTCCAGGTTCATGTTAAATTTTCTCTCCCCAGGCCCCTCATACTTCTCCTTGTTAACTGTTTCTATGTAAATAAAAATGAGCAAATAGCCCTCGAGACAAGGAAGCAGCTGCTTCTTCGTCAGCAGGTGAAAGTTCTCACCACCAAGCATGAGGACCCGAGTTTGAGACACAGGATCCTCATGGTGGAAGGGTAGAAGAACTTCCACAAGCTGTCCTCTGACCTCCACTTGAGGACTGTGGCATGTTGCACACACACACACACACACACACACACACACACACACACACACAAATAAATGTAAAAAATTTAAACACTACCTTCTCACTTTTTACTTCATTTTATTAAGTGTGAACATCTTTGTCCCATACTCTGATGTCCTCTTTCTCCTCCTTCCTCTCCTCCACCCACTAGTCTCCTTCATTCTCCTAACCAGTTTCTTCTCTACTTCCTTGCCATCTGTGTGTGTGTATATACATATAGATCTGTAATGAGTAGAGTGCACGCATAAATGAGACAACACATAAGACAACTCAATTAGTATGAGTATCTCCACTTGTATCACTTTTCTGCAAATGACATGACAACTTTATTCTTTCTTACATCTGAGCAAAATCTCATTATGTATTATAAACCACATTTCTTTACTATTCCTCTCTTGTTGGACACCTAAGTTGGTTCAATAGCTTAGCTCTTGTGAACAGTAATGATGAATTAAAAAAACAAACAAACAAACTAGAGAGCAGATACCTGGACTTGAAGCCCTTCAGGTAGACCATCAGTAGTGGTTTAGCTGGGTTGTACAAGAGATCTATTTTTTCACTTTTTGAAGACTCTCCATGTTGACATCCACAGTGGCTAGACTACTTTAAATTCCCTCCAGCAGTGAATAGGGGTTCCCTTTGGTCCATATCCTCACCAGCATTTCTTAGTTTTCTTAAGGACTGTAATTCCTACTGGGATGAGATAGAATCTTGATGTCATTTTTATTTTCATTTCTCTGATGGCTAGAGATGTTGAATATTTTTCATATTTATTGGTCATTTGTGCTTCATCTTTTGAGGATTTTTTTTTGTCTATTCCATTAGGCTACTTACTAGCTTGTTCGATTCTTTATACAGTTAAGATATTAATCCTCTTCTCCAACGTGTAGCTGGCAATGATTTCTCTAACTCTGCTGCTGTGTCTTCACTCAATTAACTGTAGGTCATGGCCACCACCTGGTTGACCAACACTGCAATATGCCACTGGATAAAAGATGCATCTTGACTTCATATGTGTTTCAAATTGTGAAGAGGTACACTGAGGTTTTTAAGAAATAAAGCATATTATTCATGGAAGTAGCTGAAGGAGAATTCTAGTCCAACTTTGCTGGTCTCTTAAAATCTACATTCTTTGTGTTGAGTAAGCAGTTTTCTCAGAATTAACATGAAACATGTCTTTCCCATTTCTCAACTCCCTTCCGGAGATGGAGAAGTAGAGGCTAAAAGAGATGCATCAAACCTTCTAGAAGCCCCAACACTTGATGAGAGAATCTCATGAAAGACCCTGTTCCTTTGTGCCTCCAAGCCCTGTTAGGAATTTGATCTAGCTTATTTTCACTGATAAAAACTGTTAGCAGACTGACTCACTGCATAAGAGTACTTACTGTGCGTCCATGGGGACCCAGGTTCTGTCAAAAACCAGAAACCATTCCAGCACCCACATAAAAAAGCTGAGTAGCCATAAGCACACCTCTGGTCCAGCACAAGTCAGGGACAGGAGGATTGCTGGGGCTTGCTCGTCCCCAGCTTAGCTGAAAGGCACTGAGGACCAGGTTCTGTGAGAAACCCTATCTCAAAGAAATAGGGCATAAAGTGATAGAGCAGGACACTCTATGTCCTCCTTTGGCCCCTCTACATGTGTATGAATAGGCACACACATCTTACACACACACACACACACACACACACACACACACACACACACCACACCAATTTTAGTTCATTATCAAAACTATCACTGCTTGCTTTATAACCAATGACTCATTGACCTTGCCAGAAACTACTGATGGATGGTTGTTCCTTTTGATGTGTCAGGACATAATGTATCAGAGAAAGTACTAATACAACCAAAACTGCTTTCTTAGTAAGCTACTCTATTGGTCACCTTCCTCACTGCTGTGACAAACTTCCTACCAAGGGCAACCTATAGAGGAAAGGGCTTATTTAGCTCATATTTCAAGGGTAGAGTCAGTCCATCACAGCAGGAGTGGGAAGCAGCTGGTCACATGGCAGGCACAGCCAGGAAGCAGGAAAAGGTGAATGCTGGTGCTCAGCTTGCTTCCTCCTTCTTATTCAGCCCTGGAACTCCAGCATGTGAGATGGTGCTGCCCACCTAAATTAACCTAATCTAGATCATCTCTTGTAGACATGCCCAGAGGCTTGGCTCTTCAACTTGATCCCAGAACTTGTCAAGTTGGCAATATTAACTATTATAGTGACATAATAATTCAACTACCAAATTATCGCTTGAATAGTATAGATTCATTTGAAAATAATGTTCACTGGAAGAAAAGAAACCATTAATTCTCTTCTTCCCGTTGTCAAAAAATGGTATTTTAAGATGACTCAAAAAACCATAAATTCTTTAAAAAAAAATTCATATCTGAAAAATTCCACTTATGCCCAGAGGAGGAGATAGCCACCACATCAGCTTTTATGATGTACTTTTAAAGACTCCTTTGCTTCCTGGGAGACAACACTGGAGCCTGGCACTCTGGAGCCAGCACGGTTAAATGGGGATGGTCGGTCTAGGCATTGGCTCCTTGGTAGAGTGCTCACCTGGCATGCAGGAAGCCTTGGATTTCATCCCTAGCTCCACATAGACATAGCATGGTGGCAAAAGCCTGTAATCCCAGATCTCAGGAGGTGGAGGCAGGAAAGTTGGGAGTTCAAGGTTATCCTTAGCTACATAGTGAGTTTGAGGCTGGCACAGTATACACGAGACGCTGCCTCAAGATGCGAGGTTGTTACAGGAAACAAGAGCACGCTGTCGCTGTTTTACAGCCTTCGTGCTGAAATGATGTGCTTTCTGGTTCATGATGGGGATGCCAAAAGAAGGACCATGACAGGAGGGTGGACAAGGACAAGGACAAGACCAGTGCATT
Organism: Peromyscus leucopus; assembly: GCF_004664715.2. Taxonomy (NCBI): domain Eukaryota; kingdom Metazoa; phylum Chordata; class Mammalia; order Rodentia; family Cricetidae; genus Peromyscus; species Peromyscus leucopus. The sequence goes on from NC_051076.1 coordinate 62,911,063, forward strand.
GATGGAAAACGTCCAGTTGAGGATCCACTAAGGTTTTCGTGCAGACTTTTGACTTTAAGTAGAACACTGGTAACACGTGAGGTTGCATTCATCCGGCACACACTGGGAACAGCCTGCAGGGGTCTGCTGTAACTCTGTCTGCCCTTTTCCTTCTCTGCCTTCGGTAGCCCCCGTTACTTCTCCTGAGGATTCTGAGCCAACAGCAGGGATTGAATTTGTCCTGAAAAGCAGGCTCTCTGTTGAAGTGGTTTAGAGGGAAAACATTTAAAAAGACGTCCAGAAGATTCTACAGCCCTGTAAAACTAGCCAAGCCCTTTGACAGAATAGCCCATGAGGACCCCAGTGAGACCCTTTTTGGTATTCATTCTAAAGCAAATGCCTCAGCCTGTTGATGGCATTGCTCAGATAGCTTGGTAGAAGCAATAGGGTTTGAAAGGTGATAGGAATTTGACAGAACAGAAGAGACATGTGTAGACCACAGTTACCAGGATAAATTCCATTCTATCTGATGTGGATTATCTGTGTCCTTCCATCGACTGACGTCACATCCACTCTCTGTGTTATGGACAGAGTCTGTGTCTTCCTTTAAATTCACACGTCACAATCTTGGTCTTCAGCGTGATGATATTCAGAAAGGAGTCCTTCGCAAAGCAAATAGAACACAGAAATCATGAGAATGGCCCACTGGCTCAATGGGATTCGTGCCCTATGAAAGACCGCATGAGAACACCAAGTCGGTGTGGCTCTCTTAAACGCAGCAGAGAAAGCCTTCCAGAGAAAATAGTCCCCCCGTGTCTTGATCTTGAACTGCTAGCCTCCACAACTAGGGCATACATTTCTGCTGTGTAAGCCACAGACTGATGTTTTGTTATGAGAGTCCAAGCGGATGAATGCAGCCCGTTTGTGCTAATAAATTTTTGTCACAAGACACCAAGCCCCGCCATCCACAAATTGTGTCTGACTGGCTGCTTCTGTGGTGCAATATCAGAACTGGGTAGCTGAGATAGATTTTTTTTTTAATCACCTATGCCTTCCTAGAAAAGTGTGCCAGCTCCTGCAATAGGCAGGGTAGATGTGAATAAGCCATTAAAGGGGCATTAAAGGGGCAAAGAGAAGAAAACACCACCTATTTCTGGTTTACTTCTAGTTCCGGGATTTAAAAAAAAGCCCCGACAAAAAGCAGCTTAGGGAGAAAGGGTTTATTTGAGCTCACAATTCCACGGTATGTCCCATTCTGTGGGGGCATCACAGTGATGGGAGCCTGAGACAGCTGGTCACATCACATCCATAGGCAAGCGCAGAGAGGGATGAATGCACACAGGCTTGCTCGCTTGTGTTCAGCTCTGTTTTTCTCCATATTCACACAGTTCAGGAACCCACCCACCTAAGGAATGATGTCCCCCATAGACATGCCACGAGGCAGCCCAATCTAGACAATCCTTCATTAAGGCTCTCTTTCCAGGTGACGCTGGGGTGTGTCCCAGTCATTATTAAGGCTAACTATCACATTTTCTTAGTGGTCAGTGGTCCAAATAATCATTGACACAGTCGCCTGTGTGGATGGCCTGTTTTCCTGGCTACCTCCCCTTTGAGATAGATGATGTGTCTGCTCAACAGGTGAGGTCTCTGAAGGGCTTGGGAGAGCCTGTCCTCCAATAGACCTATGGGGCAGGGCAGTCGTGCCAATGGGGCAGCAAGAAAAAGATGGTGATAGAGAAGACAGCCTGGGAAAAGCGAGGAACAGGGGACCGCGTGGACCTCATTCCATGGCTGAGGCTCTGCTGCATGTCCATTCGGGAGCTTCTCCCATCCAACCTCAGAGCCCAGCCAGCCAGGTTGTGTGCATAATGAATTATCCAAAAGGCTTCTCTTTGGAAGAATTAAAAATTACATTTAAAGTCTGTGCATGCTCTCTTCCTCCTCAGAGCAGTGATTTGACCACCTGTATGGGATCAGCCTGGGTGGTTCTGGGAATGTGTGTATTTGAAGAAGAACAGCCGAGTCCACACTCCTGTCTGAAAACTGCCACCCTCAGAGCTTACTTCTCCCCGGGTGGAGTCTTGGCATGGTTCATACCTGGGGAGTGGGCGTGCCTTCAGGCCAGCCTCTTAATAAAGCTCTTACGGGGCTGTCCACCCCACAGCCCAGAGAATAGATGAGTACACAAACATTTATTTTACATGGCATTGCGATGAGACTGTTGTCATCTTCAAAGTTCATACTGGAGAACTGTGCGATCAAGTTATCAGTTGGTGGGGGAGGAATAAAATATCTTAAGGTTTTAAGTAAGTTTACAATGTTGTGTTGGGCTACATGCCTTGCTTTCTCGGGCTACCTGTCTCCCACAGGCTGTGCTAAACCCACTAACAAGTCTAGTGAAGCATCTTCAGAGAAGGCAGGCCTAGGGCAGAGTGATAGCACCCACCTGTGATCAGTTCTATAAAACGGTTTCTTATCTACCTGCTTCTAGCCCGGTCAACTTGCGGCAGGCTTCTAGACCAAAATGCCGGCCTGCGATCCGCAGTCCAACTCAGGGTAATGTGAACTCCCAGAGTGGAGACCACTTTCGGGTTGGCCTGCTTCCAGCTCGGCTGTTGCAGATGTTTCTTATTCTGTCGGCTAAAGCTACAGTGACCCAGCTGTGCTAGGAGCTGGCAGAAAGAGCTGAACTCCAACAAAGAGAAAACACCATCTTTCTTCTGCCCCACGTGTAATCAATAATTCAGCCTTGTAAAGCAAGCGTGATGCCTGGGAGAGGGCTTGCTGCAGAGGAGACAAAGGCCATCCGGCATCCACCTCCGCTTCTGAAACTTCTTCCTCTCTCCTTCCTTCTGGACCCTCTCTGGTTTGCCTCTGGTCTTCCCTCACCCCATCCGAATGTATAGCTTATGCGCAGGCCGAGATGTGGCCCGGTACAGTCCAGGAGGGGTGGGGAGAGAGTGTTGGGAGTGAGGGGGAAGAGGAGATCATTTTAGATGTCGGGTGAGTCGGTCAAAGATTGTGGAAGTCCATGTCCGCTCTGTGATGCGTGCTGTGGGGTATAGTGTACCTGCTTGTGTGTACTGAGGGCATGAACAGAACATTCCTGTAGACAGATGTGGACAGTAATAACTAAAGCAGCAACAGCAAACACCCACTTTGTGCCGACCACTGTAGTGTGTGTGTGTGTGTGTGTGTGTGTGTGTGTGTGTGTGTACCATGCACATGTGGAAGACAAAAGACAGACTTTGTCAGACTTTTTTGGTATCATTCCTGAGGTACCATCCACCACTTTTTTTTTTTTTTTTTTTTTTTTTTTTTTTGGAGGCATCGTCTCTCACTGGCCTGGAACTCAAGAAGAAAGGTAGGCTGGCTGGCCAGGGAGTTAACTCCCTGCCTCCGAACGAAAGTCCTCCTTAGTCTGCCTCCCCAACACTGGGATAGAAGGCCTGTGCTACCATACCCATCTTTTTTTATTTTTCAACAAGGCGTTTGTGTATTGAACTCAGGTCCTCAGAACTGCAAAGCAAATCTTTTGCTGACTAGGCTTTCTCTCTAGCCCTCCCCCGCATCACTGTTGGAGCTGGAGTTACAGGTGGTTGTGAGTTGCCTGGGTTCTGTCCCCCTGGAAGAGCGGTCAGTTCTCTTAACCACTGTGTGTTTCTCCAGCCCTGTCTCTTCACTTCCACAGTCTTCCTGTTCAGCACAACTCCTGGGAGCATTGATCTCCATATTCTGATTCCCTGCACCCCCGGAATCGGGTGCCATTGCTGTAGTGGAATGGATCCCCTGAGAAGCGACGTCAATGTCTGGCTTCCCTCTCCTTCACTCCTTGGCCATGCCCCAGCATGCACAGCTTAATAAGGCAGATGAATAGGAATGACTTCCTCCAGGAGATCTATTTGTAGCAATTGTGAAGCCAGCATGCATAGCCACCCAACTAAATCCACGAGTCCCCGGGAGGACAGCACCTCTCCAAAGACTTAAAGAGGATTAAAGTTTTAAATGCATGCCATCTTGATTGATTTAGCAATCGTGGGCGGTGTGTTCAGCAAAGCTTCCGGTCTGCAAATCCCACCCATGAGAAGCTACCAGAAAGTCACAGGACACATCTCTGTGTCCCTGTGAGGTAGAGCACAGGAGCAGCTCTGGCTAAGCCTGAATGTCTCTCACCGAGATTAGGGTTTCATACTCTGCCTGTGTCAGCCATGGCCTGGAGATCTGCCTTAGCTGGAACCTCAGCTACTGAGACGGCACAGGCCTGGAAATGAAGTTCTGAAAGCACTTTACAGACAAACACTCACTGTAGTGGGATCACTGCACACACACACACACACACTCTCACTCCCCCCCCCACGCTCACTGCCCTCCTTTCCTCCCGTTGTTCACTCATTCATTCATATGTGTGTGTGTGTATGTGTGTGTGTATCTGTATGAGGGTATATGTGTGTGCAGGTGTGTGTGTAGTATATGTCTGTGGGTAAATATGTGTGTGTGTGTGTGTGTGTGTACAGAGGTGTTTGTTCGGGTATGTGTCTGTGTGTATCTGTGTGTGTGTGTGTGTGTGTGTGTGAGAGAGAGAGAGAGAGAGAGAGAGAGAGAGAGAGAGAGAGAGACACTCTCATTGACCTCGAACTTGGTGAGTAGGCTCAAGGTTGTCATGTCTCTGCCCCCCACATACTGGGATTACAAATGTGTGCCAGCCACCTGGCTTTTTTTAAGACGGGTTCTGAAGACAGAACTCAGGTCTTCATATTGACATGACAAGCATTTGTCTGCTGAGCGATCTCCTCAGGCCCTCATTTATCCATTTGACAAATACTTTTGAGGCAGTGTGTGCTGGGCTCTGTTTTAATTATTGGGTTTTCCATTCTCTCGGTAGGTTCATTGGTAAAACATGTATTATAAGAAAAAAGCTATGCAGTGGAGGGCCAAGGGGCACCTCTCAGCCATTCACGTCTTTAGAAGTTGTTTGTCTGCTGGTCTTGCCTGTTACTTTCTTCTCCTCTCATGGGTAGTGGGTTGCTGGGCCTCCCAGCCATCTGCACATGTTGAGAGGAGTCCACCTGGGGCAGACCGCAGCTCAGACTCCACCCATAGGGCTGCCAAAGTCGTGCCAAACCATGCCACCCTTCGCCAAACCTGAATGCTGATGCAAGGAAGCCCATCTGGGAGGCTGGGCTGTATGCTGGCTTCCGTGGTATGGACCAATTTGACACCCAGTTGCCCTGTGTTACTACTGCGTGCAGTGAGTCCCAGGCTGCAGAGAAGTGGCTCACGGGATTCGTATTTCTCAATTCTGTTCATTTGCAACTTACAGATGCAATCTATCAGTGAATATATTCCCTCCGTAAAGCACTCATGTATCACAAACAGGGCTGGAGAGAGAGCATGGCCAGGAAATCACTAGTTGTGGAAGCAGGAGGACCTTGCGTCAGATCCTCAGGACCCTGTGATCTCATCACTGGGCGGTGGAATCAGGATGCTCCCTGGAGCTGGCTGGCCAGCCAGGCTAGGCAAGTTGAAAAGCTGTAGGCTCAGTGAGAGACCCTATCACCAAAATAAGGTTGAGGGTGATGGTAGAGACCCAACATGCACTTCTGACTTCGACATGTGCACACACATCTACACACACACACACACACACACACACACACACACACACAAACCATTCATGGAACCATGGGATAATCTAGTGTAAATGTGTACCTTTCTAGTCATCTTGCTCTGATTTTCACTTAGACATACAAACTCTCACACACAAGTTTGTAGACACATCCCTCTGCAGACACAGTTAAAGCAAGTATTGTGCTGTTTTGTGTTTTTCTTATATAAACAGGGCACTTACATGTCATTCTGTAACTTCACTTTTGCCCTCACTGAGAGCATTCTAGAGCAGCATAGGGCACCGTGACTTCCTTCCAAAAGCCGTTTAATGTCCTGTAGTATAAATGTACCTTTTTCCCATTAAGGATGTAAAGATGCTTTTGTTTCCTAGTATAAATGTTCAGTATGACTGTTGAAATTGCATCTTTTGGGTTATTATAGGGCTGGAGCTTTAGCTTAGTGGCTGAGCGTGTGCTTAGCATGCACAAAACCCTGGGTTCCACCTGTAGTAACACACAAAATACGTACACATAGTATAGATCCTTCAGGGGCTGGAAAGGTGGGTCAGTGGTTAAGAATGCACTCTGCTCTTGCAGAGGACCCAAGTTCAGTTTCCAGCACCCACCTAGGGTGGGTCATAACTGCCTGTCACTCCAGCTTCAGGGGATCTGGTGGCCTCTGAGGTACCTGCACTCGTGTGCACATACCCACACATATGGACACATTCACACAGTCTTAAAAACAAAATCTTGAAAAGCGTACAGATCCCTCAGCACATGTACTGATTTATGCTCCAACCAGACATTCATGAAAGCTTTCTGGTTTTATTCTTGCCCTTCCCCTTCAGGCTCAGACTTAAGCTTATGGGGACTGGATTAAAGGAAAAACAGCCACAAATCCCCTGCCTTGTGACCCCAAATCTTGGGCTTTGTGGCACCTCCTTCTTGTGGCTGCTTTGCTGTTTTGAGGATATGCTCACTCCCAGGAGCCCCCAGCCGACATGTAGGAAGAGCGTGGTTGTCGCGGCACTGAAAGGGGGAAGCTATTTGATAAAAATTGCTCATTGGGGCTGTTATTTTCAAAGGTCATTTCAGAACGGTACTTCATTCTCTTCCCTTTTGATTGCAAATGGTTACAAAGAAGGGTCTCATTTGTTTTTCTACCCCTGTGACTACGCAGCATCTCTCCTCAGAGACGGCTAATATTACCTCTTTGCTGTGTATTCTTCCAGAGAGATTTTATGCTTGTAAAATGATGTGTATCTATATGTAAGCTTCATTCTCTCCACAGCCCCCCAAATACGCACATGTGAACATGGTAGGCAGTATGTAGAATGGTTAAGAGTATAGTTTGTAAATCACGTTTCCTGGGTTCAAATCCCAGCTCGACCACATGTCACCTGTATAAATGACTTCACTGATGCTTGTGTCAGCTTCCATGTCTGAGAAAATTGTACTGAGGTCATTACAAGGATTACATAAATGAGCTAGCGTTGTAAAGTTCTTCAAACATATCTGTACTATAGGATGTGCTGACCGGGTGTTTTGTCACCCCGACACAAGCTAGAGTCATCTGAAAAGAAGGAGTCTCAAGTAAGAAAATGCCCCTATCAGACTGGCCTGTAGGCATGTCCATGGTTCGTTTTCTTGATGAAGGATAGATGTGGGAAGGCCCAGCCAGCCCACTGTGGGTGGTGCCACCCCTACACAAGTGGTCCCAGGTCACATGAAGAACCAAGCTGAGCAAGCCATGGAGAGAAGGCCAGGAAGCAGCGCTCCCCCATGGCCTCTGCTTCAGCTCCTGTCTCCAGGTTCCTGCCTTGAACTTCTGCCCTGACTTCCTTCAATAATGGATTATGATCTGGACACATACGCCAGATAAACCCTGCCCTCCCCCAAGCTGCTTTTGGTTAGTGTTTTATCACAGCCGCAGAGAGGAAACTGGGAAACAGAAAGAAGCCAACGTTCCTTCGTTAAATCTTAAAAAGGAGAAGAAAAAGAAAAGCTAGGAGCAAGGAAGGAAGTGTCCGACTCTATTTCACTTTACAACAAAATGTCTCTCAGCCATTTCCTCATTTAATGCCTGGGAGAATTCTCTCTCTGCTGATAAGACGCAGGCTGCTTGGCAGCTCCCTGGTGACAGACAGAGCAGTTGTCCACCCTCGCTACTTGAGTCACCCCTTGATGACTGACCTCAGGTATGGACAGTTTGCGTGTCTGCAGATGGCAGACAGGTTCATCAAGTGGAATCACGGGGTCAAGGAGTGTGCGCCGTGTTCCTGGTGTTGATGGCTGCTGCCGCCCTGTATTCATGGCATTTACACCTGTCTGCCCTCTGAACCAGTGCAGTGAGGAGAACCTGCTCGCAGAGCCCAGGAAACCGGCGCTAATCAGCCCTGTGAACTCTGCCCACGTGCTAAGCAGGACTTGTAGCTCACTGAAGTTTTAATTTGCACATCTCTTCGTGGTGGGGAGGATGAGTACCACAGCACGTGTGCCCAGGCCTTCTTGTCTCGCCTGTGAACTGTCTGTCATCCACCAGCTCCACTTTTCAGACAAAGAACTACTTATTTATTCCTTACTAAGTGCTTGGACCATTTTATACATTAAGGAAATTTAATCATTATAGTTATTTGTGTGTGTGTCTGTGTGTGTGTGTAGTGTTTGCTTATATTCATGTGTATATACATGTGTGAATGCAGGTACACGTACACGAATGTGTATACGTGTGTGGAGGTCAGAGGATCATGATGCCAGGCATGTTCCTCAGTGGCTCTCTACCTTCTTTTTATTTTATTTTTTGTCTTTTTCTCTGTTTTTTAGATGGGGCCTCTCATTGGGCATGGGGTACACTGACTGGGCCAGATTGTATGGCTGTTGAGTTCCAGGGCTCTGCCTCCCTCCACTCAGCACCCCCAGCTCTGGGGTTCCAGATGTGTTCTGCTGCGGCATCTGGCTTGTATGTGGGTGTGAGAGTTAAGCCCGTCCTCATCCTTGCATGCAAGCATGGTACCCACTTCCCAGCCACCCCTTTTTGCTTTAAATAATACTTCAAAATTAAAATTTTTTTGAGTTTATATTTAATTACATTTCTCCCTTTTCTTCCCTCCATAACCTCCCACAAACCCCTCCCTTCTCTCCTTCAAATTCACGGCCTCTTTTTCACTAATTATTATTGCATGCATATATGCATATACATACATTCCATACACAATCACATATGCATACACACACACACACACACACACACACACACACACACACACACACACACAACCTAAATCTTGGCCAGGCAGTGGTGGAGCACGCCTTTAATCCCAGCACTCGGGAGGCAGAGGCAGGCAGATCTCTGTGAGTTCGAGGCCAGCTTGGTCTACAGAGCGAGATCCAGGAAAGGCTGCCAATTCTGCATAAAGAAACCCTGTCTTGAAAAACCAAAAAACAAACAAAACAAAACAAAACAAAACAAAAAACCTAATCTAACCCCTTCAGTTCCTATAACGCTACCCACCCATATATATGCTTTCCAGACTGACCTTTGTCGCTGTACAACCTGTTGGTGTGCTCGCCCCAGCCTCTCCCCTCCCCAGCTTTCCTCAGCTGCAGCTGCCAACAGCCCTTTGTGTAAGGCTGAGGCCTCATGGACTTTTCTCTGTCCAGTTTGGCATTGATATCTTCCTTGCTCAGCTCATGTTTGAACAGTCATGTTGGTGAGAATTTATGGGTACAGCTTTTGATATTATTAGGAGACTCAACTTTACAGTAAATTCTCTGGTCCTCTGGCTCTTACAATCTTTCCGCCTTAGCTGTGGGAGGGTTCTGTACATGCATACAGAGGGGACTGGACTCCACAACTGTGTGTTTTGATTGGTTGTGGTTTTATGCAGTGGTTTCTGTTGCAAAAAGAAGTTTCCTTGGTGAGAGGTGAAGACTGCACGTATCTGTGTGTATCAGGACTAATGCTTACAGATCATTTGTAAGGATTAGGCTGGTTTAGTAAATTAGTAGTTAGAGACTCTCCTCCAACAATGACTTCACCAGCACTGACTAGTTGACTAGGTTTTCGGTACCAGGCGTAGTCTCTCTTTTGTTGAGTGAGTCTTCCATCCAACAAGAGAGCCACTGGCTGCCACCACGGTGTGCTTGCCCCTACTGGACCTTCAGAGTTACCGTGCCATGCTGGTCCCCGATGTGGTTCATGGGTGTCACAGATGGGCAGGACTGTTGGTTGCCTCCCTCCTTTGGAAGTTTACTGTTTTTCTTTTTACTTTTTATTTTTGAGACACACCTCATATGTTTAGGATTTTAAAAATCTTTTTATTAAAATATCATTACATCATTTTTCCATTTCCCATTCTTCCTTCGAACCCCTCCCGTGTCTTTTGCCTTTTCCATCTAGCCCCTCCCATGCTCACCCCTGGGTTCCCTCTCAAACTTTTATTCTCTTTTTCTCTGATTATTATTTCTACACACACACACACACACACACACACATACACACACATTGATATAACTTGCTTAGTCCATTTAGTCCACTGAGATTGAGCTCCACATTTTCACAGCTGGTCACATTAGTATTGGATAACCAATTAGGGGACTCATCCCTGAAGACTAATTCTCCTCTCTTGGCAGTCATTAGTTGCCTATAGCTCTTTGTGGGTGAGGCTCTATGAGACTTCTCTTTTCCACATTAGCTTGTCTATTGCTATTGTCATTGTTCGGGTCCTGTTCAAGGCGGCCATCCATTGCATTATCACAGGGACAGCTTCCCTGTCTGTTCTGGGAGATGTGATCGATCTCACAGTAAACTTTCTGGCCCTCTAGCTCTTACAATCTTTCTAACCTCTCTTCCCAGAAGAACACTCTCTGTTCAAGCTGGGCACCCCATGATCAACTGCTCTCTGTATTTTGGCAGGTTGTGGTTTTCTGGATCATCTCTGTCTGCTGCAAAGAGAAGTTTCTTTGGTGAGGGATGAGAGCCACACTTACCTGTGATTCTAAGACTAAGTATTAAGGATGCAGTTAGGAGTTATGCTGTCCTAGTAAAGCCGCAGTCCAAGGTTGCCTCTAGGACCCATGACCTCACTAACCCTAGGTAGTTGTTGGTTACTGCCAAGATATGAGTGCCACTACTGCACCTTTAGGACTACCTTGCCACACCAGCCATTGTGGTTCACAGACTTTACAGCTGAATAGGTCTGTTAGTTGCTTTTCTCTTTAGGGAGTTTGCATAGCACCTTCTACTATGAAAGTTAGTCATTAGGAAGGAGACTTTCAGGCTAGCTCTGGCTAGACTCTCCTGAGTCCTGTGTTTGAAGTAGGTGGTGTCTTCAACAACAGAGATTCATCTTCAACCTCAGGGAGACAAGCAAGGGCAACAGTAATAGCCTACGCTGTTTTGGAAGCCTCTTGGGTTCCCTTGACCAACAACTCAAAAGAAGGTTCCTAATGCCTGGTGCTGAGATTTTTGTTAGATGCTCTATGGTTCTTAGGGGACCCCTGTCAGCCCAAGTGATGTAACGTCATTGTGTGTGTGTGCCACACAGAGACATCATTTGCCTAGTTACATCATTCAACAAGGATGAGCTTTTTTTCCCTTTAAGTAGCTGGATTGGTGAATGACAGCACTTTTAAAGTGGAGGTTGGCACAGAATATGGCCCATAGAATCAACTAACCAGGCACATAGGGGCTCACAGAGACTGAACCAACAATCAGGGAGCCTGCATGGGTCTGACCTAGGTCATCTGCATATATGTTATGGCTAAGTAGCTTGGTGTTCTTGTGGGACTCCTAACAAAGGGAGCAGGGGCTGTCTCTGACTCTTTTGCCTGCTTTTGGGACCCTTCTCCTCCTACTGGGTTGCCTCATCCAGCTTTGATATGAAGGTATGTGGCTAGTCATATTGTAATGCCATGTTTGGTGGATATCCCTGGGGGGGGCCTGCTCTTTTCTGAAGGGGAATGGAGGAGGAGTGGATCTGGGGGAGAGGGGAGGTGGGGGTGGGAGCTAGGAGGAGAGGAGGGAGGGGAAAATGCAGTCAGGATGTAATAGACAGAAAAAAAGTTAAAATATAAAATAAAAATAAAATCAAGGTTAGGAATATATCGTGTAAAACTTAATTTTCTAACAGGCAGAGTGAATGGAAACATTTTAGAGAATGCCTGGGAACTGAAAAAATGCCTCCTACATAGGAGCATTCCTACACTCTCCCTGTATCTCCAGAGGAGCTGACTTCCAGGACGGCTGACCAGTGCTAGAAAATCAATCCCTACAAACATGCAGTTACAGAAAAAAAGTAACATGAAATTGCATGCTTTAGAGAAAGCTGAAAGTACTTCTTAACCGCCCTTTGAGAGTTTCAGGCAGTTTGAATCCTTACTATTTCTACACCGCACACCCAAACCGCCAATTCTCCTGGAGGAGGGGTGCAAACCAAAACCACATTTGCCCAGACACCTGCAGGCAATTGCTGGGTAAAGGTCCCTGGCTTCTGATGGAGGACATTATATCACTCAGTGGCAAAAAGCACCATGCAGACTTGAGACCCTGGCTTCTGAGTCTGGTGTCATCATTTCATCTTTATCCATCCCAAATCAAAGCCATTTGTTTATAGAAAAGGTTCACAGACACACACACACCAAAGCTCATTGTCCAAGTCAACACATCTTGCAAACTCATCCATCTCCAGGCTTAGTTGGCTATTGAATTAGTTATTATGCTCATTGCTGTGGCCAGATGGATACCTAACAAAAAGCAACCGAAGGAAAGGTTCACTTTGTCACAGGTAGGAGTGTCCATGACATTGTGATATGACGCTGTCATCCACAAATGTGTCGGGCCATATTCATAGCTGTGCTGGGACACTAGGCTGGTTACCGCTGAAGCCTAAGAAGGATACAGTCTCTCGTCGGGGAGAAGGCATGGAGATAGCAAGAGTGTAGTACAGCTGGCCACAGTCCACCTGCAGACAAGAGGTGAGATCAGATGATCCAACCTCAAGGCTGATTCCCAGTGATCCACTTCCTCCAGCCTCCACCTTCGGAAGGCTCTCTAACCTTTCCAAACAGGGCCGCTATCTAGAGACCAAGGCTTCAAACACACGAGCGTCAGGAGGGTATTTCTCATTCAGACTACACTTGCCGCCATAATGTGTTCTATTGCAGATGACAGCAGAGTCTGATGATGGGACCCAGGCAAGCTACTAGGCCTCAGTAAGCAGCCCTCAGGCTCCAGATCTGCACACCGTCATGGGGGCCTTCCTCCTAATGCTTTCAGCCGTGCTAGTCAGCCATGCTTCTCATCACTGGAGCAAAATGCTTGAAAGAATCAATGTGGGGAGAAGAAAGGCTTGTATTGGTTCAGTTTGGGGGTGGGGGCTGCGGAGATCTCTCAGGCAGCAAAGTGCACATTATGCAAGCACCAAAGGGCCTGAATTTGATGCCCAGGACACATACTTTAAACAAATCCATATGTGGTGGTACATGCTTATAATTCTTCGGGCAAGATGGGTGGTTCCTGGGAAACAATATCTGAGGTTGATCTCTGGTCTCCACATGTACACACACACACACACACACACACACACACACACACACGGGAGAGGGGGGCTGAGCACGGGGCTGGAAGCTCAATCCATGGTCAGAGACCTGTGGTGATACAACATATTACCGTAGATGCATGTGAAGAAGTAGGGCCCCTCATCCATAGCCAAGAGAGAGAGACAGAGTCAGAGACAGAGAGAGAGCAAGAGAGAGAGAAAGAGAGAGAGAGAGAGAGAGAGAGAGAGAGAGAGAGAGAGAGAGAGAGAGAAACTAGAGTGCCACTGTCCCCTTTAAGAACATACATGCTGTGACCTGAGACCTCCTCCTGAACCCCACCTCCCCGCAGCACCATGCTGGGGACCAAGCTTTTTCTACACAGGACTTTCCAGGGCACACTATATCTAAACTTCAGAAACGGAACTAACCGAGCTGGCACACGGTAGCCATCTGCACAGTGTCTGACTTCCGGGAAGGCCCTTACATGCTCAGCTGTTAAAACTGTTAATACTTTGAGACAAGGGCTTATGTAGCCCCGGGTGGTATCAAACTCACAACAGAGCTGAGGATGACTGGACCCCCTGATCCCCATGCCTCCGCCACCCAAGTGCTAGGGTTACAAATGTGTACCACTGCAGCCAGTGTATGCAGTGCTAGGTGGAGTCCAGGGCTTCATGCCTGCTGAGGCATCTGTCAACAGTGACACATCCCTAGCCTTGTTATCATTATGAGGGTTGCTTAACTGTAGTGAACCCTCAGCTTTAAAAAAAAAAAAAAAAATCCTATAATCATCAGGGATGCCCTACTTTGACAGCTCCTCTGGGATTGGATAAGACGCTTGCACTCCTTGAGGTGAGCTCTGTAGTCTTTCCAGAGAGCTTCTTTGTCTGTGTGATGGGTACACATGCACATGTGTGCTTGCGTGTGGGGAAGCCGGAGCTCAATATCAAATGTCTTCCTCAACTACCTCTCCATATTAGTCTTTAAGTCGGCGTCTCTCTCTGAGCCTGGATTAGGATAGGCCAGCTGGGCAGTAAGCTCCAGGGATCTCCCCGTCTCTATCTCCCAGCACTGGGATGATAAGCCTGTGTTACCATCCCTGGCTCTTTTACGTGTGCTCTGGAGAATCTTAACTCTGGTCCTCATGGTTGCAGGGCAAACACTTTGCCCGCTGAGCCGTCTCCCAGCCCCCCACCCCACCCCCAACCAACTCTTTGATGCCAACTTGTCCTGAGGGCAAACTGCTTCCTGGATACACTGTCAGTGCCTCTGCCTGCTCTTTAAACGCAGTGTACCCCTAAAATCGGGGTCCCTACGATAGAGACCGGGAGTACTCCCTTTGAAATGTTCTGTATTCAGAGAATTCTAGGATTTAATAAACTCATGGTTGAGAGCCATCTCTCTCTCTGGCCACTTACTAGGTAATAACAGAGATAACATCTGGATGTGTGGTATGTGGTCCTAGCATGAGACAGATGGTTTGAACAATAACAAATGAAAGAAAAACCTTGTCGTCTAGTATAACGTAGGAGCTAATCTAAAAATAGGCCTTGTCATTGGGATGGTGACTTGGTCAGTAAAAACACTTGCCATGAAGCATGAGGACCTGAGTCTGATGCCCAGAACCCATATAGAAAAAGCTGGGTGTGGGGGCGGGAGAGATGGTTATAGAGTATACATACACTGCTCTTATGGAAGTCTTGAATTTAGCTCCCAACACCTCTATAAGGCAGCTCACAACCACCCGTAACTCCAGCTCCAGGGGAATCCAATGGCCTTTGCTGGAGTCTGAGGATACTGCCCGCACACATACACATACATTGCACATACACACATACACACAGAGAGCGAGAGACAGAAACAGAGACAGACAGACAGACAGAGACAGAGAGAGACTTTGATTTTAATGGCTCTTTATTCATGGATACAGCAACTAAAATAGCTGTCAGAACAATTTTGTCCAAAGTGAAACGGTGTCTGTCACATTCACCGTAGATTCTGTGTGACCTCCATGCAGTCACCCAAAAGGACTCCCAGGACAGTGCAAACCTGAGAGTTCTTACACCCCGAGCCATCTCCTAGCTCAGGGGACAAGAACCCTTTCTGTGGGAAGAGTTAAGGAAAAACTATGCACTCAGATCTGGGCTCAGAGTAATGGCTGGACCACGGGCCGCACATGCTAACCCCACTTCTCCGGGCCTGTGTTGCAGGGATCATGTACCGGAAGTCGTGTGCATCGTCAGCAGCCTGTCTCATCGCCTCGGCTGGGTACCAGTCCTTCTGCTCCCCTGGGAAATTGAACTCCGTGTGTATCAGCTGCTGCAACACTCCTCTCTGCAACGGGCCGAGGCCCAAGAAAAGAGGCAGCTCCGCCTCGGCCGTCAGGCCAGGGCTTCTCACCACCGCCCTGCTCTTCAGCTTAGCCCTCTGCCTGGCACACTGCTGAAGCTAAAGGAGACGCCAGCCCCTGCTGCATCATCTGTCTGGCCCGCACTCTCACCTCCCTGAGTCTCTTCTGGGTGTCCTTTTATTCTGGGTAGACAAAGGGGTCTTTTTGTTCCCTTTCAAGTAACGCAAGATTGCCATGCACAAACACTTTGTAAGCTCTGAAGCAATCCAGTCTGAATTTCCGTGTGTAGTTGAAGAAAAAGCATAGCGCGGAAAGCCCAGATCTTCCCGTCCCAATCCGTGTAGCCACCGCCAAGGCCAGCCTGGAAGAATCAGCCCTTAGAAGTCATTGAGATATGCATCTGCCCTTCCCAAAGCCTCGAGCTTCCATTCTGTCCCTGCTAGGAGTCACAGTCTATTGGGGGACTGCTGTGTGAAGGTGACTTCGCTTTTGTGGGAGGGAAGAACCAGTTTCTGCTCAAGGCTTCTGAACTTGACATTCACACTTCTTGCTCCTGTAAACCATTTTCTGTGGTGGCATCAGCTGGTTTGGTCTCTGAGTCAGTCTGTGGTGACTCAGGACTCAAGGGCTGGAGCTTAGCCTCTCCGGGCCTGGCCTCGGTCTGAAAAGTGCTTAAGAAGACCTTGTTAGTTCTCCGGGAGGAAGAGCTTCTCCGGGAGGAAGCGTTCCGCCGGGAGGCTAGGAAGATGAGGGGGCTGCGGGCTGAGCTGGTGCTGGCCTTGGCGGAGCTGAAGTGGGCACGCAGGCGTTTCTCCTGGTTGGCGTGCTGCAGGGTCAGCCGGCAGCAGAGCACCTGCCAGAACACCTTCCGGAACTGCTGAGAGGACACGTTGTAGAGGAGAGGGTTGACCACGGAGCTGAGGTAGAAGAAGGTGTTGGAGAAGGGGAGAAGGATCATGTAGGCCCTGAAGTACGGCTTGGTCCATTCATCCTTGGGTTTGGCTGCAGCCATGATCCGCCGCACCTGATTTGGCATCCAGCACACGGCCAGTGTCACCACGATCAGTCCTGGGCAGGCAAGAACAGGACAGAAAAAGAGATGGGGGAGAAAAACAGCATGAGAACAAAAATAAATAAATAAAACCCATAAAATATTCAGCCCTTGGTTCTGTTGCTTACTGGCCAGGAAACGGTACCAATTTTTCAGTGCTGTGCTTGACGGCTTCTTTTTGCCACTGGCAAAGGAGAATTTAATGCTGCTTCAAGCTCAGGGGACTTGGCTATGTTAAAGAGCGTTAAATGCTTTCGACAGTGTATTTATACCTGTGGGTGCCCGTTAATTTTCAAAATGTTTTCATTGTTGCGTGTGTATCCAGAAAATATCTCATGTTGGCCATAAATCTGGTTTTGTCTTTTTGTTTCTGGGTGCGCCCATAAGCTATAGCCATACTAGGTGAAATGGTGTTGTTTTGTAAACAATGACTGAACGAAGAAGACCCAGTGACATTCTTAAGTCAAATGGAGGTTGCTTCTCTTTGGTTCAACAAATATATTTTATGACAATGATTTTGCATCCAATTTCAGGAGAAGCCAAATCAGGGACAGATTATTATAGAGAAGTACCACTCAGTCCCCCTCTTTGTGCAAGAGACATTTGGATGCCCTGTGCTTGAGTTCTGCCTTACATAACCACAGCCACTTCTACAGTTCTGACAAACTGAAATTGCAAAACAAGACATTTTACAGAGACATATACATGTAGATGAAGTAATATATAAATATATGTCCCAAAAGATATACACACCTCTAGCCATGATGCTTCTATCTATTTCAGTAAAGCATTTTCGGAACCAATGCCCCTCCTACCTTCACATGGGAAAACAAAATATCCCGAACACCCAAATCTCTGAAACTCATTTTGTGTACAGACAGGGGCACACCCTCTGCCTTTGTAGCACTGAGCTGTAGTGTGGATGGCCAGGAGTGAGCAGGTCTTACGGAAGAGGGAGGTCCTCAGCTCACCCCCTTCCAGACACTCATTTGGATGCCCCATGCTTTCGTTCTGGCTTACATGATCATAGACTCTTCTATTCTCTGACAAACACCTGGAATCACAAGATGGAGAGACTTTACCGACAAAACAAGAAAAATAAGCCTTGGGAATCTTTCGGGCTTTCTCTTTTCTTAGGAAGCTGAGCAGCCAGAGCAAAAATTCCTGAGAGAGGGGCTGATATCTTAAAGCAAGAATCTGATGGGACCAGTGAGATGGATGGTCAGCAGTTAGGACCTAAGTGCTGTTCCGAGAACCCACATCAGGCAGATCACAATGGCCCGTCACTCCGGCTGCAGGGAATCTGACACCTGCCAGCCACCTCGGCACCTGCAGTCCTGAGCACACCCCTCCCCACACATACAAAATTAAACGTAAATTTTTTTTTAATTTTGCGTTTTACAAGTGTTTCTTCCCACTCTGGCACCAATTTTCTCAGAAACTACGGAGAAGTAACAATTGGTAGTCACTGTTTCTTGCCTAGAGTAGATGGTAAATTGATCATTAGTTAATGGTCCAGGGAATGCAGACATGTTCATGAGCCCAAGGTTACCCCTGTGGCTGATGGAGGAGGAGACCTTGACCATCCCTAACTCAGCTGCACCCAAAGACAAACCCTCCAAACGAAGCCATCTGTCAGCAGGGAGGGCCTGGGAAACTCTGGTCCTTTGTGAATTTCTAAGGATTCCTTCTGCCAGGGCTTTGAGATAAAAACCAATCTGCTTGTGTCTTCCCTTTGAATTTGCTTTCCTGAGAACTGTCAGTAAATCTAAGAATAAAATAGGCAACGCAACATATTGATCCGATGAAAGAGCAAAATAAATAAATAAATACTATCTCGAGTCAAGAGCGGATTCCAAATCACCTTGTTACCACTGCTGCATAAAAACAGCAAAAAACAGACACTTCCTGATTTAAAAAAACAAAAATACACTTGTACAGGAAACTGAGACTTTGAGGAGCTCCCAGCCACCCAAGCCAGATTGGTTTTGAAGTTGTGTAGTTCTGAGTTCAGTATTGATTATGAAGGAGAACAGATGCCTGACTATATGAGGAAGCTACACGTTTTCACAAAGCTTCACGTTTGTTTGTGTTTCTTTGTTTGTTTGTTTGTTTCCCATCACTGAGTTTTGCCGAACAAGTCCAGCCATGATCTGAGGATGTGTTTGTCAGAACATGGAAATGGAGCACACAGCTTTCTATGCGCGCTCTGCGACATGGTGGGAAGTTGCTCTCTGCAGATCTAGAAAGCTGACTAGGAGCTCCTTGTACCTCCTACAGGCCGAACATGGCATAGCTCTGAGAGCCAGCCAGCAAAAGAGATGAGAGGAGGCAGGGTGGGAAGGGGAGAGGTGTTGGGAAGGAAGTGGAGGCACATCAGGATGGAGGGGGAGAGATGTTGGGGAAACAGGGGAGAGGTATTGGGGAGAAGGAGGAGGAGGAGGAGGAGGAGGAGGAGTGTCCTAAATCTCTTTCCGCAGTGCATTCCCTCTCTGTTCTCCTCAACACCTGCTTACACATCCTTTCGTTGGCTTCCTGCATGCGCTTGCTCAGCCCCAACCATCCTTCATTGTCATCCCATCGAAAGAAGGAGATTTTAGTTTTGTTTTGTTTTATTTTTTAAGAAGAAGAAAAGAAAGAGGAGAAGAAAGAGGAAGAGCAGGGGAGGGGGAAGAACCCCAGTGTCCAGGTAGACGAAAAGGGATGGGCCAGACTGTGATCCGGAACTCGCTTTGTAGTTTCAGCCAGGATTTGTGAAATTGAAATGAGATAGCAAACGGCAGCTGGGTCCGTTTGAATGAGTAGCAGCAAATGGGAGGAAAGATCAGAATTCCTCCATGAGAAGGAGCCTGGTAAGGAAGCTAGGCTTTCAGGCTGTGGAAGTAAGCCGGTAGGACAGTGAGTTCAGACTTGGAAGAAGAAAGAGTGTGAATAGAAATGGATGGGTTCTAACCGGTACAGACAAGCAGGTCTAGACATAGACCATGGAGCTGGGAAACTAGCTTCCTCCACTCCAGCTTCTGTGCTGGGCACTTACTCCTCACATGGGGTTCTCATCTCCTGACAACCCAGAGAGGTCAACGCAGTCAGGATCGTCACTTAACCTGCCCATCTCCCAAACCTATGATGCAGGATCCCTTGTCCTCTCAAGATGCAACACCGCCAATGTCTCCTATTTTCAGTTTGTTAAAGAAACACAGGCAATGTGGCTACCGAGGTGGCTTAGCTGTTAAAGTGCCTGCCTCCCAAGAGTTCAGGTCTCTGGTACCCACAAGGATGCTGGATGGACAGGATGAAGAGCCCACCCGGAGTGCCAGCCTTGGAATGTGGACACTAGGGGTTCCCAGAGCAACATGGGTAGTAAGACTAGCCAGATCGGTGGGCTCTGGGTTTGACTGAGAGGCCTTGCTTCAGTGAGTAAGGTATAAGAGTTAGTTAACAAGATCAAGAACTGGACATCAACTTTAGTCCCTCACAGGTTCACACATATGCCCTCACACAGGTTTCAACATACTTATGCAAACATGCATGCATGTACATGCACATACCACACACAAAGAGACAGATATAAAAATGGAAGGAAAAAAAAAAACAGGCAAGAAAGAAGTCATTAACTGTGACCCACATATAATGTCACTCTACCCACTGAAATAACAGAAGCCATACAACTAATTTAAAGTTTTTCAAGCAGATTAAAAATGACATCAGTGACAACACATTTTGATTAATTAATTGATTTTTTTTCATTTATTTTATATACCAGCCATAGTTTCCCCTCCCTCCTCTCCTCTAATCCCCCCCACACCTCCTGACTACCCCCATCCACTCCCCTCCATTCAGAAAGGGGCAGCCAATGAAGCAGGACACATTGAGTTGACTCAGGACCAAGCTCCTCCCCCTGCATCAAGGTTGGGCAAGGTAACCCAGCATGGGGATTGGGCTCCCAAAAGCCAGCTCAAGAGCCAGGAACAAGTCCTGATCCCACTGCTAAGAGCCCCACAAACAGAACAAGCTACACAACTGAGTGACAACAATTTTTATAATGCTACTTAACTCACACACATATGACTGGATTTCTTATGCAAGTAAAATATGGAATCACTATGAAAATATCATTGGTGAGATTTTTTTTATTCTTCACTCACCCCTGCCCCTTACTAACTCCCTAACATGTACACAGTCAGCACCAAGGGCCCTCCTGAGTAGCCTGCATTTGCAACACTACCAAGCATTGCTGAATTGAATTTCTTAATGTGTATCCCTGACTACAGTGTATGCTGTTTTGCCAGGCTCTCACTAACCTCCGTAAAAGTGTTGGTCACATTATTCAATGTCTACATTGTTCTGAAAGTACAAAAATGTCTTCTGCATGTCCCACCCCAAACTCTGACTCTCGGGAACACACAAGTCATGCCAACCGCCTGGCGGAGCTGTTGACTTACCCTTCCCCCACCTCAACTGGAGGCGAGAAAAATGGCTTCCACTCTGTGTTTAAAATGATAATTTTGTTCTAGGAAAATGGAAATCTGGGTCTACAAGGTGCCACCAATGGCAGTCTGAGTCATGTGCCCACAGGCAGTGTGAGAGTTCAGTTAGCCTTCCTGGAACAGGAAGCCAACCAGCCCCTCTGTGCAAAATTGATCAATTCACAATGACATGCAATTGTTCATTGTTACATTTGAAAAAAAATTCGTCCTTTTCCACAATACACTGTTGAGATGAAATACCATACCTACCATGTCCAGAGGTAACTTCCTATTTTGGCTGTTTGAAATTAATTCAACTCCAGTCCCAGCTACTCTATAGCTAACACAATGCTTTAAAGTCTTATTCATGGCTTAATGGAGTGCATTAAAGATTTGACTAAATTTATGTTTGGCTGCAATCAATTTAGACTTGTGTATTACATTTGGGGGAAAAGAATCTATACGGCTTTGGTCTGTGTGGTGCAGCATGGAGCCCATGTTTAAATAGTGTGAGTGTGAACGTGAATGAAGATTGGCGAACGGAACCCTCTCAAGCAGAGCGGGTAAACTGTCTTCACCGGATTATTAATGGGTCGGTATTATACCCCAGACAGCACTGTGCTTCGGATTTTGAAATACCTTCACATCTTATCTGCTTCTCCACATAAAGCACGTCTGGTTTTGCTCCTCCATCAGCACAATAAAGTGACAAGACCCATTAGACAACGACTCACATACATCCTTGGAGGACGATGTTTACAAACCAGATGCAGAGCTGGAGAAACGGCTCAGTGGATAAGGCACTTGCTGCACAAGTGTGGGGACTCGAGTTCTTCTCCAGACCCACATAAAGCTAGATGTCATCGCGTGTGCGTGTGCAATCCCAACGTTCCTACTGCAGCACAGGAGGTGGAGACGGGAGCATCCCTGGAACCTTCCAGGCCAGCTAGTCTGCTTCGTGCAGCAGCGAGATAGAAACCCCATCTCAAAAAAACAAGGTGGAAGGCAAGGACCAAAGCCCCCGAGGTTGTCCTCTGACCTCCACGTGCAACGTGTTCCCTGGCGCTGGCACAGCTACACTGGCACACATGAACATTGTCCTAGTTTGCTTTCTGTGTTGCTGTGATAAACACGATCAAAAGCAACTCGAGGAAGAAAGAGATTATTTCATCTTAAAGGCTAGAGTCCGTCATCAAAGGGAGCCAAGGCAGGAACTTATAGCAGAAACCACGGAGGAAAGCTGTTTATGGATTTGCTCCCAACTCTGCATTCAGCTATCTTATATAAAACACACACACACACACACACACACACACACACACACACACATATATTATAGCTTATTCATCTTTGTTACTCCCAAAGCGACAGGAGAATGACCACCGACCCAAATCATCACCTGCAAAATTAAAGCAAGCAATTAATTAATGAGCTTTCTTATTCATGTACACAAACTGCCTCCCCAATAAGGCAAGGTTCGGAGATCAGCATGGGATGTAAGGAAGACAAGGTTTTTATAGCTCAGGAATAAGGGGTTTCCAAATGGGGGATTTAGCAGACAAAACAGGCAGGACTACAGGAGTGGAAGATAAGCATAACAAGTTAGTCGCAATGACCTCCTGAAACAAAGACATGATTGCAAGGTGGTTGTAACAAGGTAGCCATAGCGACCTTTTGAAACAAAGGTTGGGTTGCAAGATGGTTACTTACTTTGAAACAAAGGTGGGGTTGCAAGATGGTTATGACAGCTTCTTGAAACAAGATACTGTTGCCATTTCCTGGAATAGGCAGTACAGAACCATTTGTAGTTACCATAACAGGTGGGGCATAGCCCAATCCTAAAGAAACAGATTTAATCACAAACAGGGATGAACCTAGTTTGTCTTTACTATAAGATGACTTTCAAGCCTAAGATGGAGGCAGTCTGGTTCATCAGGCCAGCTGCCTCAGGATGGTACTACCCACAGTGGGCTGGGCCCCCCTACATCAAGTATCAATCAATAAAATCTTCCACAGACATGCCAACAGGCTGGCCCGATGGAGGTAATTCTTCAGTGGAGGTGTCTCTAAGTGTGTGTCAAATTGACAGCTGAATCTATGACAATCACGTACACACAAAAATTAAAGAAACTCTCACTCTAAAAACAGAAGCAATGCAGACATCTAACTCCACACTCTGG
Organism: Peromyscus leucopus; assembly: GCF_004664715.2. Classification (NCBI taxonomy): domain Eukaryota; kingdom Metazoa; phylum Chordata; class Mammalia; order Rodentia; family Cricetidae; genus Peromyscus; species Peromyscus leucopus. The sequence continues at coordinate 62,934,234 of NC_051076.1, forward strand.
GTGTGGTGGCATGCATTTGTAATCCCAGCATTGAGGAGATGGTGGCATCTCCACAGCTCTGGGGGCAGATGACTTGGTTTAGTTTTCACAGATTCATTTGGATCTGCAGCCCTGGACATGGTGGTATTGACTTACCTAGGACTATGCTCTCCTTTCTCCCCTCTGACCTATAAGGTGAAGGTCATTATCAAGTATATCCCTGTGGTCATCTCAGAGTCTCAGGAGAGAACATCTCCTGTCACAAATGAGAACACTAAGCCCAAGTGGTTTGTCCAATATCTCAGGCCCAGAGCACAAGACTCCCTATCCCATACTCATAACATTAAGGCACCCTACCTTTGACTACCAATGGAGGCTTTTGTACTATTGCAATTTGTGGGGGAGAGTACAAATTTAGACTCAAGTGTTGACTTGTCAACATGGGATGCGGTGAAAGAGACATCTATACAACTGATCATAGCCCATGTTAAAACTCAGTCCCCCTCAAAGAAGCATTTATTGAAATTCTTAGGTGCATGGTTCCCACCTAAAGGAACATGAAACTACAACCTGGGACCACCAAGAGTGTTCGGGATACAATGTGACTTTGGAGCATGTGGTGACTTGGCCTACAAGGACTCTGTCTATCTGCCCATGCATCCATCTGTCATCTATTACCTACCTATTCCTCTGTTCATTCACTTATCCATCTGTCATCAGCCTATCTATCATCTGTCATTTATCTATGTATACCTGTATCTATCATCTATATATCTATCATTTATTATTTATTATCATTTATCTATCTTCCAGTCAGCCAGCTATCTATCATCTATCAATTTGTTCTTCTGACCATCCATTTTTCTAACATTGGCCTATTATCTATCTACCTACCTATCAAGCATCTATTCATCTATTATCTATCCCTCATTTATCATTCATCTGTCTCTTCATTCACCCATCTATCATATATCATATCTTTTTATCTGTCCACCCAATTTTCCATTCATCTATTATCTGTCATCTAGCTAGCTACCTAGCTATTATTGATTTCTCACTTGTCTGTCTACCTATTTATCTGTCCATCTATCTTACATTAGTTCTTATAGAAAAATTGTTATTAAGCCAGGTTTGGTGGCATCATTTGTAATACCAGCACTAAGGAAGTGGAGATAAGTGGTTCCCTGGAGCTTGTTGGCCAACCAGCCTAGCCTATTTGGGCCAATTAGAGACCTCAGCTTAAACCAAAAGTCTGGTGCCTGAAGAATAATACCCATGGTTGTCTTCTGGTCTCCGCATGCATGTGCACATATATTTATACTCAGACAAATACACACAAATACACAGAAGGGTGTTATTTACTAGTATTGACCGAGTGAAAAATATCTGTAAACTTATATCTATCCTCAGAAAGGTGGTTTGTGTGATTTGAACAAATCCCAAAGAGTTCCTTTCCTACCTGTGTCAGAGGTCCACTTTACTGAGCTACAGGAACCTTGTGGGTGCAGTGGGCAGGCTGAGGGCTATGGGATTTCTTAGTTACTATGGTCATTTTGCCTCTTTCCTACCCACTCCTACTTTCTAATTTAACTCTGGTTACAGTGCACAAGGACTAAGTATTTCATTATTTCTGTTGGTTTGTTTGTTTCCCCATTTATACTCCCTGGAGTGCCCTTATTCATGCAGGAGACACTGCTTGATTGACAGTGTTCTATTACGGACACCGTCTGTCCTAGGCACAGAAGTTGAGAAGAACAAGGTAACTTCAGCCTAGTTTGTTCAGAACCATAAGAAAGGTCAAAGCAGAGGGTTAAGCCAGCAAAAGCTGGATTCTAACCAACTTTCCCACAAACAGGAACAACCAGATTTTTTTTTGTGAAAGGTCAGAAATGTCAACTTGACACAGCCTAGAGTCACCTGAGAAGGGAGTCTCAATGGGGCATTACCTATGAAGTGGGCCTTTGGGAGAGTGTTCTGATTATTAACTGATAAAGGAAAACCCGGTCCACTTTGGGAGGTACTATTCCCGCTTTAGGTGGTTCTGAGATGTATTGAAATCTAGCTAAGCATAAGCCTGTGAGTAAAGCAACAAAATGTGCCTTCATGGTTTCGGCTTTAAGCTCCTTCTTGAGTTCCTGTTCTGACTTCACTCAATGAAGTGCTGGGAACTGGAAAGATAAGCCAAACAAACCGCTTCTTCCTTCAAGTTGCTTTTGGTCAGAATGCTTTATCACAGCAACGGGAAAGAAAGTGGGACAGAAGGGCCAGGGAGATGGCTCAGTCAGAAAAATGTCCAAACATGAAGAGTCACGTTAGGTCCCCTGCACGACAGAAAAGTCAGAGGTGCTGACAGCGTAGGGAAGCAGGGTGGGGGATGGGGGTGAGGGTGGGGTGGGAGGGGTGGGGATGGAGGGGAGACAGAAGGTGGCTCACTGGCCAGTCAGCCTAGCTTAACCAGTGAGCTCCAGGTTCAGTGAGAGACCAAAATAGCAGTAGAGGAAGACGTCAACATTGACCAGTGGCTTCTGCATGTATGTGCACACGTGCACGTGGACGGACACACACATACACACACACACACACACACACACAGAGAGAGAGAGAGAGAGAGAGAGAGAGAGAGAGAGAGAGAGAGAGAGAGAGAGAGAGACTCTGGAAGAAAGCAACCCAGGCCAAGCAAGATTCAGCAGTGCTCAGAATTGGGGGATGAAATGGTAGCTTATCTTCTGGGCCTGGAAAGGCTCAGCAGGGCTGCAAAAAGGGCTGAGTGAGGCAATGGGAACCCAGCATGGTTAGAGAACACTCCACCAGGCTGTGTGGACTATAAATTAACTTGCATATAGTAGGGTGAAGGAACATCTGCTATCAACTGACATTTAAATCGCAATTGCCAATGGAAAGTAAGCATATGGTTAGTTGAATGAAGAGCCAGAGAGAGAGACAAATAAACCCCATAAAAGGTTTTAACGCTTTTCCAATTTATACGTTAGTGCTTGCCAATCTGCTTCCACATGCTATCGAGGCATTGATCTCACTCCCTGACCTTGTCTGACCCAGGAAGCCCACCTTGGGTTTAGTCTCCAACTTCTGAGACAACGGTTCTCACACAAGAGTAAGAGAAATAGCACCAGCACGTGGAACTTTTTAAAAATGCAGACTCTTGGGGCTGAGGTACCAACTCAATGGCTCAGTATGCTTGCTTTGAGAGCATAGGATCTGAGTTCAATCCCTAGCACTCACATGAAAATCTCAAGATGGCAGACTGCACCTCTTATCACAGTGCTGAGGAAGTGGAGATGGGCAATACCTGGGCCTTGAATAGTCAGACAGCTCACCCTATTTGGTGAGCTCTAGACCAGTCCTGAAAAACTGAAGTGGGTGACTCCTGAGGAAAGAGCCATCTAAGGTTGTCCTCTGTCCTATACACACAGTCACACACACTTATGGGATCCTTAGATCTGACTTAGACTCACTAAATCAGGCTTTGGAGATGTGGGCTCCATGACCTGGAATTCAAAAGCCTTTGGGAAATTGTGTTGCTCTCTCTATCTAGTTGGAGAGTAATAACGTAAGACATACACAAAGTGAGACTGGGCATCAGTGGGCTCTGGATGGGCTCTATCTCCCTCTCTCTTACTTGCCTGTGAGGTACTTCATTTTAGCACACATCTGCAGTGTGAGCTGCCAGTAACTAAAACCAACCTCCCTCCTGTTCATCTCCTTGACAACCACCTGCCCATCTTTGATCCTGTCCTTCATCACCCTTGTGCTCTCCATTCTCCTCTGTCTCTATTTCCCCATTCTCTTCTCTCCCGTCTCCATTTCTCCTCATTGTTGCCATGGTTCTCCAATATGTAAAGCAAGGACATCTCCCTTTTCTCGTCTCTCCGTCCCCCTCCCCAGCTTGCCCTCTTTTATCTTTTCCAAGTTTACAACTGCCAACTTTAAAAGCACGCACATCATTTTCTGGAGTGGCCTTGAGGAGGACACAGGGTCAGTGGCTCAAAGGTCACGATGGTCTAAAGAACCGTGGCTACAAAAATGGTGATCAGCAGTCATTGCCAAATTTGCCAAAGGAAAGAAGAGGCGTGTGGGCTACAACAGGACGAGGAGAAAGCTGGCCATGATGTCAAGACAATCCAGCTTTACCTTTGCTGGGTATGCCAGCTACACATCCCCTGTCAATGAGATGTAGTCAGCCATGAACCCAAGGCACCCATGCTGTAGGGCCAACTCCACATCCTGTGTTCTCGAACCCTGTTCGACTTGCTTATCACTCCCATAGCGACCCCTAAGTTTGGTAATCTCTGTTTAAACAAATTGGTCTTATTGCCCTCTTTCTTGCTGGGAAATGCTGTTGTTGAGGTGAAGATGGAAAACACTCCCAGGGTTTGTTTTCAGAGAAGAGCACAGACCATGGCCTCAAAATGATGCAGACATCACAGATGACTGCTTCCATCCATGAAGACAGATGGCTGAGTGTCCCATCCTTGTCCTGGGAATTTGATGGAGCCCAGGAAAAACCTCTCTCCCCAAGATGGTCTATCTACCATGTGGAGGCCAAAGACACCCCAAAATGGGTCACGGGTTCTAAATGGCCTATAATTTGCTAAGCAGTCTCATTCTCATTCTGTGCTATAAGCTGAGGCCCAAGATGAAAAGTATAAATCTCTACAGTAGCAAATATGTATTTCAAAAATGAGCCCTCTTGTCTGGGAGTTGAACATCCACTTGACCTCAAAGTCAATGGCTCTCTGGGTCGTCGCTGTGGTTCACTGCCTGGGTTCCTTCACGAGGCATGGTAAATGAACAGCTAGAAGACGGCGGGCAAATATTTTCTCTGAGCATCTTAACCATATATAGATTTCTATAAAGCAGACTGCTCTGGGGATGCTGAGAATAAAGCCCTCCATTGTAGCGTGGCTGCAAAAGCCCACAGCGATTGCTCAGCATGAGAACCCAACAATTCCTTCACCAGTCACACACAGCACAGGAGTGGGTGGAAGGAACCGGGGCGCGATGCCCTGCAAGCCTGCTGAGGAAACTGTGTACCATTTAAAGAGACGCTCACAGCTGGCGCAGCCACCAGAACAAATCTCCTCTCACCACCTGGGCAGGAACAAGCCACATTAATACTGATTAATGGCTAAAAGCCTGCACTTTTTTTTTCCTTCTTGAATTTTAGTGTCTCATGTAAACCTGAGCTGGCTTTGAACTTGCTGTGTAGCCAAGGATGACCCTCCACTTCTGATCCTCCTGCTTCCACCTCCTGAATGCTGGGAATGCAGACATGCATACCACCATGCCCACTTCATCTGGTGCAGAGTGTCACTTCCAGGTCTGGTATGAGCCTGTATGAGCATGGGGGTGCACGCATACATGTAAAGGCTAGAGGTTGATATTGAATGTCTTTCTCAGTTGTTCTTAACCTGTCTTTCAGACTGACCCTGACCTCACACACAACTAGCTAAACTGGCTGGTCACTGAGCCCCTGGCCAGCCTCCTGTCTCTTCCTCCCCGGTGCTGGGATTACAGCTGTGCACCACCCACACCTGGATTCTGTGGTGTGAAACTCCGAGCCTTGTGCTCACGTGGCGAGCACTTGTCTGACTGAGGCCAACCCTGAACTACAGCACTTTCTCATAGAATGTTGTTGCTCATAAATAGTAAAGAGTGAAAATCACAAAAGGCTGGCACTGAGCAGACTTCAGAGATCCGTACATTAGTGAAACAGAATCCCCACAGCCGTGGGATGAGGTAGCTGACATGTGCAGGTCAGGAGTTCAGGCTTCCCAGTGTGTGCTGCCTATCCTCCAGGGAGCTCCCTGGGAGTAGAGCTAGCCCATGATGGAGAAGCAGTAAGGGAGTTTAGGGATGTGGGGAAAGACCGACGTGACAGCACACTGCTCCTATCCCCTATTCCTTCCTGAGATTCCTGGATGGGCCCCAGAGCCTGGGAAAATCGCGGCTAAGACCCCGTGACTGGGAGAGAGGAACAGCTAACTAAGGCTGCATGTATCAGACCAGGCGTGGGGGTGGGGAAGAGCATCCGAGAGAATGGCTGCACCAAGAACTTTCTCCTGGGGGTTTGGAAGTGGTCTCTCTGTTGCTAGCCTGAGACAAAAGAGAGAATGGAGTTCTGCAAGGCTTGGCATTGAGAATTATGGGTAATCTGTGTTATACAAATAGTAAACTAGGCTTCAGTTACTACATCTTGCTCCTGCTGTAGAATTAGTACCAAAGGCTAAATGCCAAATGTGGCTTCTGTCCTTCCCGATCTAAACATGGGGTGTGTGAGACAGCTCAGGCAGCGGTACCACTGACGGGGGGTGAAGCAGACGGTGTTCCTCACAGCTTGGGAGGCAGCGCTAGCCTTCAGTCTCCTCCTGATGCTAACTCTTCTTGTGCCTTCTTCACTAAAACTCATTCCTTTCCCTGCTTCTTGCCAAGACGGCCCCACGGGGTACAGCGAAGGTCAGTGGATGAAACAGGAGGCCGTACACCGCACTCCCCAAAGGGACCTGTTAAAGGATGTTCATTTATCTCAGAATAACTCACCAGACCTTTAAGTCCCAGTCCACCACAAAGACACCACAAGGCTCAGCAGCAAAGCTGGAGGCCAAGGCCTTGAATAGATAGTTCATATGTGACCCAGACGGGTAGAGAAATGAGTCCATGGTTCAGGCAGAGGGCCACCATGTCTACCCTCTATACTGGATGGCCTCGGGGAAAGGAAGGCTGGTCGCTTCAACTCTGAATTGCCATTGGAGCACAATTAGATCTTCTTAGGAGGGATGCGGAAGAACGGAACATGAGGACGGGAAGACTGGTTCCCATTCTACCTGAAGCTAACTACTGGTACACCAAGAAGGAATCCCTGGCCACGTCCAACTCTGCTTCCATCTGACATGGGAAGTACTACCAGCAAAAGCATTCCTGGATCCTTTTCTACAAAACAGAGATAAAGCCAACCCCCGAGAAGGTTAAATGAGACAAGGGAAACCTAGTAGAACACCTGCTGCCTCGTAAGGGACACTGTTGGTTATGACTACCACCACCATGACCATTTCCATCTCTGTGCTCTCCTCCAAAACAAACCCCCCACTGCTACGACCACATCTACAGTCATCCCCATATCACTTCCACCACTTCCATCGCTGTGACTGCCTCCAACATCATCTCTGCCTCCTCCACCACCACTGTGGGAGAACCTCCACAGTCAACTCCACCTCTACCTCCACCGTCATTATTCCCTCCTCACCATCCATTGTATAACTATATCCACAATCAACTCCACTCTACTATCATCACTTCCACTAATATCATCACCAGCTTCACTGTTGTCTCTGCCTCCACCATCATCTTTATTCTACAATCATTTCCACCTCCACCATCATCTCTGCCCGACCATCATCTCCGCCCCAACCATCACCTCCCCCTTGACCATCACTTGTACTTCTACCACCACCACTGCTACTGGCATCTCCACCTTGTCTCGACTTAGAGAGAACAAGCATTGCACTCATCTCCATCATTATCACCTCTTCTACAACTTTCATTATCATTACCATATCTATTCCCTCATCCACCATCACGGCCATCCCCACTACCTTGCTACCAGCACCATATCACAAGGTAGCTCCTTTAGGGACTTCATTAGGCTCATCTCAACTCAAGACTCACAGATAAATTCCAGAAAGATTCTTCTCCCTGCTATTAATAGCAGAGCAAGGACCAGAACTTAGATCTGATTGACAGCCTAGAGGTCTCTCTACTGCCTGGAAATGGAGCACCTACTACTCTGCCCTGAGGCCTTAACCCCAATACACACACACACACACACACACACACACACACACACACAGGAAATTGATGGAAGACAGGCGTGTATGTATGAAAAGAAAAACAATCCAAATCCCAGGAAGACTGGGTCCAAGAACCCTCCCTCAACTTCCTGTCATCACAGAGTTCTTGAAAGAGGGATGATAAAATACAGCGATGCTCTAAAACTGTCTAGGCTCCCAGTTAATTGCCCAAGAGAGCCTTCACTCCAGCGACCTTGGCCCTTGCTTCTCTACCCCATCCTTCACTCCACGGTCCAGGGGGAGGGAAAAGATATAACAGCCAGATTTGAACCCCAGCCCCCACCACCACCACTGACTAGCTGTGTGACCATGGGCTTGTATTTCTGGGGAGTTGAGAAAAGAACAGCATCCATTCCATTATCATTTGGAGAGCCCAAGGACATGTGTACACATGAAACGCTGAACACAGCAGTCACTGATGAACAGCCACGCACGGTACTTATTACACAGTCCAGTTAGCGGCCCCAGAAAGAGACTGCTCTACTGAACACAGTGCATGTATTGCAAACAGGACTTCTAGCTGCTTCTAATGAACTTAGACTTACACAGTTAACTTATTTGTGTGTATGCGTTCATGTGTTCAGGTCCATATGCACCTTGAGCACTTGCATGTGGAGGGTTAGAGGACATTTCAGGTGATTGTCCCTAGGCACTGTTCACCTTTTTGCTTGTTCGAGACTGGAAAGGTAGGCTAGGATGCCTAGCTATTGGGCTACAGGGATCCTCCCATCCCTACCTCTTCAGTGCTGGCATTACAAGAGATGCTGTCACACCCAGCTTTCACGTGGGGTCTGGGGCTTGAACTTGCGAGCTCCAGCACTTTACTAGCTAAACCATCTCCCTCGCCCTATCCTTGTTCCTCAAACCTTACCCAAAGTCCCCACAAGATTCCCCCACTATTTGCTCTCATGGTCAATACACCGTTAAGAAAGTTGAGGTCTAAGTGAGTTAAATGACCTACCAAGTCCATACAGCGGACTAAACTGCAATGCCAAAGGCTTGACCCCTACCACCCCGTCCAAAATCCTTGCACTTAAGCCCGCTGCCCCCAGTCCACCCCCTTCATCCTAGAAGCATGCCAGGGGACCGAAGATGAGATGTTCCCTGAGTCTCTGTTTCACATTAAGAGAATTCAATCACCAAATGGCCACCAGTTCAGAAAGGGATCTCTTCTTGTGGATGTCACAGTAGAGAACAAACTCAGCTGTGAAGAAACCAAAGCTCTCTGATGCATCCTGTGACAGGGCATTGTCATGAAGTAGCCACAGCCAACACAGCAAACTTCCTTTTTCTGGAAAAGCTCGATGGAATTCAAAGAATACAACCAGCTTTGACTAATGGCCCAGCAGCAGCAGGTGAGAGCTTGCAGTGTTTACCTTTGAGGGCATTTACTTTATGACAAAGAAGAACCCTTATCCCATGCCCGACCTCACTGCCATGCAGGAAGTAGTTCCTGAGAAAGGAACTTTCCTATGAAATTCTTTTTAAATTCTGTGTGGAAGGTCCATTCTCATCCATTCTGGGCTGCCTGGGCCCCTCCTTATGAATGGAATCTAAAATTCAGTCTGAAAGAACATTAGAAAGTGAGTTCCACTCTCCGTTATCTGTCCATCTCATGAGCAGTGAAATTCCTGCAAAAACTTTAATCAGATGATGGGAAAGATGCCGGGAAGGGGCACACACAAAAGTGGGACTCCTACTGTGCCTGATTCACAGCCAAAGGTCCCCACTGGAATCTGTAGGGCTCCCGAGAAGGTGGAGGAGATGGTATCAGCTTCTGAGGTACACTTTTGTTTCAGAACAATCGGATGAGGATACATTCCTGTTAATGGCTTGAAAACAAGATGATAGCTGTGTGGTAGACTAAGAATAAATCCCTATTGGTGGATTCTTCTACCAATAAGGGCAGAAAAAAAATCTTTAATGAAATAGCCTCAAATAATTGAGAGTATTAAGTGCAATTTCTCCCAAACAAAGGCACTAGGAAGTGACGGAAGTCTACATTATCACACACGGTAAGTACCTTGTAACAGTGAAACATGCGATCCTGTTCTTGCTTTTAAACCTATCCCTCTTCTGTTTTCTCATCACTGAGTGGCAGACTGTCTGCATGCTTTCCTCAGCTCCCTCCGGTTCGTCATCTCTTTCCCTTCTGAAGGGCATACTCATCACTTCGGTTTGATCCGCCATCTCTCTAGGGATATGTAGCTTCCAAGTATGAGCTCCAGTCTCAAGAGATACCCACAGCTAGCTGCTTCTAGCAAAGTGGTTCTTAACTTTCCTAATGCTGAGACCCTTTAATACAGTTCCTCAGGTTGTGGTGACCCCTCCCCCAACCATAAAATTATTTTCATTGCTACTTTATAACTGTGATTTTGCTACTGTTGTGAATCGTAATGTAAAAATCTGTGTTTTCTGATGGTCTTAGGTGACCCATGTGAAAGGGTCATTCAACTCCCCAAAGGGGTCATGACCCACAGGCTGAGAACCTCTTCTCTAGAGGGAAGCTCTGTGGTTCCCTTGGAAGACCACCTCCTGGCCTGTGACTGGTAAAGAGCAGAATTCTCCCCAATCCCTGTCAGAGACCCTGCCTAGTACCATATAAAAATCTGCAGGTCCCTCGGGTTTGACATGATAACAAACATATAGCATTTTTCACCAAATCTGGGAAACACTGGAGACAGATAGGGGACAGTAGGGCTGGAGAGGTGGCTCAGGGGTTAAGATGTACACTGTTCTTGAAGAGGACCAGAGTTGGGTTCCCAGCACGCACACCTGGCAGCTCACAATCACCTCTATCTCCATCTACAGGGGATCCACTGCCTTCTTCTGGCCTCTGTGAGCACCTACACTCACATGCATACACACGAACACACACTTTAAAACAAAACAAAAAACATTTTAGAAGAAAGTCAAAGAAGACTAAATATTTCCTCCAGGAAAATGAACCCAGCCCAGAGATACCCAAAGAGAGACTGAGATATCGAGACAGCTGAACCTCTTGTGTGTGAGGAACTCTGAACTCCACCAGAAATAAGTGTTCCCCAGGGCAAGGCAATACTTGAGGGAGGCCACCAGCAAGAACAGAACCAAGGTGGAGGAGTCGAGTCTCTGTCCTGAGATGTCACTGAGATGGGGAAGTGAGTAAATCACAAACCACAAAGAGAAGAAGGGTAGGCATGACCTGGTGCACGTTAGGACTGAGCACCATCAGCAAGCCAGAACGTAAGGCTAGCAAGATAGCTTGGCAGGAAAACTGCTTGTCATGTAAGTGTACGGACCTGAGATTTGATCCCCGGAAAGCACATGAAGCCGGGCTTGGGGGTGGTAGCATTCACCTGTAATCCCAGTGCTCCTGAGGGGAGATGGGAGGCAGCTAGACCAGGGTCCTCGGTAGCAAACCCAGAAATCCTGTCACAAGCAATGTGAGGACTAACGCCCGAGGTTGTCCTCTGACTTCTGCATATGTGCTACACATGTATGTGCCTGTACTCACACCCATGTGTGAGTTACTGTATATACACGCACACACACACACACACACATACACACACACACACACACACACACACACACACACACACACACACACGCACACACATGCACACATGCGTGCGAGCATAACTCCAGAGCAGCCTTGGGATGAGTGTGTGTCTGCACAGTCAGGCACCCTCCTCGTCACTAATTTTGCCTTGGCTGGGTCCAGACTGGTCCAACCCCACAGTGCTTCAACCACAGTTAAGAGAGGCCATGTGCTGGTGACAGAGGCTTCCCCAAGGCCATCTGGAGGCACAGAGGAGAGGGACGGAGTAGGGCCTAGCTTGGACCATTTCCTCTTCCCCTCAGCTCCAGATGGTTCCTTCAGCTCTGACTGCCCCAGATGCTGAAAGTCCAGTTTTGATGGGGTGGGAGGGTGGGAGGTCCTTTAGGATCAAATGGCCCTCTTCAGTGACCAGCATCTGACCCTGAGGAGAAAGTTATTGACCCTCCTGTCCTTGTTTTCATTGATTTTGAAATTGAGAGATGAATGTCTTCCTTGCTGGATGAATGGAAGGAATATGAAATGAGATTCATGTCAATAGCCGGTATATTGATAATCAATCAACGTTATTTCCCCTCTTTACCTAAACTCCGGGTTTGAGGCAAGACAAAAGAGAGTCCTGGCTACTCTGCTGGCTCATCTATGGGTTTCTGCCCATTGTGGCATCTGGGTGGTAAGGAAGGCACTAATTTTCTACCTGCCTAGAATTAACTCATCCTTCTCTGCTAAAAGCATCTGTGTGTGTGTGTGTGTGTGTGTGTGTGTGTGTGTGTGTGTGTGTGTGTGTGTGTGTGTTACATGGATTTGGGTATGTGCATGTAGGTGTATGCATGCTGTAGCATGTGTGTCAAGGCCAGAAGGCAACCCTGAGTATTGGTCCTGACCTTCCCACCTTGTTTCTTTAGGTTTTTAACCACTGTTTGTACTAGGCCAGCTGGCCCAAGAACTTGCAGAGATGCTCCTGTCTCATCCTCACATCGTCCCATAGGACGATGTAGTAGCATAGGCTATGCTGCTATACCTGGATTTTACATGGGTTTGGGGGATTTGATCTTAGGTCTCATGCTTTCACAGTAAGCACTTTGCCCACTGAGCCCCAATCCTCTGCTAAGAGCATTTCTTGTTCCTTTGGGGATCTTTACCTTTGACCCATCCTCCCCTCCAAAGACAGATGTCTAGTGAAGCAGTGGAGGGTCCTAGGGGCTGGATTCATCCCTAATGAACATGGGACTCAAACCAGACGATGCAGAGGAAACCTGGGACATGTGCTGGAAGTCCCCAAGTACAGTTCTCAGCCAAGCTTGTTCACTTGGAAAAATGCAAGTCTGTAAGCCGTAGTTCACGATTTCTCCAACATAGGAGGACTGTTCCAGAGGTTCCCCTTAGCCAAGACAAACAGGCAAAGAAATCAAAGGAGCAAGTCGTGGGGAGCAGGGTGCACACTTATAATCCCAGCACTCAGAAGGCTAAAGCATGAGTATCATGAACGGGTCAATTGTGGTAAGGTCTACTTATAGACTTCAATCACAAGAGCTAGCACATTTCTCGCCTTCTGATTTTTTGAGTTAGGATTGCATGTGGTCCATCAGAACCTCACACTGTATGTGTATTCCAGGATGAAGATGACCTTGAACTCCTGGTCCTCTTGCCTCCACCTCCTCAGTGCTGAAACTACAGGTACAAGTCACCACAGTTGGCTTTCTCTTGGCTTCAGTGGTGTTAGTGGTGGTGGTGATGGTGGTGGTGGTGATGGTGGTGGTGGTGGGTGCTGGTGGTGCTGGTGCTGGTGGTGCTGGTGCTGGTGGTGGTAGTGGTGGTGGTGGTAGTAATGGTAGTGATAGTGGTGGTGGTGTTTGTGGTCATGGTAGTGGTGATGGTGGTGGTAGTGGTGGTGGTGGTGGTGGTGGTTGTATTGGTGGTGATGGTTGTGGTCATCATAGTGGTGATGGTGGTGGTTGTGGTTGTACTTTTACTGAAGTCAAACTGAATAGTTATCTTGTGTGTGTCTGTGCACATGTTCACAAGTATGTACTTGTGTGTAGGTGTATGTGGCCATATGTGTACCTGTGGAGACCAAAGAGTGACACTGGATGTCTTCCCCAACTGCCCTCCACACTATTTTTGAGACAGGGTCTTTTCACTAAATCTGGAATCTCTATTGGACTATTGTGTCTGGCCAGCAGGTTCCAGGGATCCTCCTGTGTCCACACCACCACACTTGGGTCAGAGTCCCACATAGCCACACCTGGCTTTTTCCCAGGTACCCAAACTCAGGTCTTCATGCTTGCACAACAAACACTGTAATCACTAAGCCATCTTCCCAGCCACAACTTCAAATTTTTTTTTCCATCTAACCCCGAGTTCCCACTACAGAGATTTTAGTTTAGTCACACACAGAGGGGACTCATCAGTTGGCAAAGTGAATACCACTCAACCATCCAGGCATACCGGGAACCCCCTCCAGCTGTAACAAGACATATTTTTGCCCATGGAAAGTGAGAGAGAAGTGGACAGGGATGCCTGCTCTTCATCATGCAAACCATAGGGGTTGTATCTATTCAAATTGCAATTTCTCTCCTTTCTCTTTATTGATAAAAAAGAAACTCGATCCTTCCCTTCCATAGGAAATCTATGCTTACTTACTTGTTTCTTGTTACAAAACCCAGCCGCCCCTTCTCCTAGCTCCTTCACGGTACTGTTGAGTATAGAGCATCGTGTTGGAAACAGGGCACAGAAAACACAGCAGTGGAGCCTTTGCCGTTTGACCAAGGAGAAAGCTAGAGACAGGTGGCTAGCCTGAGAGGCTGAGTCCTCTGGGTTGAGGCCAGGTCTCTCAACCCCTAAAGCTGTAGAAGACACCAGTGCCTCTCAGTGACCTTACGCATGGCCAAAGGAAGCTATGGCTTGATTTACTAGCGAGCACTTAGGCTGATGCCTTTAGAGATTGGAGGCTTTGCATCCTATTGAGCTGTGTCCTAATCGGCCCTATGACCTTGGGGATGCCATTTAACCATTCCGAACTTGCTTGTTCATTATTAAAATTAGGGGGCTGAACTAAGAGGCCCATAAAATGTCAGAAGTTTAATGAACCTCAGAGAGCACAGGCAGACAGAAAGCTGAGTCAGCACCACAAGGAAGCAGGAATCTACTCACTGTTGGCCTCTAAAGGTGAATACCTTCAGACGTGCAGGCCGAGAAGGCACTGAGGGTGCGGCCAAGCTGTACATTGAAGATAAGCCTCCATCTGTAGCTGGAGAGTTTCTCTCCAGCTCCCATCAATCCCCGCCAGTCCCGGAGCCCACTTATAAAATAAACACACAGAAGCTTATATTATTTAAACTGTTTGGCCTAATGACTCAGGCTTCTTGTTAACTGTTCTTACATCTTAAATTTATCCATTCCTATAAATCTATACCTTGCCATGTGGCTTGTGGCTTACTGGCATCTTCACATGCTGCTTGTCATGGCGATGGCTGGCAGTGTCTCTTTCTGCCTTTCTGTTCTCTCAATTCTCCTCTCTGTTAGTCCTGCCTATACTTCCTGCCTGGCTACTGGCCAATCAGTGTTTTATTTATTAACCAATCAGAGCAACACATTTGACATACAGAACATCCCACAGCATCCATCTCCACTTTCATCCTTCTAGAAGTACTTGGTGCCGTGGAATTTGCCTTCCGAAATTATATTAGTTACTGCTCTCATTGCTGTGACAAAACCCTCAGCAAGAAGCAATTTAAGGAAGGGGGAGGGATTCATTCTGCCTAACAGATGAGGGGATACCATCCATCTTGGTGAGGAAGGTGTGGCGAGGAAAGCATGACAACAGGAACAAGAGACTGGTGGGTCACATTGTACAAACAACCAGAAAACAGAGATTTCAAGTAAACAGGAAGTGGGGCTGGGCTCCAAAGGCCACTCCCAGGGACCCACTTCCTCTAAAAATTCTCTGCCTCCTAAACATTCACGTCCTTCCCAAGCAGGGCCACCATCTGGGGACCTATGGAGGTCATTTCACATCAGCGTCAGCACAAACCTCTGTGACATGGGGACACCCTATCCCTAGGCTGCCGATGTTGGTTGTCACCTTTGCCCAGATCCTGCTTCGTAACACTTGGCCCAGTTTATTTATTTATCTTTCCACTTTTACTCCCTAAACTGATCCGGAATCAACAAGGAACTCTCAGCATATAGAAAAAAAATCCCATAAAACAAGGAAAATGCAAACGATCCAGTCAGGAAAAATACACAGGAGATGTGAACAGGCACTTCATATGAGTTTATCCGAATGGCTAAACAAATAAAGCAAACACAAGATGGCTGTGATCACAAGTGACCAGAGTCACGTTAAAAGGCTGTGGCAGGCCAGGAAGCTCAATCAGTGGATAAAGTGCTGGTCTTTTAAGGATGAGAACATGAGTTCAATCCCCCAAATCCACACTATTTCTATAAAACTAAGCATTGTGAGACATGCTTGTAGTCCCAGTGGTGGGAAGGCAGGATCTTTGGGCTCCCTAGCCAGCTAATCTAGTCTACCCAACAAGTTCTAAGCCAGTGAGAGGCTCGGTCTCTAAAAGTCAGGTGGATGGTGCCTGAGGAATGATTCCCAAGATTGTCATCTCAATTCCACATATCTGTATGTACAGATAAAGACACACACACACCTTCACACAAACACACACTGTCTCTCTTGTGCCCATAACACCTCTTCCTACTTCACCTCCTGTCCCCCACTATGGATCAGTGTGGTGATATTTTAATTGTGCTGAAATGTGATTTTATTTGTATGTTAATAAATAAAGTTTGCCTGGAGATCAGAGGTCATTAGCGGAGAGCCGGGAATAGAAGTCAGGTGGTGTTAGCCCACACCCTTAATCCCGATCACATGGCAGGCAGAGTCTCTGTGTGGTCAAGGACACAGCCAAGCGTGGTGACCCTTGAGTCTTTCATCTCAGTATCAACCATAGAGACTAAGAGGTCTGTATAGACAGGCAGTGACAAGGAAGTCATATGGCTGGGCTTAGAGCCAATGAGAAGGCAGAACAAGAAAGCAATAAAATGCAAGACACACAGGAAGAAGGTCTCTCTCTCAGGGGAAGGAGGACAGCGAGTGGTAAGCTAAAGGGAGTCATGGCTCTTGTTCTGATCTCTTAGGCTTTAACTCTGTATTTGGATCTGTGTTTCTTATTTAATAAGACCGTTTAGAATTTTGTCTACAGATCAGGGACAGGGGAGCATGCTCATAGTTAGGTTCAATGTAGACCCAGCATCCTTAGGGTACCTGAGCAGTATAGCCCAAGGATGCTTTCTGTTCCTTGGCATTCTGTGGCTATAGCTAGAAGCCTTCTTGCTATTAGAACAAGGAATCTCAAAGGTTGCAGTGAATGGATTAACTTCTCTAAGATCTCCTTCAGGGTTTACAATTGCAGTCTTCACAGTGACCTTGGAAAGCAGGCATCCTTAAATCCAATTCGCATGGAAAATGGGGCCCAAACATCAGCTAGACAGTCTGGAGTCAGGGTCTGGTCCTAAATCTTCCTGTCACGGTTCCCTTTACCCATTACATCTCTCAACTGCCAGACTTGCACCCCAAATAACAACTTGACAAGTATTAGCATGGAAGATCTTGTGTCCATGCCTGAATGGCTACAAGAGACCCTCAGGCACTGGCTGTCCCACAAAAACCTCCTAAGGGGCTAACTGGAAAAAAAAGAAAAGCATGACTCGGCCAAGCTCTGCCATGGACATCATCTGTGTGGTCCACTCAGACCATGGGCAGCAGTAGCTCCAGAAATGAGGGGCAGGGACCTTCTGGCTTCGTGACACAGTGGTTCGAGGGAATGCTGGTGACAATTTTATGTGCCTGTTAACTTTCCCTTTGAGAGACACTTGGGTAATGAGCTAAGGGAATTCGCCTGAGCTCCTGGGCCAGCTTTCAGCGCTGATGGTTCTGGGCAGGAGAATGGAATTTGGGAAACTTTCATTGCTCCGGGGCATGGGAGCATGTGGCTGTAACTGAAGGAAACAAACCCAGGCGAGGCTGGCAGAACAGACTTTCTAGTTTTCCCTGGAGAGCAGACATGTCAAAGGAAGGAAGGGAGGAAGGAAGGAAGGGAGGGAGGGAGGAAGGAAGGAAGGAGAAACAAAAAGAAAAGAAACCACACACACATACCCCCCAAAATAAACCAAAAACAAACATACAAAATGTGATCTGAGTTAAACAGAACCCATAGATGAAAGAGAACGGTGGGAAGAGAGGGCGAGAAAGGGAAGTCATGCTGCAGAAGCTTTCTTGTCTGTGACACACACCTGGTCCATTGGGCATGTGATGGTTAACACGGATTATCACCTGGCCAAGTGTAGCATCACCTAGGAGACAAGCTTCTTGGCATGTCTGTGAAGAAGCTTCTGCTCGTCATTCAATTAGGAAGTAAGACCCTTTTGAATGTGGGTGGCCCCGTCCCATGGGCTGGGGTCCTAGACTGAATTAAAAGGAGAAAATGAGTCAGTCACCCCTGGGAGCCTCTGCTTCCTGACTGTGAGGAAAGTAAGAGACACTAGGGAAAGAGTTAAGAAGAGCAGTGTGGGTAGCATCGTGCCCATTCCCAGCGAGCCTGGGGACAGTGTGGCCACTGAGATGGAGGCAACAGAGAAAGTAGGGGAGGTAGGAGGAGCAGTCTGGTGGGCGATTGGATGCCACTCCTCATTTCTTTCTTACATGATGGTACCACCAACTAAAAGCCATAAAACGTTCCCTCATGGAGCTTCAGAGAAACATCCAGCCCACGGGTCCTCAGGGCAGGAGTCTGGAGAGTCACCATGCAGGGTCCCGAGGCCTCGAGGCGATGGACTGAACTGTGTTGGTGTTTATCATCTATCGTGCCAAGAAGAACTTCCTGGTGAGCCGGCAACAAGGACACGTTTCCAGGACTCTGCTTCTTCCCATATCTGCATTCGGTACAGGCCTATTCTAGCCCCATGACTCAGACTCCACCTCTTCAGGTACCTGCTTAATAAGCAGGCCTGTTCCAGCTAACCTAGACAAGTGCATTGCAGACTCCCAGGGAGCTCAAGGGTAATCACCTCTGATTTCTGTCCCAAACTAAAGCCGCAAATAAAAATGGAGTCCCTATACCCCTATATCCTGGTTCGAGGGCTATTCTCTGTCCTTGGACTTGCTCCTGCTTTCTAAACCCACCTTTGCCCACAGTTCCCTGGGGACCTCCACAGCCATTGGATGTCAGCACGTCATTAAGTGAAGTTGGCAATTAACGGTCCTGGGGGAAGCACTAACAATGGAGATGGATGGAGGAAGGATGGGAGAGGGTGGTGAAGCCCAGCTGCCTCCACCCCCATGCTCCACAGTTTGATCATATGGAGAGGGACTCTGAAGGCTCTTGCCACATTGATGGAGTGCCCCCGCAACCAGCCCAGCCCCATCTCTCTCCTCCAGCCACGGCTTTAATTTCTCTGGGTTTCTTGGCACTCACACAAGCAGTGGCTATGTGCTTAACACTTTTTTACTCTGTGTCCCCATTTAGTCATAATAGAAGTCGTGTTCTCAATCTATTGTCACATTTACGATCGAGAAAGCCCTAATTCCCTGCAATAATCTTAAGTGACAATTCAAGGCTAAATGTGCTCTAATGTTTTCTAATGCTCCTCAGACAACATCTCAAAATTATAATACAGCCCCTGAAATTACTAGTCTGAGCAAAAAGAGGGAATGAGCAACTTGAAATTGAAATGAAAATCTAGCAAATTGATATGGGGCCGAAATGACGAGGTTCAGTGAATTTCAGTGATGGAAGGGGAGGATGCTGGGGTGACCTCTGTCAGTGGGCCAGACGGCCTGGCCAATGGAACAGCCATTTATCTCTGTAATGTCATCTGTTCTCGTCTTCCCTGTGAATCAGGGAGAGAAGCTAGAGGCGTCGCACCTGGCTTTTCTTGGGATAGAAAGGAATGTAATGTGCTTATGGGACCCAACCCTGTAGAGCAAATAATTTTAAAGAAGGATCCCAGAAGGAGTGTAGAGAGAAGCCAAAGAAGTATTTGGGACAAGGCTGGAGAGATGGCTCAATGGTTAAGAGTTCCTGTTGTTCTCCCAGAGAACTCAAGTTTAGTTCCCAGCACCCATGTCCGGTGCATCAAAACCACCTGTGACATCAGATCAGCACCCATGTCAGGTGCATCAAAACCGCCTGTGACATCAGATCAGCACCCATATCTGATGTATCATAACCACCTGTGACATGAGATCAACACCCATTTTGGCTGTATCAAAACTGCCTGTGGCATCAGATCCAGGGTGATGCCTTCTTATGGATTCCTTGGGCACCTGCATGCACATGGTGTATACACACACACACACAAAAAAAAAATACAATTAAAAATAACTCTAAAATAAAATAAAATTCAAAGAAGTGTTTGAGCCAGAGAAAGCCTGCCTCCTGCTTCCAGGAGTGGTTCTGTTCAGCCCCCCAATCTTGTTCAGTGCTTACTGAAGACCATTCGTGTCTCGTTTCTTTTCGGCATTGTCTGGGGTGTCAGGGAAATACAAGAAGGTTCCACCAGGCTCGAAGACCTACTCATGCAGAGGGAGCTCTCTGACCTATATTTGAATTCAAGCCTAAACTCAAAGCTTAAAACCTTAATCTGGTATTTTTTTTGAGATAGGGTTTCACGATGTCACCCTGGTGAGCCTCAAACTCGATGTCCAGTCCAGGCTGGCCATGAACTTGTAGACCCCTTCCTGTCTCTGCCTCCCGAGTACCTAGATTGTAGGCAAGCACCACCATACCTGACTCTTACCTCTGAATTTAAAGACAAAAACATATTTAAATATAAGGCTTTGGTAAAAGTATTCATAATAACCCAGGGAACAAATGAAATAAAACAGAGAAGGCATTTCCCTCACATAAATCAAACAAGTGTCTCACATAGAAAAGTCTCCTGGGAATGTGCATGGAGACCACAATTACATTTTTAAAGGATTGTTGAAGTACAGTAATAATGAGGTTGGGGTGAAGTGAAGGAGAACTATTCCCAATCTGCCTTTGCTAAGGAAACCTGTTCAGCCTTCTGAAGGCAGCTTTGTAGTGGCCTCCAAAGCCCACAGGCACATACTGTGTGCCCCTGGATCTCCATCTCTGGGATGCAAAGCCATAAAAATCTACTAGAATATGCAATTTTTTTAAGTACAAAGAAGTTCACCGCCAGGAAAAATTAATACAACTCAAATACCCATCAGCAGAGGGTACTTAATCATTAGAGTATATCCCCACATAGCTGTTAAACAAATGAGCCAGCTCTGTATTCGCTGAAATGGACCCCAGGCTACACTGCACTATTAAAGAAAAAGAAGAACCCACTAAACATAGGCATCGTTTGACTGCACTATTGGAAAAACTGAAGAGGCCTGGTGAGATGGCTCAGGACAAAGGTACCCGCTGCTAAGCCAGATGACCTGAGTTCAGTTCCTGGAACCCACAACGCCGTAGAAGAGAACCACTGACGCCCGCAAGCTGTCCTCTGACTTTCACATTTATCCCCTCCCCCCATACACACACACCAATAAATGTAACTTAATTAAAAAGAAAGAAAGAAAAGCCAGAGAAAAGTGCCCATGGCTGGGTGTGTGCCTATGCAGTTGTTTTATTTACAGAAACATCTTTAAGAAAGGGCATCAATCAAACTCAACCACAGACACCACCGCAGAGTGGAACTCAGAGAGGAGTTGGAGATTTCCATTTCTTTCTGTATAACTTCTAGCTGCTTGGATTCTTTCAAAGCAGTTCATGAACCAACACAGCATTTTCTGCGAGCTGGTACCATAGCATCACATAGAAAACACTGGGGCAACTGAGTCTCCGGGGAGCTCACAATGGGACAGTGACTGAGCCTCGAGACAGATGAACAGTGCTGTGGCAGGAGACCCCACAGATCCACATGAAGAAACCTCCACAGCAGACAGAGGGAGAGAGAGAAGAGCCCAATTTGCCAGCAAGGGAGCCAGTGCTGGGCTGAAGAAAGTCTTTAGGAGAGCGGATGGGTCCTGAGGAGGAGGGAGGATTTTGCTGATGAGAGGAGAAGAAAAACATGTCTGGGAAGACAGACATGAGCAGAGAGCATGCAAAGAGAAAGGCTCGTCAGTTGGCTCAGTGGGTAAAGCGCTTGCCACACAAGCATGAGGACCTGAGTTTGAATCCTCAGCACACATATGAAAAGTCAGATGTGGTGATACACAGCTGTAACTCTGGGTCTGGGAAAGGAGAGACAGCGGGGGCCCCAGGGGCTGGCCAAGCCTGAGTCAGTGAGAGACCCTTTGGAGAAGACACTCGAGGTTTTCCTCTGGCCTCCACATATGGACACATGTGCACCTGCACATACTCATACACTACATACATGCACCCCCATATATACACAGAATGAATGAATGAACGAATGAATGAAACTACTGACAGGATACGTATTGAGATTTCTCTAGATAAGCAATAGCGGCTGCTTGTCAGTGTGTCGGGCACTGGGCACAGACAAGAAGCAACATCCATGCTAGTTATAAAATGCTTAACGTAGGTGTCGACATTGCCATTGTATACCACTGGAGAGAAAAACCAGGTTGGGGAGAAGGCTCTGTGATTAAAGCTCTGAACCAAGAGGGAGAACTCAGATCCCCAGGACCCATGGAAAGGCAGAGTAGCTGTGCCAGCCTGCCTCTAACTCCAGCCTCAGGATGCGGAAATGGGATTGGTGAGACTAGCCAAATCAGTGAGCTCTGGGTTTGATTGAGAGAGCCTGCCTCAACAAATTAGAAGGAAGAGCGATTAAGGAAAATTCCTGATATCCATCCGGGACCTCCACATGCTTGCACAACCATACACATGCCCACACACGTGAACGCACATACACACAAGTGCCAACACCCACGAATACATATGAAAGAAGAAAGGCAATAAAAAGATGGGAGGTGAGAACTGTTTATCAAGGTTGTCCTCTGATATCCCCACACACACTGTGGCATGTGTCTGCACTCACAGATTCTCACAGGAACATACACGCATATGAATCACTTAAAAAAATTAAAGAAAAATTTACCTATTTAGATAACAAGGGGCATATCATATTCGAAGTCAGGAAACTCAACATTATAAACTTTTAAATTCTCCCCCACTTTGGCTTAAAAGGAACCCCAGCCTCTATTTCACAGACATTCGCCAGCCGATTCTAAAGTGTGCACAGAAATGTCAATGACTGAGAACGGCAAATGGGATCTTGAAGATGTGCGGCCAGCGTCAACTGCTTCTAGCCTGACTACAGGACCTACTGTAAGGTTATGGTCCTGAGACTTTGTGTGATAGGAACATAAGAATCAACAAGCTGACCAGTGTCGCAGAATCCAGAATGATACTGTGTTGGGTGGTGTTGTCAACAAGACAGACTCTATAACCGCATAGGAGATAAACTTCTGGGCATACCTGTGGGGGATTATCTCGACGGCATTAACTGAGGTGGGGGAGACCCACCCACGGATGGTGCCCTTTCCCTGGCTGGGATCCTCTACTGTTTAGATTGAGAAAGGGGGCCGCCAGCAGCTTGCATTCATCTGTTTCCTGGTTGTGGCTGTCATGTGACCAACTGCATCAAGCTCCTGCTGCCCTGACTTTCCCACCTCCATGTGCCTTGACTTGGAAGCTAGAACTGAACTCTTTCTCCTTTACGTTGCTTTAAATCAGGGCATTATGATCAGGCCAGGAAAAGAAATCTGGATAAATGCCGGGTGGTGGTGGTGGTGGTGGTGGCGGCGGCGGCGGCGGCGGCGGCGGCGGCGCATGCCTTTCATTCCAGCACTTGGGAGGCAGAGCCAGAAGGATCTCTGTGAGTTCGAGGCCAGCCTGGTCTACAAAGTGAGTTCCAGGAAAGGCGCAAAACTACACAGAGAAACCCTGTCTCGAAAAAAACCAAAAAAAAAAAAAGAAATCCGGATAAAATTCTACACATAAATTCTTACTTGATTTCTGACAAAACTGGTGCTTCGGAAACGGTAAAGAAAGGGCTTTGCTATGGGTTCTTGATCAACTGGACTTCCAAAATAACAGAGATGAACGTCCACCCATCAGGAAACATGCAAAGGCCAGCTCTAGAAAGACCGAGGTGACGGTGTGGAAGGGGCACTTGCAGAGGCAGCAACTTAAAGCACCTCCCTGATTCGGAATAAGCAACGATTTCTTTGCAAGAACCGATGAAAGCATGCCCTGGTTAAAACTCTGAGGTCAGGAAATTAAAAATGCATCCTCACGTGACCAAGGAACAAATCAATCAAGTCAGGCAGGTGGGCGAGGTGGGTCAAGGGAGCAGAAATCAGGCTGGGTGGCAAGGCGTGGGTCCAGGGGAGGCTCTGAGATGGAGCGCCAACATTGATTGGTTTCTGGGGGAAGGAAAGCTGAAGGAGGTCGAACAGTGTGGGGTGTTTGACTCTTAGGTTTTGGAGGCCTGGACTAAGGTCCTCATGCTCACATAACGAGCATTTTACAGTCCTCTCCAGCTGTTTTCATGGCATAACTGCAGTCCTGTGGATACGCTGGGGCTCCAAGAATCCACCACGTAGAGAGACACCATCAGATGAAGTCTCCTGGAGGACACATGCTTTGAGCAGTGTCTCGGGAGAAGCCGGTGGTTTTCTGAGCAGATCGTTAGGTCCTTCTTTACTCTACCTCCCAACAGGAGAAGATGGGTCACGACACTGAGCAGAACAGTGCATGGAGATGCTTGACGGACTTGGGCCGAAATACATAAAAGCCCAGTGTTCCGGGCTGATGTCTCACCTGCGCTCGCACTTGCTCTGTTGCTTGGAAACAGAAAACGAACCTAGTGATTGAGTGATTGATGGCTTCTAGAGGACAGTGTTGGGAACCGAGCTCTCCATGAGCTGCACTCAGCACGCCAACTTGGCCTCTGTCTTCACCATCTGGTCAAGTAAAGAAAGCCTAATCTAGAACAGTCTTTTTCTGCAGCCTTTAAGATCGGGGCGGCAGGGGGGAGGGAGAAAGGAGGAGGGGAAGCAAGGTGGAAGGAGGGAGAGAGGAAAGAGAGAAGGAGGAGAAGAGGGGAGCAGAGGAGAGGAAAGCACAGTCAGTAAACTGCTTGCCATACAAGTGTGAA
Organism: Peromyscus leucopus; assembly: GCF_004664715.2. NCBI lineage: Eukaryota > Metazoa > Chordata > Mammalia > Rodentia > Cricetidae > Peromyscus > Peromyscus leucopus. The sequence goes on from NC_051076.1 coordinate 62,958,777, forward strand.
CACCTAAATTCCATCCCCAGTGCTCAGCTGGCAGAGAAAGCTCACTGGGGCTCAATGGCCAGCCAGCCAAGCCGAATTGGCAAGCCCCAGGTCCCAGTTAGAGACCCTGTCTTAAAAAACAAATGGGAGACTCCTCAGGAATGACCCCTGAGATTGACTTCTGGCCTCCAAACAAAAGCACACATATGTGCACCCACATAAACACAAAAATAAAAAGAAAAGTTCTGCGGTGCAGCTCTGGTGGCAAGATTCTCTGACTCCTCGTTCTCCTGTGGGGAAATCAGGAGAGGAGAGAGGAAGGGCAGGGTGGGGTGGGGTGGGGCGGCGCTGCAGGGCGGGGCGGGCGGTGCGCAGGGGGGGCAGGGCAGTAGAGTCGCTTCCGAAGGCTTGAAGACTTCAGAATCCCACAGTCCATCTGTGAGAATAGAATCGATCCCGTAGCTCACTGCTCCACAGAATCTACGTTTCCATCCCCTAGAAACCAGAGGGGATTCCCATGTGATCTGGTCAATGGAACAGAGCTAGGAGTGACTGTGTCTTCAGCCATCCCAGCCCTAGAGATGCCCCCCCAACACCTATCACACTCTCCCCTTCCGGATTCATGTGGCCTAGTGGCTTTGTGTTTGAGCCCCTCGTTCAAAGAACACTAGATTTCTCAGGAGCCCTGCACTCTGGATTTCACCTGTGATACCCTGTGGAGCTGTCGGTCGTGATCAGGCAGCTGGTGCTGTCTTAATAGATGTGGAATGGCCCTAGTGGGAGGACTGTGTACAGGAACCTTGGATGATCTAATAGCTGTGGCGGTGAATCCCAGGCCATTCCGGACCAGTTAGCGCCAAACGAAACCAAAGAACAAATCACAGGGAGCATGGACGTGCCTAAGCCTCCATGCAAACCTGCCAAGGGCAGTGACCAAAGGGGAGTGAGATTCCCCATTCATCAGCTAAGGGATGAGCAGACAGGTAATCATAGTCCCTGCATCGGTCACTGTTTCCAGTCTGTGACAAAATGCCCCAAAAAGCAACTTAAGGAAGGAAATCTTTGTTCGGCTCAAAGTTTGAGGGTACAACCAGTCGATCATGGTGGGGGGGTCACAGAGGCAGGCATGGCAGCTGATGGCATCGTATCCATAGTCAGGCAGCAGAGAGAGGTAAATGCTGCAATTCCTCCTTTTGATTCAGTCCAGGACCCCAGCCCCAGGAATGGTGCCACTGCCCTCATTCGGGGGTGGGGTGGAGGGTCTTCCTTGCTCAGTTATCCCAGTCTAGAAACTCCAGCACAGCCATCCCAAGAAGCTTGTCTCCTGGGTGACAGATGCTTTCAAGATGACAACATTAAGCATCACAACTGCCATGCATGCAATCCAGCTGTCTGCTGTGGAATCAGGTAGAAAGTTTGGGATTGCCCATAAAGGACTGTTAGGCAAGCAGAGCTTAAACAAGTCACAGATACCAGGTAGAGAGATGTCGGTGAAGGGGATACTGCAGAATGAGGAGGAGGGTAAACCCGAAGATCCATCTCGCTGGGGTGGAGCCAAGGGAGTACAAGAGGTCCTAAGAACAAGACCAGCAAGGACATCCCTTCAGCACAAGCCAAAGACTGCAACCCCCTCCTCCGCCCTTTGGGTGCTGGGCAGGGAGGGCTAGGACCCAGCAGACTTGTTTTGAGTATGTCAGAGACAAAAAGAAGAAGAGGATACAGTGAAGAGTGAAGAGTGATGAGTGAGGAAAGAGCCCCAGCTGGGAGGGGGATACAAACACAAACAAGAAGATAAAAATCACAAGAAGCCAAGACCTTACAGCCCTCAGCATCAGAGGCAGCCCCTGCCAGAAAGAGAATGTAGGAGCACCGTATCCATGCCTACTGGTACACTCAGAGTGATTAAGAACATTGGCCTTTAGGCTTAGGATGCAGCTCATTTGGTACAGTGCTTGCCTAGCATGCGTGAGGTTCTGGGTTTAATCCCTGTATCATATAAAAGCCAGAGTAGTGGCACATGCCCATAATCCCAGCCCCTGGGAGGTGAAGGCAGGAAGATTATGAGCTCAAAGTCATCCTCAGCTACGTGAGATCCTGTCTTAGGAAGAAAGAAACAACCAACTCTAACTTAAAAGTTTAACCAGTTACCTCACTCTTCTATGCCGAGGCAGGAGGATGGTGAGCTCAAAGGCAGCCTGAGCTACACAGCAAAACCCTGACTAAAAGGACAAACATCGCTAAAGTTTTCCAGAGAAAGGACAGGGAAAAAAAATTCAAACAGCCTTTTTTTTTTTAAAGAAAAAAATCAATAAAATTAAAAATAAAAATAAATATAAATCACAAAACACTGATTTGGGAAGTAAACTTGGCCTGAGTTTGAAGGCGACCACACCTTCCTCCTTGCTTCTCTAGCATGTTTCCGGATCTATCCCCTCAGTGCGCTGTGGTGATAAAGAGCACAGACCACATCCTTGTGCACCATGAGCACTCAAGAACGAGCTGCTCTCGCCATTCTGACCAGGACTGAGGATAAGCAACTGGCCTAAGGGGCGTTCAGGAGGGCGCAAGCGCAATGGAGACACAGGAGTCTGCCTTCTCCCATTCTCTCCCAGTTCCTGCCCTCTTACACCAGCTCTCCCGGGGGTCCCGCATCCTCCCATCTGCTGGAATGTGCTCTCCCTCTGAGTTTCAAATCGTACACCAATGGGGAAAAAACACAAAATGTGACTTACTGGGAGCCACCTTCTCTTACCAGCTAAACAACAGTGCTCCCACGCCTGCTCATTCATTTGGTACTCCTTTTGTGAGTGTGTGATGTACGTGCCCTTGGTCGCTGCTGGAGGCCAGAGGAGGATGCTTGGTGTCCTGTTCTAACAACACTCTCCACCTTATTCCCTTGGGGTGCGGTCTCTCACTGAACCTGGAACTAAGCTAGAGACGGCAAGCCCCAGCACACCTCCTGCCTCTTCCCCCTTCGGTGATGGGGTTGCAGACCCTTTTACTAGGCTTCTGACATGCGTACTGGGGACTTGAACTCAGGTCCTCATGCATGTACAGAACGTGCTGTTACCCGTTGAGCTAGAAGTGCCCCTGCCCACATTTCTTCACTTCCTTCGCAGGCCCATTTGGCTTTGTAATGCTGGTAAGAAATCAATCAGGAAGATGCAGCTCCTCCGCACTAAGGCCCTCAGTAATGAGCTACTTCAAGCCAGGAAAATGCCATCTGAGCGCTCGCCCGGCTCCTGGGGCGGGGTGGGGGGCAGCTTCTCAATGGAGGAACTAATGGCTGCTTAAAGGTGAGCTGACCCCAGATGCTCTGGAAGCCCCAGCAGGGATCCCACGGCGATGAAAATGAATACACGCTGCGTCTTGGATGCAGGCGGCTGCTTTTCCTGTGCTCCTTTCAGAGTTCCAAAGAGTGCCAGCCACACGTGTACCTGCTTAGCGATGGCCAGCTTGTGGGCTTGCCAGCCAGCGACAGGGCTGCTCAGCAGGCCAGCATTGGAACTGTAAACAGCCATTTGACAGATGACAGGATTTTGAGGCCTGAGTCACAAAGAAAACAGTGGGACGGAGACCTCCAGAGGAGGGATCCTTGAGGCGTCAAGCTGACAAAATAGGGCCTGGAAATGACAGGAAGCTGGAGGACACCTGTTCAGGAGACTCGTGCACAGGGAGGGAGGGAGGGCTCTTTTTTTATGACAACTGGGAATTGTGCAGAGACTGAATTTGTTCAACAATAGAGCCGTCCTGCCTGGAGCTTCCCATAGGCCCAACACTCCTGCCCGCCTCTTACAGACTGATTCCGAGGAGAGTCAGGCTGTTTTCTTCTTTCTCTTGGTGCCTATTACTTTCTGCTTCTGAACAATAAGGAGCCCAAACCCAAATGGAACAAATCTATCCCCATCAGCAAGGAGCTCGACTTCTTAAAAGGACACACATTCTTTCCTCCTCCTCTCCTTCCTCCCCCCCTCCTCCTCCCCTTCTGTTTTTTTAAATTTCCTCCTTGAACCTCTGATGCTTTGGTAAGGGGAAAAATGGGAGATTTAATTGCTCAGCCCTATATACGGCCCCCAGCCCCCTCTCCAAAGGTTTCATTACAGGTCTGAGGCCAGAGGATCGCTCCGCTACCTCTCGCCTTCCCTTCGAGCTCTTTCTGAGTTTTAATAATTATTCATTAATTGTACTCTGTGATAACATCTTCTCTGTTTTGAAACATTCTCCCTCTGGCCCCCTTACTATTAAGGACCCCGATTTGCCTGCCAACAGCGTAAAATTAAAAATCAAAGCCCTACCTCAGAAAGCTTTTAATGCATGCCATATTGGAAGAGGGTCCCCCTCTCCCCCAGCTTACAGCCCTTTTGAAACATCAGCAGCTGGGGTGTGGGTGCCGATGCATGTTGGAACTATTCTCTTTTGAAACATAAGTCTACAGGACCCACGAGGGGAACGTTTCTCACAACTGTTATCTCCTTTAGATGAGCAACTTGGTCCCACACCCAGATAAAACTTGCCTCTTGCTAATGTCAGGCCTCAAGGACAGCTTCGGCCTGCAGATGGAAACATCCCTCATGCTTCCCAAAATTACAGAGAAGCCCCCTTAGAAGATAGGCCATCCCACTCAGCTGGGCCCCGGAGGCCGATAGAAATAAAACCCCAGCCAGTTTCCTGCAAAGCCTAGAGCCGCGCCAACCCCCTCCACCAAACTGTGGACTTCATATTCCTTAGTGAAGACCAAGAGACTGACTTTACGTTCAGCCCCATATGCTTTCCACAGGGTCGGATGAATGAATCAATGAGAGAATAATATAGAAACTTAGCCAAAGACAGAAAAAGGACAAGCTAGAATCTACGAGGAAAACAAAGACAAAAACAACTAACATCTTGCAAATTTTGCAATTACTGTCACACGCTGAAAAACACAGCCGAAAGCAAGCTAATACTCAAGATACAAAATGATACCCAAATTATCTTCTTATGCATTGTTCCCTGCATTCTCACCAAGGATGTGCTCCAATCCACATCACCTCCAGACTCACAATAAGATTCTCAGACTGCGGAGCCGGCGAGGGGACCAGCAAGACGGCGGCTCACTGGGTAGAGTGCTTGCAGCCAAACCTGAGGATCCGAGTTCAGTCCCTAAAATATACGTGGTAGAAGGAGAGAGCCAACTCCCAAAGTTGTCCTCTGACCTCTTCATGTATACATGGTGTGTGTGTCTGTGTGTGTGTGTGTGTGTGTGTGTGTGTGTGTGATAGTGGAATAAAACGAAGACCAGAAACTAGTGGAGATCCTCTCTCATCTTCCCCAGTAAGGGAGTGGCCACAGTTCTCTGTCCCTCCAGCCCATCACGTAGTCACCACTACCCAGGGCACAGAGACAGCAGGAAAAAGGTGAGACATAGAGCTGGTGAAATGGCTCTGTAGATAAAGGCCCAACAAGCCTGATGACTGACTCCTAGGGGGTGTCCTGTGATCTCCACACAGGCACGGGACACGCGTGTCTTTGCACCCAAACACATACAACAAACAAAGAGACCAACAAATAAATAAATAAATAATAAAATGGTTAAGCGCGATCATTTTGGATTGACAGCGAACAGACTGATGGACAGGTTCCATCTTCCTGAGAAACAGGGCTGTGAAGCAAACCGCGCTTGCACCAACTGCGTTTTATGGCGTTTGCGCTGTTCAAAGTGTTTGGTGCTCCTCTGAATAATAAAACCCTAAATTCTTGTACCTAAAACTCCTCCAGCCCGGCCAGGCCGTGAATGTGCTCCTGGAAACGGCTCACAGCCCTGGCCGGGTCCCCTGTATCTTTCAGCCCCTGTCCCACCGTTAACCCTGCTGCACGCTGTGCAATGGCTCTTCCATTTTGCCCCGGCTTCAAAGTCAAGCTCAAGTCTCCTTGCCTCCGCCAGCCTCTACCAGGGGGGCTCAGGAGGAGCCCCTCCATTGATGACAGCAGCTTCCCGCCCCGACTTCCTGGTTTGCGCTTTTCCTGCCCAGTGATAAGCCGTTTTTCTTCATGTACGTCTCAAGTACGTACAGACAAAGCCCTGACTTCAGGGGCCCCTCTGCCCTCACAGTGAGCAGCATGGAAGCTAGTCTCAGGGGAGGGGTCTACCATCTAAGTCTGCTGTGATCCCTATCATCCTGCCTTTATTTGGGAATTATTTTAGATTGTGTGTGTATGTACATGTTCATGTATGTGTGTCCATCTTCATGCAGGTACATGCGGTGTCCAGAAGCCAAAGGCAGGTGTTTTCCTCAGTATTTTCTCTGCCTTATATTCGATACAGACTTTTACTGAACCTGGAAGTTGCCAGTTCAGGTAGTCAGGATGGCCAGGGAGCCCTGAGGATCCTCTTATCTCTTCCTCCCCAGGTCTTGTATTACAGACAAGCCCTGTGGCACTTGGCGTTTTTACATGGGATCTGGGAATTGAACTCAGACTTTCACACTTCCATAGCAAGCTCTTTACCGACTGAGCCACCTCCCCAGCCTCTGTTTTAGAATGTTTGAGTGCTGAGCACATCTCTGTGAAGGTTGTCAAAGCTGAAAAAAGGGAGTTCAAATGGAACAGACATGTGGGGGCTCTACATATGTAGTTACATAGTCCCTAAAACGAAATGTCAGGTTCTGTAGATGGTCTGCCTGGCCAGGAGTAATGAGGTCTCATCATTCACACAGAAGCATCAGGAAAGAGACAGAATATTCCAGATGGCTCTCACTCTCTCATCTTGCATCTCGATGAGTAGGCTTAAAGGCTGGACTCAACTGGGTGCCGACATGGTGAGACATTGTCCTTTTATCTCTGCGGAGTCCCCAAACATCCCCTCTTTGTATAGCCTATCCACGTGGCCTCTCCAACAGCATGGCCAGATGTCTAAATGGTTTCTGAGGAGTCAGAAAACAAAGCACAGAAAGGGAAACCACCTTTTTATACTTATTTTTTTAAAGGCTTATTTATTTTTATTTTATGTGTATGAGTATTTTATTTGTCTGCTTGTATGTCTGTGTACCAGGTGTGTACCTGGTGCCTATGAAGGCCAGAAGAAGGTATCATAGGCCCTGGAACTGGGGCTGCAGAGGGCTCGTAACTAGGAATCCAACCCAGGTCCTCTGGAGGAGCAACCAACGCTCTTAACCACAGAACTGTCTCTCCGGCCTCACCACGGCTTCTTAAGGTTTAAGTCCAAGGCTGACTCAGTGTCGTGTCTTGTATGTTCTATTGGCTGGACAGATCCCAGCCGAGCTCAGGGTTTTGAGGGGATTAGTTACACAACAGCATGGAAACTGGCCGGGGCCAGCACTGGAATATGAAAATATCTGTGATTGTGTTACCGTGATTCACCACTGAGGAAATCATCAAATTTCAATCAGAAGGTCATGAAAGCATATGAGTTTTTAAATTGCATTCAAGGATGGGTCCAAGGATGGGTATGAATGTGTGTGTTTGTGGGGTGTGTGTGTGTGTGTGTGTGTGTGTGTGTGTGTCTGTATGTGTGTGTGTAGTATGAATGTGTGTGAATATGTGAATGTGTGTGTGTGTGTGTGCCTGTATGTGTGTGTGTATTCGTGAATGTCGGCATGTGGAGGACAGAGTGCCACCTACCTTTCTGTTTTTGAGACAGGGTCTCTCACTGCCCTGTGCTTTGCCAAGTAGTCGAGGCTAGCTGGCTAATGAGCCCCAGGGATCTACCTATCTAACCTCCCCGGGCTGGGATTACAAACAGGAACACTATGCTCATTTCTTTTTTACATAGATTCTGGGGATCTAACTCAGGTCCCCAAGCATTTTACTGACTGAGATGTCTACTGAGCCCTCCATTCAAGTTCTTGAAACCCCTAAATTCTGTGCCCCAAAGTCCTGTGGTTCCAAGAGCCCCAGATGAATGCTCTTGAGTTGAGAGCTGAGGGTACTCACTGCAAGGCACTGGAACACTGGCGCGGCAGAATACCACATGTGCTTAGGCATGACCTAGGCAGCCTAGTCTGGGGTCACACCCAAGTGCATTCTGGGACCAGGAGGGATGGGAAGCAAGGCAACAGGGAAAGCCTCCTCTGCTTGCAGTGGAATGGAAAGTGCTCATCCGATCCAGAGAGCTCACAGAGTCCCTCCACAGCCTGTTACCACATGCTCCTGTGTGTAGAAAGTTCGGGAACAGTGAGCAGAAGAGTTTCACCTGAAGTCACCAGGCGATGCTCTAGACAATCCAGGCTATGGATTTTCCAGGCTGTGACTCCGCCAACTTCCATTACTATTTGGGCAGCACCAAAGTCAGGGCTCGGGCACCAGCTCCGCTAAAGTTCCAGCTCCTTAAATGATGCCCTAGTTTCATCTACGCTGTGATTAAACACCCTGATGAAGTGCAAATTAAGGGAAAAATTGTTGTTCCAGGTTACAGTCCATCGCAGCAGGGCAGCCAAGGGCAGGATCTTAGGGCAGCTAGAGCAGAAAGAAATGAATGATGGTACGACTCCCTGCTTTTGCTAAGTTCAATTTCTCCACGCCTGCACAGGACCCTGCCAAGGGAATGGAGCTGCCCACACTGGCTCTCCCTACCTCAGTTTACTTTATTACAACAATAAACCACAGATTTGCTCACAGGCCACCCCCCCCAATATAGACATTCCCCCACTGAGACTCTTCGTCCCAGGTGATTTCAGAGTGTCAATTTGACAATTAAAGCTAACCACCACACAAGAGACAGAACGTTCACTACTAACACGGACAGAAAGCAGATCACTAACCCACTTACTTTAAAGATTACCCATGATGTGTTTTCTCTGATGACTCCTCCTCAAAGGATACAGGCATAGAACCACGTCTCATTTTAATAACCCCTCAATGTCATCCATTGCAGAAGACTCCACATTGGGACTTTCCATAGCCCTTGTTCCTACCCTTCCCAATCTAGCACCCAACTTTTACCTTCTTCCATTCTTTATATGTGTGTGTGGCATGTGTGTTATATATATTTTGCATGTGTGGGTGTGTTGTGCATGCACATGTGCACACATGCATGCAGGGATGCAAAATTGATGTCTGAAATCATCCTTGATAATTCTTCTACTTCATTGAGACAGTTTCTCATTCAAACCCAGAGCTTACCAATGCTGCTAGTCTGGCCAGCTCTCCTGTCTCCACCCTCTGGGGCAGGAATTGACACCATGTCCACAAATTTGGGGACCCAACCTCCAGCCTTCACACTCACACAGCGGCCACTTTAACTGCTGAGACATCTTCCCGCCCCTACCCCCAGTATTTGATTCTGTCTCTCAGAGACTCGTCTCCTGAGGATGATACAGTTGTCTCACCCTCCCCATTTGTACTAAATCCCCCCTTTCCCAAACCTCTGTCTGTGTGTGTGCACGCGTGTGCGCACGTGTGTGTGTGTGTGTGTGTGTGTGTGTGTGTGTGTGTCTCCAACCCATGCTCGAACACGCCTCTCACTGTCAAACACATGTGACTTTCAAAAGGAGGTGACTGAGGATGAGGACTGTGTTCAAGATGTTAGGATTTCAGCAACAGTAGCCAGCAACTCTCACGCGACACAAGTGTTTCCCCCGATACCACACACAACAACCATAGGCCCACAGGGAGTGGCACTATTAAGAGTCATGGCCTTGTTGGAGGGAGTGCGTCACCAGGAGTAGGCTTTGATGCCTTGGATGCTCCAGCCAGGCCCAGTGTCTCACTCTCTCTCTCTCTGCCCATCCAGATGCAGAACTCTCAGCTACCTTTCCAGCACCCGTCGGCTTCTGTGCCACCAAGCTTCCTATCTTGATGACGATGGACTAAATCTCTGAACTGTAAGCCAGCCCCAATTAAATGTTTTCCTTTATAAGAGCTGTCCTGGTCATTGCGTCTCTTCATAGCAATAAAACCCTCAGTTCAAACCCCAATTACCACACACACACACACACACACACACACACACACACACACACCACACACAGCCATATTTTAAAACTAATTTTACAAGTGAGGAACTGTGGTGCAGAAAGAACGCTGTTAACCCCGATTTAGAGCCCCCTGGAAGGCATGCCGCCCGCTTCCATGAACAGGGAGGGTGTCACATCACATAAAAAGGAAAAGGTGAGATAGCATGAGCAGCCATCTTTCTCTTCTTCCTGACTGAGGACACAAGGCGACCAGCTGTGACCACAATGTGGCTTCTGCTCCGGCCTCTATGTCGGCCCCACTGATGGCTGTGCCCTCAGACTGCGAGCCAAAATAAGCCACTCCTTCTTACTTGTCCTATATTTGTCAGGGATTTTGTCACAGCCACAAGAGAATTAACCAAGACCAGGAGGTTCATTAACTTTCCTGTGTCCAAAAAGCTAAGTTATGCATTTAATAGCATTGTCCCTTGTCTTAGGAGTCTGGGACATTACTGCCTCATGTTACAATCTTCCTTTGCAGCAGCTCAGCAGGACCACAAACAAACCCAGCAGAGGAAGCAGTGGGTTGCAGAAAACACCTCCCCATGGCTGGTTCTTCCCCCAACCCCCTCTATGCCCCACCCAAGCTCCTAGTTGCTCAAAAGAGAGGCTTACCATTCCCTGGCAGGAAGGCCGCCATGCAGCCCAGCCTGCCCTGGCTTCAGACAAAGATTCCACTAAATGAAAGCGACAGCAAAGCCCATGAAAACGTTGGTGAGACGACAACTTGGTGTCTCAATTGAACTCTAGCGGGATTCAATTTCACTCAGGGAGCAATCTCCCTTTGGTCTCTGCTACCCTGCCCTGATGTCTCTCTTATTTAAATGTGTGTGGCTGGAACCTTCCACAGCTCAGTCAGCTGAATGTCCCTCAGGATTCCTAATGGGGAGCGGGGCACTTGGGGATTCATTAAATCCCATGATGAGGTGGCATCCATTTTCACCAGTAAATGTCTGGTAGAAGATACATTTTTAAAGCCACCCAGAAGGCTGGGGAGATATTTGTCACTCGGTAAAGTGCTTTCCATGTAAGTATAAGAATCTGAATTCAATCCCCAGAACCCACCGAAAAAAAGCCAGGAATCAAGGCACACACTTGTAACTGCAGTGCTGGGGAAATGGTAACAGGCAGGCCCAGCCCTCCCTGCCCCCTTCCGGGGAGGCGGGATGTTACCATCTGGCAAGCCTGTTGGAACTGGACAGCTGCAACTCAGTGGAAGGACTCTGTTTCTCTGTTTAAAACTAAAACTAAAACAAAGCAAGGTGGGCAGTGTCCTGAGGAACATCACTGGAGGCTGACCTCTGGCTTACACACACACACACACACACACACACACACACACACACACACACACACCTGCACAACAGAGCCTTTGGAATTCATTAGAGCACTTGCCTTCCATTGTTCATATGACATCTCCCCAGGCCTTGAGTAAAGCAAGGAAGCACAGAGCTAATGAACAAACCTGAGTTCCCCGACTCATCTAAAGAGCAGAGCTACTTCTGGAACTTTCGATGGGATGCTCATTGGGCTGCCCAGGAGAACCAGAACAAAGGGCCAAGGCCCATGGACATTCTCACTCCCAAATCAATGTCTTCGCTTAGGGCATTTTTTTCTTGCCTGGGGTGTCTCCTTACTTCCTCTCACCTTGTCTCACCCACTCCTTTCCACTTACCTGTGTCTGATGCCATCTCCTCCCAAGGCCATGCCTACCTAACCTTCACCACTGAGGACATTGACATACTAATAGCCCAATGGTGAGGGGCACAGGGTCTGCTGTGAGGGGCACAGGGTCTGCTGTCAGGGTGCCTGGAACCATGTCCCAGATCCACCCTTTTCCTTTTACCTTGAGGGACATTTCTTAATCAGTTATTTATGGTACTTCAATTTCCCCAACAGCAGAATGAGCTAAACAGCAATTCCATCACAGAACTAGTTACTTATGCACACCTTCAGGGGAAGAAAGGTTTGTTTGGGCTTAGATTCCCGGGTGGGAGGTGGGGGGTGGGGGTGGGGTGGGGTGGGATTTCAGTCCATCACAGGAGATTGGCTCAGTTCATAGGGGTGGGAATGCATGGCTGTTCACACCACAGTGGGACAAGAAGTTTGAAGCTTAGAGCAAAAGGCAACAGCCACATTCCCCCAAATAGTCATTACCAGTGGCCTGCTTCTATCAGCTACTTTATCGCTTTTCAAAGTTTCCAAAACCTCCCAAAATAGTGCAACTAGATGGAAATCAGGGGCCCAAAGCATGAATCTGTGGGGGGTATTTCAAAGTCAAAATGCAGCCCTGCATAGTGTATAATAGCATTAATCCCAGTATTTGAGAAGTGCAAGAGGCAGGTGGATCCCCTTGAGTTTGAGGTCTGCATAATAAGACCTTATCTAAAAAAAAAAAATCAAATCCAAAACAGGCCAACCATATTTGTGTTATAAAGATTAGATGAATAGCACTCAAAGTGCTTGATAATTGTTGCCTGTATTTCATTTCTTGCTTTCTCATAATCAGCTCAAGCACACACCCTCAGTTCCAGCCACACTAACTAGTTCCCCATTCCCCCAGCACTGTGCCTTTGTATGGCTTTTCTTCCCCAAGGTCCCCTCTACCCAAAATGTCTCTCCTGCAGCCTCTAGCCTTGAGAGCATCTATTCAGCTATAGAGTTTATTTCAAAGGTCTTTACCCTGGACAGTTTTCCCTGAGCAGCCTGGCTACAATGGCTGAGTCCTTTTTCTACACATCCAGAAAGCTTCGTGTATAGCCCTGTACCTAAAAGGCACTTACCCTTCTGCGGTACAGTCAGTCATTTCTGATTCGCTCTGCCCTCGGACGGCAGCTCTCTCTCTAGAGATGAGACATATTCATCTTTATGTCTGAGGCACTGAGTTTGGAGCCATGTACCGGGCTTAATTGGATCCTTCTGTGTACGGGCTGTGTTCGCTCCTCAGGACTGCTGGCTCAGTTTCTTGTGATGTCAAGGCCTGTGTTTTTCATGTCTTCATAGCTCAGAACTCAAAGGGTTTTTCTGGGTGCTAATGAGTGCCCTCCATAACCAAACCTTTGATGGGTAGTTCTTAAGAGTTATAGTGACTCAGACAATGAAATCACTTTTCTGTAATTTTCCTTTGTCAGGTATTCTAGCAAGGGGTGATTGGGGAATCTGCCATGAACTTCTCTCCGAGGTGCCTGGCATGGGAAGTAGACAGGACAAATAATGATAGCAGTGCCTTGGCCAAGGGGTGGGCAGTACTAAGAGTCAGAGAAGAAGCTCTGACCTGATCTCGTCACTCAGGGTGTGTTATTTTGTGTGTACACAGACCACACAGACCCCCACGCACTACAAAGCTGGTGTCATGGTGCAGTCAGAATTTGACTTGGTTAGAAAAATGTTTCCAGAGACTAGCATGTCCCCGGCTAAGTTTTTAAGTACTTCTACAGAAACCTACCAAGTCAGCACAAATACATATGATATACTCTACACAAGAGTGCCCATGTCTTTCTCTGTCTCTGCCTAGACTCAGGCCCAACACTTTGATATCACCATAGTGTGCTACATAAGGGTGGAGATGTGACCCAGTCAGTAGAGCGCTTGCCTGGTGTTCTCGATAGTTTTATGCCAAGTTAACACAAGCTAGAATCCTTTCAGAAGAAGGAATCTCAGCTGAGAAAATGTTCCCACCAGCTTAACTTGTAGGCAAGCCTGTGGTGTGTTTTCTGGAGTGATAATTGATGTGGGAGGTCTCAGCTTACTGTGAGTGATGCCACCCCGGGCCAGTGGTCCTGGGTGCTAGAAAAAAGGGCCAAGTAAGCCATGATGAGCAAGCCATCTGCTTCAGTGTCTGATTCTAGGTTCCTGCCCTGACTTCCTTCTATGGAGGACTGTGATATGGAACCGTAAGCCAAAGAAAGCCTTTCTTCCCCAAGCTGCTATTTGTCATGGCATTTTATCACAGCAATAGAAACCTAACTAAGACATCTTAGCATGTTTGAGAACCTGGGTTCCATCCCCAGGGCTGAATAAACTGGGTGTGATGGTTCATTCCAGCACTTAGTGGAGGCAGAAGGATCAGAAGTACTAGGTCATCCTTGGCTGACAATGAGTTTGAGGCCAGTGAGGACAACATGAGACCCTGTCTCAAAAATAAATAAATAGGGATGAAGAAAAGGCTCAGAGGTTCAAGGGGTTCAGTTCTAAGCACCCACATTACGGCTCACAACTGCCTACAATTCCAGTTCCACAGGATCTGAAGCCGTCTTCTGGCATCACTGGACAGTGGGCACACACTGTGCACAGACAGGCACTCAAGCAAAACACTCATACACATAAAATAAAAATGGAAAATATTTACAAAATAGATATGCATATATACATATGCTATATGTATATATGTATGTATATGTGTACATATATATGTATGCAAATCCAGGCCTAAATACCACAATCTTTTCTGTCCAAAGAGCATCTAAGGAGCAAGTCAGTAGCCTTACCGATTGGAAATCTGGAAAGATGTGTAGAGGGGCTGAAAATGTGGATCAAGGTAAAAGGAACATCAAGGAACACCAGGAACAGCCTCCTCCTTTCTTTCCTAGAGAAATAGGCTAAGATAGCTTTTCTTGTTGTGACAAAAGTACCTGATTCCTGATGAGAGCTCCCTGAGGGAGGAAGGGTTGAGTTTGACTCACAGTGGAGGACTCAGTCCATCATGGAAGAGAAGCATGTCAGCGGAAGTGTGAGGCGGCTGGTCATGCCGTATCTACAGTCAGAGAGAGACTAGAGCTGGCTCTAAGCTCACTTTCTCCCGCTCAGTCCAGGATCCTATCATAGAATGGTGCCACCTGTGTTCAGGACAGTTTTCCCACTTCAATAACTGAGTCTAGAAACTCCTTCATGTGCAGAGTTTGTCTTCTAGATCGTCCTAGAGCCCATCGAGTTGACAGTCAATATAGACTACCACCGTGTTCTATTACAGTGATAAAACACTCTGACACAAATGAACCAAGGAGAGGAAGGGCTGGTTTGGCTTACAGTTCCAGGTTATACTCTGTCATCAGGGGAAGTCACAGTACAGGAGTCCGAGATAGGTGGGCACATAGCATTTGCAGTCAAGAGCAGAAAGAAATGAATGCACGCACACTTCATGCTTGCTTGCTCTCCTCTAGCTTTTCCAGTCTTGTGTAGTCCAGAACTCCTTGCCTAGGAAGTGGCGCCACCCACAATGAGCTGTGTCCTTCTATATCAATGAACAATCAAGAAATTTCTCCAAAGACAGGCCTACATACCAACCTGACCTAGATAATTCCTCAACTGAAATTCTTCCTACATGACTCTAAGTTGTAACGCGAAAATTAAAAGGTCTTATTAATAAAAATAAAAAATAAACAAAATAAAACAAACAAAAAAACCAGAGCCAGATATTGGGGTGAGATGTAACACAAATCTTAAAAGGTCTTATTAATAAAAAGAAAACTCAGAGCCAGACATTGGGGTGAAAGCTAAAAGATCAGAGAAAAAGAACAAGCCACAGGCATCAGCTATTACCTCACCAACTCCACGAATCCTCTGTCTGAAATCCTCAGCCTCAAGAGCGAGCTACTTCCGTATACGCAGGCCTATATACCTTTCTGTGCCCTGCCGTCTTACTTCCTCTCTCCACCCAGCTACACCACTTCCTCCTTACTCCCAGCTCTCTATCACTTCCTGTCTGTCTGTACAGACCTCCAGACCTCCATGGTTAACTAGTGCAGGGAGTAAAGGTGTGTGTCACCACGCCTGGCTCTGTTGCCAGTGTGGCCTTGAACTCACAGAGATCCGGATGGATGTCTGCCACCCAATGCTAGGATTAAGGCATATGCTACCACTGCCTGACCTCTATGTTTAATACAGTGGCTGGCTCTGTCCTCTGATCCCCAGATACACTTTATTGGGGTGAACAAATAAAATATCACCACACTAAGTTGTGTCGTGTGGATGGTTAAAACTAACCAGCACACACAGTGATGCTGAGGCCACCATCCAAGCAGGCCAAGAGGGAGGTGTTCATCCCATATGAAGAAGTCTTCTCCCAAGCTGTCGCATCCACCTTCAGCCAGTGCTTCTTTCTGATGTGCTGCAAGATGACACACTGTGGTCCATCCTCAGTCCCTAAGCAACGCATCAAAACCAACATCTTTCCATTTCCTCTGATTGTGAATCAGCAGAAATATAGCTTGATGTATGAAGGAAAGACAGGTCTTTTTCAAAAGTTTTATCTCTAAGACGAAATCGAAAACTCCCTTGGAAGCCTATTAAAATTACGATGATCCCCTTAAGCCTGGCATATCCACCTTGCAGGAGCCTCTTTCCCTACTTCTGGTACAGGTTAGGCCTGTAAAAGCTCTTGATTGGATGGAACGCTCACGTGTCTTCCCACATAAACCATTTTGGGCAGTGGCAAACATGGCCTAGAGACAACTCCTCGGGCCTCTTGCCCCCTCATCCCCTGACCTTGATGGCTTTGCATTTCAGGCCACACTGTTTCTGTCTGTGACTTCTCTTGACCAAGCCCAGCCTGTATCACTCCTGTTTCAAGTTCTTAGGGACTTGTCTCAGGTGAAGGGATAACCATGGCTTTAATGTCCCCAACATGTCATAGTGAAGTGTACTTGTCATATAAGCCCAAAGACCCGAGTTTGATCCCTAGAAGCATATAAAAATGCCGGGCACAGTGGCCTGTGTCTATAATCCTAGCACTAGGGAGGCAGAGACAGATGGATTCTCTGAGAGCTTCCTGGCCAATTCATCTAACCAGTAGGTGAGTGCCAAGTTCAATGAGAGACCCTGTCTCTAAAAGTAAGGTGGGGGCTGGAGAGATGGCTCAGTGGTTAAGAGCACTGGCTGCTCTTTTAGAGGACCCAGGTTCAATTCCCAACACACATAGTAGCTC
This sequence comes from Peromyscus leucopus, assembly GCF_004664715.2. Classification (NCBI taxonomy): domain Eukaryota; kingdom Metazoa; phylum Chordata; class Mammalia; order Rodentia; family Cricetidae; genus Peromyscus; species Peromyscus leucopus. The sequence continues at coordinate 62,975,628 of NC_051076.1, forward strand.
ACTACTATCTGTAACTCCAGTGCAAGGGGATCAAACGTCCACTTCTAGCCTCATTAGACACGAGGCACAGGTATGGTACATAGGCATACATGCAGCCCAAACACCCATACATGTAAAATAATAAAATAAAAGTAAGGTGGGAAGAAATCAAGGCAGACATCTGACATTGAACTCTGTTCCCCAACACAGACACATAAGTGAACTCCCATGAATGTGTGCAAACACACACACACATACATACACACACACACATACACACACACACACAGAGAGAGAGAGAGAGAGAGAGAGAGAGAGAGAGAGAGAGAGAGAAGAGAGAGAAAGAGAGAGAGAGAGAGACAGAGAGAGAGAGAGAGAGAATACAAAGGGCTCTGGAAAAATCCCCTCGATCATTCCAGAACCCAGGCAGAATTGAATGCCCATTTAGGCTAAACTCAGCCAAAACTGGTTCAATGAATGTCTGCAAATAAATGTCTTTAATAATTGAGGCATTAAACCTATCTGTATGCATACACCAGTGCCTTGATACCAATTAAAGATAAGGTCAGAAGATTCTGCAAAGGGAATGAATTCTCAGCCTCAGAGGAGAGCACCACCCTGTGCTGTCCTGCCTTTGAGCGGGTGCAGATAGGCAGGCTGCCAGTTCTCGGGGAGTCAGCCTCTTTCTGTCTATTACCCTGACTGGCCCCTCAGCCCTGGAACTGGCAGTTATAGATGGTCTGTGAGCTCAGGTTGGCTGTAGCGACTCAGCAACCCCATCACAGGACAGAGTCACAGGCACCAAAGCTGCTCCTGGTGCCTGGCTCTGCCCAGGTGCCATGCTTCAGGAATGGTGTAAGGAGCCCTTTTATAAACACCAGGAGGCAGGCGCCCTCAGTCTGACAGATTTTTAATCTAAGGGTGAAGATCAATGGTCCCTGAAGATGCCCATACCCCTGACCTGACAAAGAACCTTGCATGGTCATTTCACACCGCCTTTTTAGAACTGGGTTTCTCCACCAGAACTCCTCAAGGACTGTATAAATGACTTATGAATGTGAGAGTTAAAATGACAAAGTCAGAAACACTGGAAAAGATAAGTAAGAGGGCTCACAGTTGGGGTATGAAACAGCCAAGTAACCAACTAGGAGAAAGGACCAGGCTCTGGAAAAATCAGCAAAGCCAGGGCCTAGCGGCCTCGAACAGGCTCTAACTGGCTCCTGTGGAGCCCTTGCCGAGGAACACACTGGAAGTACAGTTGCCCTTTCCCCCAGTAAATGTCTCAATTTTATGGGTAGTATCAACACAAAAATATGACTTTCACCTCAGAGGAAATATGAGATTGGTTATTCTGGAGCCAAATATGAGTGACCATGGCCCAGGAACACAGACCGGGGTTACACAAAACTCTATCTTCTGATGTGGCACACGTCCATGAAGTTTTATAGAAACAAAACAAAGAAAATCATAAATCAACACAGCTGACCAAAGGGTTTATTTCAAGTTATACTTCCAGGTCACAGTGTTTATTTCAGCTTATACTTCCAGGTCACAGTCTATCATTAAAGGAAGTCAGAGCAGAAATTGAAGCAAGGCAGGAACCCACAGAGGGCAGGAACCATGGAGGAACACTGCTTGCTGGCTTGCTCACAGATTCCTGCTTAGCTAGGTTCCTTATACGTCTCAAGACTGCTTGCCCAAAAAATGGTACCACCTACAATGGACTGGTCATCAGTTAATAATCAAGATAATCTCCTGTAGACACATGTGAAACCAATCTGAAAAAGGAAATTACTTAATTGAGATTCTTGCCTCGCCCCTCAGTTGATTGTAGGCTGTGTCAAGCTGGCAGTTAATGTTAGCTAAGACACAGGCCCGCTGTACTGGGGCTTTAGGGAACTGAGAGGAGGTACTAGAAAGCAAGAGTCAGGAATTATTTGGATCTCTATGTTCCCCCAAAGACTCCTGTATTAAATCATTTGTCCCCAGCCTGGGGTGCTATTAGAGGAAGTTAACACAAGGGTCTCTGTTGGGTACCTGGTCAAGAACTGAATGGACTTCCTGTCCCACATGCTCCTGCCCATGGTGGGACATGATGGTCTATGTGACCATCGGGCCAAAGCAATCAGTCACTGACCAGAGACTCCGAAACTATCAGCCAAAACAAACCTTTATTCTCTGTCACATGTTCATCACAGATACTTGTTAGACTGCCCAGAGAACTAACCCGAGGAAGGAGAAGCCCCTCATCACCGACAAGAGAGCAAAGAAAAGTAGAGGAATCCACATAGCAAAAGCTAGGTCAGCTGAGGAACTTGCTCTCACACAGCCCAGCCAACAGAGCCCAGCAGCAATTTAAATAAACTCGGAATAAAGGCAATAAACCGGTTTTTTCATTAAGCCAGACTCGCTGTTCTTGCCTCATGCAATTATTCTCAACACCCAGATGATCTTCTTCAGCGCGCTGCCCTGGAGAACAAAATGGAAAGTTAGCAAGTTTCCCAGGGCCTGAGGGAAACTGCCTCTTCGGGGGCTAGGCAGGGAGCTGCTTGGAAAAGCCCTGAGCTTTCTGGAGCTCCCTAAGTGAATTCTCAGCAGCAGTTCCACGATTTGCTTCCTCTTCTTCTCAGAAAACAGTCCAAACAGAAGGGCGTTCAAAGAGCACAGCAGGGATTAAAGTTCCAAGCACTTTCACCCGAGACAAGGTCAGGGACTCTCGAGCCCAGCATAGAAACCTGAGCTGCTAGGCTGGTGCTCAAGGCCATGGTCTCGGGTACAGACACCTGAGAAACTGTCTCTGCTCACAACATAACACTACACCATGAGGACCTGGCCACGATGGGGTCACCTGCTTCTGAATACCAGACTGGCTTCCCAGGCTCCCAATACATAAAGAATTGGTTCATTAAAATATGGGCTGGGGGTGCAGCTCACTTGGTAGAGTTCTTAGTATACATGAAGACCTGGGTTATTGCTCTATCACCATATAAACCCATGTGGAGTGGTATATGCCTCTAATTATACCACTTAGGAGGGAGAGGCAGGAAGTTCAGAAGTCCAGGGACATCCTTGGCTATATATTTAGTTTAAGACTAGCCTGTCACAAAATGGATAGATAGATAGATAGACAGACAGATAGATAGATGACAATAGATAGATAGATAGATGATAGATAAATAGAAAGGTAGATAGACAGATATATGATAATAGATAAATATATGATAGATACATAGATAGACAGATGATAATAGATAGCTAGATGTATGATAGATAGATAGATAGATAGATAGATAGATAGATAGATAGATAGATAGATAGATAGATGATAATAGATAGATAGATGTATGATAGATAGATAGATAGATGATAATAGATAGGTGATAGATAGAAGATAGATAGATAGATAGATAGATAGATAGATAGATAGATAGATAGAAGATAGAAATATAGATAGACAGATAGACAGATAGACAGACAGACAGACAGACAGACAGATAGATAGATAGATAGATATTTAGATAGAATGTAATTTTTGCATAAAGGAAAGGATTGGAAGTCACGCCATTAGGAGATGTACTTTGAGTCATTTAGGAAAATGGTGATGGGGTGGCGATAGTGGTCCCCTGCCTTCCTTCACCTAGTGCCCCAGGGATGAAGGCCCACAAACTGCAGGTGACAGCTCCATAGAGAGAAAGGGAACTTCCCTCCCACTTGGGAGAATCGAGACAGGTCTTTGGAAACCTCCGCAGAAGTGCAGATGAGCTGGACAGGATGGGCCACAGGTGTAACTACCCACCTGGGCGAGTCTGATACCACGGGGCAAAGGAAAAGGCAGTTCAGCTCTGAATGCCCAAGAAAGCTGCCTGGCACACAGGGGTCAGAATGGCCATGCTCTGCACCAAGTGCTGCTCCCCAGGCAGCAGGCAGTTTACTCAGAGGAGCTTAAAAGTCAGAATGGTGGAGCCACTCTCTCAAGGGACAGGGTGGCAGGTTCAGAACAAAAGCATCCTGACACTCCAGAGTTAGGGGTGACTTTCTATGCTAACTTTAAAGACCTCTCTCCCACAAAAAGAGACATCCTGTCTCACGGTAGAAGGGAGGATGACACCTAAACTTGCCCTTTGACCCCCATATGTGTAATGTGGAATCCACATGCTTGCACTCACATAGGAACAGGAACACACATAAATGTGCACACACCCCCACAAACAACATCTGAATATACCACACACACACAAACACTATACACATGCCATACACACATACCAGACACATACAACATGTGTATATATCGCCACACAAAAATACAGTGCACACAGTCCAAACACACAACATATGCATACATACACACACACACACACACACACACACACACACACACACACACACACAAAACCTCTCTTCTCAGTCTCTTCTCCCCCTTCCCTCTCTCGTTCCCTCCCTTTCCTTCTTTCCCCCCTCCAGAGACAAGCTGAAAACTGACACTATTATACAGATTACTCAAGACCTAAAACACTGTGAACCCAGAGCCAAGGTGGCTTCACTTTGGGCAGGAGGCAGGGGAGGGATTTAAATGATCTGAACAACTGTTTCAATTCATGACTATTAAATATTTAGGGAACATTCACTCTGTGCCAATTTCTCTGCCCAGAGGGATGAGAAAGAAATACTAGATGAGACCAAGCAAAATCAGTCCTGTGCTGCCCTGCATCCCCTTGACAGCCTAGAATAAAAATTTTAGTGTCTATCTAGGATGCAAGATGCATACAAGTACACTTTCACACAGACACACACAGAGAGACAGACAGACTGACAGATACACACACACACACACACACACACACACACACACACACACACACACACAAATACAAGACCCTTTTCAGAGTTTGAGATCATTGTAGCCAAAAAGAATCTGAGGGAATATATTGGTTATTTGTCTCATTGCTGAGATAATAAAATAAATAAAATACTTAACAAAAGTAACTTAAGGAGGCGGTTGTTATTTAGGCTCACAGTTCAAGGGTACAACCCATCATGGTGAGAAGTTAAGGCAGCAGAAGCCCGAGGCAGCCGCTCACACAGCATCCACAGTCAGGAAGCAGAGGGATGGATGCTGGTGCTCAGCTCACTTTCTCCTTTTTATTCAGTCCAGGACCCCAGCCTATGGGATAATGTGGTCCACATTTAGAGGGAGTCTTCCAACCTCAACTCAATCAGAAGCTCTCTCACAGGCATGCCCAGAGGTTTGTCTCAAAGGTGATTCCAGACCTCATCAAGCTGACAATTATGGTTACATCAATCATTGAATCCAAAGTTTCTGTCTAGGAAATGTGTCAAACAACATCAAGAATATGAAATGACTTGGTAGGGTGACCTGACCCAGTCTCAACTCCTGGTTTTAGACAGGTTTGAAGGTTTCATGAGTGGATTTAAATTGTACCCGGTGATATGGCCATGATTGACAGAAGCCATCATCTGATTGTCGAATGGCAAATGACCCTGCTGGTCCTCATTTCTCAATGCTGTGAGAAGCAATCTACAGATCACCTCTGAACACATGACGGAGGCATTTGATGACACTCAGCCAACCAACCACGGTGGCCTGGATGAAATGTCAGGGGTGCTAGGTGGGAGGGATGCCTTTCTAGGTGATGATGTTAGGCAGGAGGTTAGCTCTCAGGAGGACTGACCACTGAGAGCTACCTAACTATTTCTTATTTTCTTGTCTCCTTTTCCCTCCAACGAGTCAATAAACTGCAGGATGGCGAGTGTCTGTTTATCTCCCTCCCCCGTTGTAGAACAGCCTTTGCTATTTAATGAACTCTTAACAAATGAATGAGTTCCTGATGACCAAGTAATTGAACGAGCACCATCCAGTTGCTCACTCACTGCTGGTAGGAACGGCAAATGGCACAGCCACTCTGGAAGGCTGTTGGACGGCCAATCAGCTGCCATTGGAGCGTGTACACACCATGTGACCCAGAAAAACCTCATCCGCCTGAATGGGCTGGGAGGCTGTGCTCACACAGACGTCTGTGCATGGGTGCCTTCAGCAGTTTGATTCATAATTTTCCAAACCGCATGTGGGTAGAGTGTTCTCTCCAGCAACATGCTTATCCACTGGGAATGGGAGGATGTGTGGGTGTGAACTCTGTAAGGGATGCTTCTACATTCTCGTTATAAATGATCAGTGGATACTCTGGTTTTATGCCTGTCTCTCCGTGTGGTTGATATGAGTCCCTCCCACCTCTTATTGAACCCACAAGAGACACTAGGAGCTAGGTGTCACCATCAACACAAATTTCACTTTCAACAGCTCTTGACTTTCTCGACCAATTCCTTTATGTCTGCCCCTATGTCACAAAGCCACGTATTCACATGGCTTTGTATGTATGCATGGTCTCATGTGGGTGGACATATGGGTACATGTGTGTCTGTGGAAGCCAGAGGACAAGCTAGGGTATTGATCCTGAAGACCTCTTCGGTGTTTTGGGGAGCTCGGGGCACAAAGTCCCTCCCTAGCCTGGAACTCATCAAATCGACTGAGCTGGCTGGCCATCACACTCCAGCAAGCCTCCTGTCTACATAGCTTTAAATCTGACTGGTACACTCCAATGGAGCAAATGTCCTTCCTGGACCACTTTTCATCTACCAGTGTCTGTGAAATTTCATACTCAATCAGTGGTATTTGAGGCTAGGACTCGAGGGTCAATCTTCTGAGAATGTTTCCATTACCCATGTGTGTGATCATGTATGTGGACATAAATAAATCTTGAATTTAATCTGTTTCCCCTGTCTAAAACTTTCCTTCTTCTTCTTTCTTAACTAAGCTTCTCATCTTCTTTTCTAATTTTTACACTTATTTCTTTACTATTTGTGAGTATGTGTATACCCATGTACCGTGGTGTGTGTGTGTGTGTGAAGGTCAGAGGAGAACATGAAAGAATATACTGTCTCCTTCAACCATGTGGGTGCCAGGGATCAAACCCGGGTCAACAGGCCTGGGGAAAGGCACTTGACTGGCTGAGCTAGCTCACTGCCTCGAAATTTCTCTTCTTTTTTTTTTTAAATAACAAAAAAAATTATTTAAAAAAAACTAATGTGGGCCGGGCGTTGGTGGCGCCCGCTTTTAATCCCAGCACTCGGGAGGCACAGCCAGGTGGATCTCTGTGAGTTCGAGGCCAGCCTGGTCTACAGATCAAGTTCCAGAACAGGCTCCAGAGCTATGCAGAGAAACCCTGTCTCGGAAAGCAGGGGGAAAAAAAAAGTGTATGGGCATTTTGCCAGCATGCATGCCTGTGTAGCACTTGTGTGCCTGGTTCCTGTGGAGACCAGAAGAGGGTTTAGAATTCCCCACAACTGGAGTTACAGATAGTTATAAGCCACCATGTAGGTGCTGAGACTCAATTCTGGGTCCTCTGCAAGAGAAAAAAAAGCTTTTAACTACAAGCCAATTCTCCAGGCTCCTACATTTTCCCTTCTTAATCTAATAAGAAATAAACTCCATAGCTAGGAGAGATACTAGAAGTAAAACCCAAAGTCTGGCTAGTATATGGTTTATTTAAACATTGCTTTTCTGAATTTTGGCATTAGAGTCGCTGTGCCTTGATAGCTTCAAGTTTAACCAAACTCTACACCACAATACATTTGTCCTTTAGTTCTACCACATGACTTTTCAGAAAGGAAATGAAAATACAGCTGACTATCTACAAAGTTGTGTTTGTGGTTCAAATTGATTTTAAACCCAGGTAGCACACCCAAGGGGTGGGAGGGGGGACAGGTCCTAAGAAATAAAATTAAGGTACATCTGTCCTTATCTACCACATATTAATTACAATGACTTCCCACCTTCCCACATAATAAAGCAGACTCATTACTGAGACAGAGTCATTGTTTTCATGGATAGCTTGACTAGATTAAAGAGAAGCTTAAGGCACCGGTGAGACACATCTTAGGGGTGTCTGTGAGGACATTTTCAGAGCCAGCTAATGAAGGGAGAAGACCTGCTCTGAAAAACCAGCAGCGTTATCCAGTGAGAGGGCTGAGGACCAGCCTTCAGCGCTGCTTCCGGACTGTGGATACAATGTTTCCAGCTGCCTCACAGTCATCTTGTAGCCATGATGAGACCGTATCCCCTCAATCCTTGGCCCAAAATACCCTCTTCCTCCGTCATGTCGTCTTTTGTCTGGTATTTGTACCCATAGAGAAAGTCACTAAAACCACGTTGTACTCAGAAGTACTTTTTATTTGAACTGGCAAATTATAAAAGTAAATAGGAATTCAAGAAAGTTCTTGAAGTCAGAAAAGCAGCAAGAAAGGCTGCTCAGAGGACTTTCACCCAGAAAGAAAGGACACTTCTCAAGGCCGCGTTTGCACACAATCCTGACTCTTTGATGTACCTACGTAGGTACGTAGGAGATCTCAGGATAAGACATCCAAGTTGGAATTCAGAGGGGAGTACAGTGCCTATTAGTTCAAATGAAATTAGCTTAAAGGATATGAAATTTTTATCAGATATGCAAAATTAATTGAAACTACATCTCTGCCTAGAAGATATGCACGTGGAAATAAAGATTTGCTACAATGTGACAATTAAAATCTCATTATGTGTCTCCATCCCCAGTGATCCATGGGAGACTTGAGGGGGCCGGGGTGGGGGTGCTGAGCCTCTTTGTTCAGAAGCAGATGTGGAAGACCCATGGTTGCCAGGTAACTGTGTAGTAACCAAGGAGGCAGGGGGCAGAGTCAGGGACACCTCCAAGCTGCAGCAGACAGTCTCCATGACTGCATCTAGATGTACGTACGTACGGACTACAGTCACTGGAATGGGGAGAAGCTCTCAATCACTGTGACTGACTTCCACAACCCCAGAGGTCTGATTTGATGGACTTTACATAAGTTCACCTGACTGATACGGCACAGACATTGCAGGGAGTCTAAGCAGGGGCGTTCTAGGAGAAAGAGAAAGAAGTCATCAGGTCCTCTCCCAAGCCTTTTCTGCTTGGTTCCATCTTTCTACATGAGGCTGATCATATTTTTCCAAAGGTCATTGCAAGACCTTTCCCAGGTATTCCTCTAAAAGGCAACGTTGTCACACCTCAGGTGCAGGTGAAGTCTAGTCCTGCTGTTCTCCAATGGTCAGGCTTGGGACCATGGGCAGCGATAGTGACAGGGAAGTGGCATTGTGGTCTGTCTCCTGGTCAGATAGCAAAGATGATGCAGCTTCTAATACCGTGACATTAACACTCAGGGACCTCTGAGTATTGAATAAAGACTATAAAGTGTGACTCCCCTGCCTTCACCACACACAGGGAAGTCATGCAACAGATAATCTCAGCCCTCCTGTTCCAGTCACTCCCCACCCCATGTTCCAGATATGTCATTGACTGACCCTCCATATAACCGTAGCCCTCAAGCCAGCTCCATTATTCCGAGCTAAGATCCCAAATATCTCAGAACAGGGGCGAGACATCCTCACGGAGTCCCGCGTAGATTCCTGGATATCACTAAAAGTGAATTACTTGTTTGTTTTTAAGCCATTAAATGTTGGAGTAGTTTTTTCCTGCAGCAACAGCAACTGAAATAAAATTCTGGTCATCAGGGGAGTCCAACAGATTCCCCAAACATTATAGGTTATTTCTTTTTTGCCCTTGGTTGCCTCCCAGAGGTTGAAGGTAAGTCCCTATTAATAAAGACACTACACTCTTCAGTCACAGTGCCTGGAGGCTCTGAGCTGGATATAATCAGAATGCCTGTTGAGGTCTGTATCTCATGGTACCAGAAGGTGCTGAGCAGGTTTTCAAGGGAGGGAGCAACCAGTTCCATGTAACTATGGTGCATATGGATTACAGCCATGGCAGGTACAGCAAGATAACATCAAGGGTGCAATAGCAGAACTCGGCTCTCGGTATTAACCAACATCTGTCTAATTTGACTTAAGGCCTGCTGAAGAAGAGGCAAGTCATTGAACCTAGCTAATACAGGAGACTAATGAGGCTATGGAGCCTGGATGGGAACCTAAACTGCCACTTTACCAAGCCAATATAATTCTACATTCTAAATATTTATCCTTATAACCCCGGGTAAGTCTAGCTCTCATCCACAACAGAGGAACTTTGCTTTGCAAGAGACAGGGACCAACCAATACAGAAATCCACAACTGATGGAAATGTAGAGAACAAGCGGTCACGTGATACCCAGACCCAGCTGATCCATCTAGAACACCAACCCAAGTCCTGTGCTTGAGGCTCAGGGAACATCACTAAAGAGGAGATGGAAAGGTTGTAAGACCCAGAAGACCATGATGTTCACTGTGAGACTACATCTCCTAGAAATGTCAAGGGAAGCCATATCCACGAAACCTCAACAGCATGGCTGCCTAAACCAGACCCGAACAAAGACAACGCCAACAGACATGTTGACACAGAAGGGGGATCTCATAGGATTCAAACCCTAGACAAGGAGCCTAAGGAGCCTAGGGAATGTGTAGAGTGGGAGAAGATCATCTTCCCCAGGGAAGAGTCCTCTGATCGGCCATCCAGTATCGAGTGGTCAGCCCCCAAATAATAGACATTCAACATAATCATAACGTTATACTGACAAGTGGATTGTGTTTATATTTTTAGGAATATGCATATATGTTAGCAACAATTAAAGAAAAAGAGGCCATAAATTTGAGAGAGATCAAGGGTGTGGTGAGGGGAGGGGGCCGGAGGGAGGAAAGGGAAAGGGGGAAACTGATATCATTAGATTTTTTAGTTCAGAAAACTGAAAACATTACAAATCATCCCTGGCCATTACCCTGTCAGCAGGAGGTGAACAGCTCCTACTTCTGCAGAGGAGGGAGGAGAGTAAGTGGAGGAGAACCACCCTGTTACCAAAGGGGGCTGTGCCTGTCTCCAAAGATCTTTAAGCCATAGATGGATTGTCTTTGCCTCCTCCTCTCTCTCTCTCTCTCTCTCTCTCTCTCTCTCTCTCTCTCTCTCTCTCTCTCTCTCTGTGTGTGTGTGTGTGTTCATGTATGTGCAAGTGCATATGTGTATGTGAGCATGCGTGAAGGTCAGAGGTCAAACTCAGGTGTTGTTCCTCAATTGCCAGCTACCATCCACTCTGTCTCTCACTGGCCTGGAACTTGCCACACAGGCTGGGCTGGCTGGTGAGCAAGTCCCAGGGACCTGCTTGCTTCCACCTCACAGCACTGTGATTTTAAGTGCCTGCCACCATGCCTGGTGTTTCACATGGGTTCTGGGGGTGTTGAACTCAGGTCCTCACTCTCTACCAACTGAGCTAGCACCCTAAGCCCCATTGCCTGCATTTGTGAGCACTAACATTATCTCCAGTTATAACTGCCCACACTTCTTCCCTTCACCTTCTCCCTCTCTCTCAGCTCTGAAGCCTGCAATGTGATGCTATACTCAAATTCATGCCCTAGGTAAATATCCCAGGCATGTTACCACAAAAATGCTCGAACTTTAGGAAAGATCTTTCAGTTTACTTCTCTTGGCATTCATAATAATCTGCTCTCTCTTTCCCATCACTGTGGAAGTTTGACCAGCCAAAGAAAACACTTTAACATTTGTTCAACACAAACATAAGCGGAAAGGAAAGATGATCTCACTGTTTCATGCATTTTACCATAAATTCAAAACCAAATGATGTAAAACATTAGACCTTTCTGAAGGCTCTTAACCCTAATTTTGATGCCAGCTTGAAGAGGCAGAGATTTTGTAAACCTTTAGGTCCACCAAGATGGCTGAACCGGTAACAGCCTTGCTGCCAAGCCTGGGTGACCTGAGCTTAATCTTCAGGACCCACATAGTACCAGGAGAGAACCCTATCCCCCAAATTGCCCTCGGACCTCTGCACACATGCCAAAGTGTGTGCATGTGTGCACCTCTACAAACACGCACAAAATGACTAAGTAGAAATGTAATAACTAAAGATACTTGAAGATATTTATTTATTATTCACTAGACTCTCGGTTGAGGAACTGCGGGCCTTTTGGTGGAGAGAGTTGCTTTGGGCCGTGGCTCAGTGGGATCACCTGCCACACAAGCATGAAGACAGGAGTTCAGATCTCAGAACCTCCAGAAAAACCCAGGTAAATATGGCAACCCACTGATGATCCCAAACTGTAGAGGAGGATTGAGGAGTCCCCAAAACAAGCTGGCTAGGTAAGACTACCCCCCCAAAATGGCGAGTGGTAGGCTCCATCAGAGACCCTGCTGTGCCTCAATACACAAGGTGAAGAACAATCAAGAAAAACCTCCAAGGTCAACATCAGTCCTTCCCATGCACAGGCATGCATGCACGCATACATGCACCTGCACACCCATGACAGCCCTTGCACACAAACAAGCACACATGCATGCATATACTTACATATGTCATATGCAAAAGAAATTGTCTCAGGCCATCCTAGTTTCTCCTAAAGGAAAAATGGTTTTTGATACAGGAGTTCATGTAGCCCAGGCTGGCCTGGCTGTTCAGATGACAATAACCTTGAACTTCTTACCTCCTTCCCCTACCTTGAAAGTGCTGGGATTAAATGCATGAATGCACCAGCACACTGGATCTATGAAGCACTGGGGATTGATCCCAGGGCTTCCTGCATGCCGGGCAAAGTCTTTACCACCCAATTCACACCCCAAGCCTGAAACCAAGACTTTTACGTACTGCCCTTGCTGCAAGAGTTCCAGGGAAATATTTTGAGTTGGGGAGAATGCGTTCAGCCTATGAATGGTACCACCCAGAAATGCAGGTTCAGGACACTGCTTTCCTTAACACGATTAAAGAGTTGTCCAAAATTAAAAAACCCAGTTTTCATTGCAGCCAGTTCATAGTGCCCTGATTGGACGTTAACTTGAGAAAAAAAGTCTAAAGAACCTAACTACCCACTCCTTTCTGAAGACTGTGGACACGCTGGAAAGGCATTTGAAGCCAAGCAGGGGCTGGAATACATCAACCAGCCCATCTAATGGGCTGAAAGCTACAATTTCAGTGGGAGCCATATTCATTCCAAGACCCAGCACCCTGCTCACCATGCAGTAAACGTCCGAATAAATCCCTCCAGATTAGTGTCTTCAGTTATGAGCTTGATGGCTCTCACCTTGTGGTTTAAATACAGTCTATGATGCTTGCCAAGTCAACTCCCGGAGCTCACAGTTTTGCTATGGAAACAACCTGGCTGATCTCTGTCCGGGAAGGCAGGTGTTGAATTTGCTCAACTGTTTAATGACACACTTGGCAGGGTTTATTTTTTTATTACATTAAAATTTTTTTGCTTGATGCATGCGTGCCAGGACACATGTGTGGTCAGGGTATAAATGGCATGAGTTGGTTCTTTCCTTTCATCTCACAGATCTCAGGGATTGAACTCCAGTTACCAGGCACTTGGCTGCAGGTGTCAGGGGGTCATTTTGCTGTCACACCCACCAGGATCTCTAAGGAGCTCCCCAAGGTTGTCTCAGTTGGGTAGATTCTCATCCAGCTACCAAACACAATGGACAGTACCCCAAACTCCCAAGGGATGATGCTGGGACCCCAGTGGGAAGGAACCTTGGATTAACCAGAAGGCCTTTCAAAACTCAGAACCGCCAGTCCCTGGATGGTTTTGCCACAGACTCACTGAATCATGAAGGCACAGGCTGTACTCTGGCAGGCAGCTTGTACCATCACCAGCACACTGCAATGATCTATAAATATGGACTATAAATGTTTGGACTGGACAGTTTTATATTTTCGTTGCTCCCCCTTACTCTTATTTTTAATTGTAGGGGGAGCCCACACAGATATTTTATTGCCTTTCTTTGAGGTGCACCAAATGCTTCAGCATCAGCGTTATTAACATATGCATTAGCCGGGCCGAGTGCTCTCACAGGGGCACCTCCCACTTGCCCACTGGCTCCCTAAGAAGCTGTGAATCAGAAAACACTAATGGGCGTGTTAATGAACTTTGTGCAGTAGAACTGGCTGCTCCAAGAAGGAGCATTTTAAAAGCCCATTGTGGAGACTGATGGCTCCCTCCTCAGTCCTTTGGTCCATCCAAACTAAATGCAAAGGCAATCAAATTCCAAGCTAAGAGCCCCCTACCTTGTGGGTGTGGAGTTCAGAGACTCAGCAAGATGATCCAGTCCTGAAATGCATTTCCAAATTGCAAGAGGCAGGAGGAAGTCACTTAGAAGGTCCCAGGAGCAGGGATGTAGCTCAGTTGGTAGACCACTAGCTAGCCTAACATGCTTGAAGCCCTGGGTTCCATCTCCAGCACTGCAAAAGCCAGGCATGGTGGTGTGTGCTTGTAATTCCAGCGCTTGGAAGGTCAAGATTATCCTTGGCCATGTTTCAAGTTCCAGGTCACACTGGGTTACATGAGACCTTGTCTCAAATACGGGAGAGGAAGAGAAAGTACTTGGACCCTAGTAGATTTGGGGAACAGTGAGTGCCCCTTTTCCCCAGGTGAGGGGTTGACGTGTGTGTGTCAGCTGCCTCCAGCAGACCCATGCCATGGGCTGTCTAGGTCCACACAGTGTCTTATGGAGCTGGTGTGACTCTTGCCTGAGTCCATGGAACCCAGAAGCACACAGGAGTGTGGTCATGCTGTGCAACCTCACAGCCCAGCCAGTTCTGCTTGCTGCGGTGCTCAGCAGAGAAAACCGCTGTGGGGTAAGTCTGGACAATGAAAGCCATATCCGTCTACCGGGCTTTATGATGAACGTGGGTGAAGATAGGAACCCCTGAAAACAGAAGGTAAGTCTCTTCTAAGGGACCAAGGAAAGCACAAAAGTTCGCAAAAGGAAGAGGGAAGGGCCGGGTCGTAGGGATCCACAGTGAGTTACCTGGAGCACAGGCAGGCTACAGGACGGACTCCCTTCCAACCCCAAGGGAAGCTGAAGTAGAAGGGAAGGAAGGAGTGGGGAGGGGCAGTGGCTAGGGACAGCTGCGCTGAGATAGAGGTTCACTTCCTGAAGAGCCAAAGGGTGACTCATGGGGTTCATTATTGACACCAGAGGAGCTCCCGGTGTGTGAAAAGATGTCAAAACAACAAAGCAGGGGAAAGCCCATTTGTAAGCCATCCCTATGCCCAATGGCTGTCTTGGCTCACCATCGGGGCCCTGACCTCCTGGGCCAGGACCACTTGGGCTTGGCCGGTGGCCCTCCTAACCCCTAAGCCCCGGGTCCTGAGAAGTTTCTGAGATCGGCAGAAACCCGAATCTCTGGAAATTCTCTCTCCCATGTCCCTAATCAGGACAGTGCAGATGAAAGGGGTCTGATTAAAGGGATCGCTGACTTTGGGAAAGCAACACCAGTAACCTCCTCAGAGGCTGCCCATTTTCTGCCAAGTTGCCTTTGAAAACCTCATTTGCGCAGGATCCCGTCTGCCTTTCAAATGGGAGTGCTCCTTACGACCCTCCAGAAGTGACTCCCCATTCCCACCTCTCCAATCTTTTTTTTTTTTAAAAAAAGTATTCATTTATTTTTGTTACTTATGTATGAGTGTGTGTCTGTATGTGAGCGCATGTGTGCACATGCCCACAGAGGCCAGAACAAATTGGTTGGATCATTCAGAGCTGGAGTTAGAGACGGTTATGAGCTGCCTAGTGTGAGTGCTGGGAACAGAAGTTAGGTCCTCTACAAGACCAGCAGGTGTCATAACCACTGAGCTATCTCTCCACTCTTTCTGTCTTCCCTTTTGGATTGTAACCATGTTCTCCTCTTCTGAAAAGGAGAGACTTAGCTAGCCCTCCCCTGCAGACAGACCACATCCTATAGGGCTGGGCAGAGAACTTCCCTAACCCTCCTCCTTGCCTCTGGGTACTTCCCTTCTACAGTCTCTGCCTCCTCTGGCTTCAGAAATGTCCCCTCCCTCCTGAACATTCTGGGACTCCACCTGAGGAGGGAATTTCAGGAAGCTTCTCACAGTTGACTGATGATTGGTCAGATGGTCTCTGTCAGTGTGCAGGCCTCAAGGAGGAAAGAGCTCCAGACTGTTCTCTGGACTGACATTAGTTCTAACAGCACAGCCACCCCATTCTTCATTTGCTCTAGAGACCATGCCAGCACCCAACGGGCATCTCCCACCACATTCCAAAGACACTAACACTTCCTGTAGTTTTCATGAAAAAAAAAATGTCTTACTGAGCCCCAGTGTTGAAGGCCTGGTTGCCAAGCCGGGGTGCCACCCGTGGTGATAGAACCTTTAATAGGTAGGTGGGGCTCTCTGGGAGAAAGTTTGGCCGTTACAGAAGAGCCCTTGGAGAAGAACTGATGACCTTCCTTCTTTTGCTTCCTGATATCACATGAGCAGTTTCTTCTACATGGGCTCCCGCCGTGAACTGGAACTCCACCAGCCACATTGGTAATAAATATGATGGTTAGTGTTGATGGTCAGCTTGACAGGATGATAGAATGTGGAAACCCCTGGTGATAGGCCTTGGGTGTGTCTGTTTCCAGATTGAGTTAATTGAGGTAGGAAGGCCCACCCTAAATGTGTGTGGTACCATCTCATGGACTGGGATTCTCGACTAAATAAAAAGGTAACGTGAGAACATATTCATCCTCTCAGCTTCCTGGCTTTGGATGCAATGTGACCAGCTGCCTCACATGCCTGCTGTCATGACATCCTCACCATGACAGACTGTTATCCCCTCAACCTGTTAAACAAAACAAACAAACAACAAACAAAAAAAACAAGAAAACCCTTCCTTCTGTAAGTTGCCCTTTTTCAGGTATTTGATCATAGCAATAAGAAAATTAGCTAGGTGGCACACGCCTTTAATCCCAGCACTTGGGAGGCAGAGGCAGGTGGATCTCTGTGAGTTCGAGGCCAGCCTGGTCTACAGAGTGAGATCCAGGACAGGAACCAAAACTACACAGAGAAACCCGTCTCAAAAAAACCAAAAAGAAAAAAGAAAGAAAGAGAGTAAAGTAATTAATATAATGATCACATTCTGAAACCTCAGAAATTATAAGGCAAAATAAACCCTTTTCCTTATTAAGTTGTCTTCCTCAGGTATTTTATAACAGTTATTGAAAGCAAGCATCTGACAACATAATAGCTTGAGACTTGTTTGTGAGGCTGGACAATGTTCTTTTTCTTCTATTGGAAATAGATTTTTTTTTCCCATGCAGTATGTTCTGATTACAGTTTCCCTTCCCCAACTCCTCCCATCCAAACCTATACCCTTTCTGTCTCTTGTTAGAATACAAACAGACATATAGAGAATAATAAGATAAAACAAAATAAGACAAAATGACAAACTGGGATAGGACAAACCAAACAGAAGGAAGAGTCAAAGAAAAAGCACGTGCGCGCGCACACCCACACACGTTCACACAAAAGACAAAACCAGAAGTGATAATATATATGCAAAGGACCTGTAAGGTTAAAAGGGAAATGCCCTGACAGGACATGATGAGACTCGACAAAACAAGGAACCTCCAGAGATGTTGCTAAATTCATCTTACATTGGCCTCTACTGTAGGGCACAGGGCTGGCCCTTGAGAGTGGTTTCCGCAGTGAGATTCCACTGGAGAAACTAATTTTCCCTTTGTGAGAGGTCCTTAGGTGAAGACAGCTCCCAGGAAGGGGTAGGGGCTTCTGTCCACTTCCCCTCTCATCCTGGGACCCATCTGGCTTAGACCTGTGCGGGCCCTGTGCATCCTGCCACGGTCTGAGTTCACACGTGCATCAGTGCTGATCTGTTTAGAAGGCCTTGTTCCCTTGGTGTCCTCCATCTCTCTAGCTCTTCCGATCTTTCTGTCTCCAGCTTGACTTCTCTGTGTGAGGTGAGTGGTGTAGCTGTGGTCTACAGTGATGAGGCTTTACTTATTGTAGAGAGCAACCAATAGCCTTGGGAATAGCCTTGGTTGTTTGAGGTTTTCCATGGAGCTCCTTTAACCAACAACTTGATTAGATGTAACCCATTCCTGGTATGGTGTTCTTATAAGTTGTTTCTTCTTTTAAACATGCCCAACTGGGGGGACCAGGCTGTATATCTTTCTGAGGTAATGTGTTTGTCTTGGGAGAATCTCATATAGGAAGAAGTATTTGTCAGCAGCAAAGTTGAACAACTTTAAAACATTTTAACCCTAACTAAATATATTTCACAGAATTACTCAGTAAGAAACACATGGTGTGCCTGAAATACACACCAGGGAACAGTATATACTACTTGTGAAGCGCTCTGACTCAGTTTTATCTTTTGCAATGCTTGTAAACCACTAAATTGATTTTGCTACTCACAAATGGGCTGAGACTCACAGCTTAGAAAGTACAAGGGTGGTAAGGTCAGAGAAAGATTCAGGAAGGCAAGTCAGATTGGTCTAGGGACCTTGTACATCAAGAAAGAGCAGGTGGATCATTTCATCCCCCTTGGGAAGAGTCCCAGTCTACTGGACTACTAGCCCTCAGGGACGCTCAGTCAACTTGATCTTCATCACTGATGGCAATCCCCATCCGCTTTGTGAGGCTCTGAGGTAGTGACTTTCAACCTTCCCAATGCTGTGACCCTTTCTTCAGTCCCTCATATTGTGGTGACCCCCCCAACCAAAAAATTACTTCATTGCTACTTCATAACTGTAATTTTGCTCCTGTTATGAATTGTAATGTAAATGTAAGTGTTTTCTGATGGTCTTAGATGACCCCTGTGAAGGGGTCATTAGGCCCTTGAAGAGGTTGTGACCCATAGGTTGAGAACCACTAATCTAATGGGAGGTTGGCCAAGTCCTTCCTCTTGGTCTATGTTGTTCTTCCTCCCTCTGTTCCTTAGGCAACAAAATCAGTGCTACCCATCCAGTCTCCCATAAGGGTGGCTTCCTGTAGACTTCAAATAAAACCTGACTTAAAGGCTCAGTCCGTAAAGCACTTGCTGACTCCATTTTGATCCCTAGAATCCAGGTGAAAAAAACTAGGTGTGGGTCTAGCGAGATGGCTCAGTGGTTAAGGTGCTTGTACACAAGTGTGGACACTGGAGTTAAGATTCTACAGGCGGGCTGGAGAGATGGCTCAGAGGTTAAGAGCACCGACTGCTCTTCCAGAGGTCCTGAGTTCAATCCCAAGCAACCACATGGTGGCTCACAACCATCTGTAATGAGATCTGGTGGCCTCTTCTGTATACATAATAAATAAATAAATCTTAAAAAAAAAAAAAAAGACTCTACAGGCAACCACAGAAAGTCACATCTGCAGTCCAGCCACACAAGGTCAGGACAGGGAGCCCTGGAGCAGGGGTGACTAGCAAGACTAGCCATGTTGATGAGCTCTGTGTTTGATTGAGAGGTCCTGCTGCAATAAGTATGATAAAGAGAGTGATTGAGGATGATTCCCACCATTAGTGTCTGGCCTCCACCTGTGCACACACACATACATGCACACACGAACACATAAAAAAAACATGTCCCCCAAACCAAGCATATGCACAGAGATACATACTACATGCATAAAAAAATTGAAGAAGAGAGAAAGAGCCAGGTGTAGTCATGTGTGCTTGTGATCCCAGCACTGAGGAGGTGGAGACAGGGGGGACCCCTAGGGCCAGCAAACCAACCAACCTAGCCAAACTGATGAGTACCAGATAAAATGAATGACCCTGTCTCAAAAACACAAGGTGGGATACTATGGTGTTCAAGGCTGACCTCTGGCTTACACACACACACACACACACACACACACACACACACACACACACTCTGCACACAGCAGGCATACCCATTTCTGTACACACAGATATGTACACACATTAAAAAAAAAATCCAAGGTCTTTCCCGGGGGTCATCATGAATAAAATCAATAGCTGGCTGGAACTTCTAAACCTGCAGCTTTTTCTTAGGCAAGGGCGGAGCTCTATTAATAATCTCTTACGTGCCCTCGAGCCCTCCCTCACAGCAGCGCTTGGCAGTCAGGCACCAGTGCAGAAATCTAAGCCAGGCCTCCCCTCCTCACTCTCACCTGTAGCTTTGACTTACACCCAAGACATGGCCACCCACAGATGGTGTATGAGAGGCCCAGAGGACAGACAGACGGCTGGGCTGGCCACATCCCCAGCACACCTGTCACTTAATCACCCTGCGCGGAGGCCTGCCAGGTGACTGCAGCAGCAGCAGCAGTGAAAGCCAGTCAGCAGTTTGTCTCCCAGCCTCCCAGCCATCTGCCGGAACTAGTTTGAATCTTTTTTTGTTTTGGTTCCGAAACAGATGCGGTAAACAAAGCCAGGTTCTAGGAACCCAGGCAGCTGGGGTTTCCTGCTGCACAATCTTACTGAGATAACAAGCCACAGAAGGAATCCATCTCTTTAGAAGAAGGGTCCTCAGAGTACCACACATTACCAGTCACTTCTCTCTCCCTTTCCCTGCCCCACCCCCCATGTGTATATATGTGTGTGTCTGTGCAGATGCATCGACACGTGTACATGCATGTATATGGAAACCAGAAGTCAACCAGAGGTGGTGTTCCTCAGAACACCATCAGCAACAGTCTTTTACTTTTTCACCCGGGCATCCAAGGAGCCCCCAGTGATCCTCTCTCCACTTCCACCTGGATCTATCTCCCCAGACCTGGATTGCAAATGCACCCCACCATGCCTAGCTTTTTATGTGGGTTTTAGAGACCCAACTCAATTCCTCATACCTGCCATGCAAGAATTTTGTGCACTGAACGATCTCCCCAGCCCAGAGCAGAACACTGACAGTGAGAATTCCTTCTCTGAAGAGAGAGAGCAGCTGTGAGAACTGGTTTGATTTCCTTGAGTAGCCCTCCATCTCCAAGTTTTGTCTTAGAGTCTGGCTTTACCAGGGTTGCACGAACACCATGCCCAAAGCTACCGCAGGAGGAAAGGGTTAATTTTCATATTTCTGTTCATCCTCGAAGGAAGTCAGGGCAGGAGCCAGTTGGCAGGAGCTGATGCAGAGGCCGTGGAGGCGTGCTACTTACTGGCTTGCTCTTTATGGCTTGCTCAGCCTGCTTTCTTGTAGGACTCAGGACCACCAATCCAGGGGTGACACCACCCACAATGGTCTGTGCCCTCCCCCATCAATCACTAATTAAGAAAATGTCCTACAGGCTTGCCTACAGCTTGATCTCATGGAGGCATTCTCTCAGCTGAGGCTCCCTCCTCTCTGATGATGCCAGCTGGTGTCAAATTGGCATACAACTAGCTAGCCAGTACAGAGGCTATCTGCTTTGCCTGTGGATCCCAGGGCCCCACTACTAACAAACTAATCACATTTCTCAGGAACAATGGCCGTCACTACTGAGTGCTGAGCAGTCAGTGTGCCTGATATTTGGTCTTTAATATGGAGAGCGATGATGAGATGCAGAGAAAGAAGTCTGAGCAAGGAGAACGGGAATTATCCAAACTCATACAGTTTTCTTCTCAAGCAATTTCAAAGGCATCTGAAAAGCCTTGCAAGGCAAACCCATGAATTGTGAGACCACTGGACTTGTTAGATATTTTGACAAATTCAGGAGTCCTCATAAATACTGCCCCACTTGGGTTGCTCCCTATTCTTTTGGCCTCCTCCTTACCAATGGCACGGAGTGATGATGGGTGGTTTTTAAAACAGTAAATTTTGAGGCTGTATTGTGGAACTGTTTTCTTCCTTTTAACATTCCACCAAGATTCAGGAAGTGAACAAAACTTACAATGGCCAGGAAGCTCCTGAAAATTACAAGATTCACAAGGCCCCCTTGATTCACAAAGCTTATCCATTGCCAGGGAGAAGAGACTCTTCAGTCCAGCTGCCTGCAAGTCCTGCAAAATGCTCCTGGGATGCCGCTGTCATATAAGCCCAGCTGTGGTGGACTTTTCAGCGATGCAGCTGCCTTTGGGTGTCCGTGTTCCAGTAATTAGCTTCTCACCCGCACTCCTGTAAGTAACCCCACTAAACTCACTGCTTCAGTAAACTAGACATGGGTGTAGTGAGTTCTTTGTTTTGTCACTGATAACCCTAGCTGGAATGAATAGAAGTTTATATGCCTACCCAGGAAATCACACACACACACAATTTTGAAGAGGTTGGTTAGGTAACTGATTTTTCAATGTAAGCAGAAGGAATAATGACAACTCTGGATTTGAAAGCCACCGGTGCAGTAGGTTTTGACTAACAATTAGCTTGAGTATGGTTGGACTTCTGTCACTAAGGTGCATATATGACTGTGGCCAATACTCAGCAAGTGCAACTCTGTATGGAAAACATGTCAACAGGGGCTGGGACAATAGTGTTGGTTCAGACTCCCAAAACTCAAACATCAGGTGGACGGGGTTGCCCACTATAATCCCAGGGCAGAGGAGGCAAAGTAGGGCATTCCTAGTGCAAACCTCTCTGAACCACAGGCATGCCTGGTTTTGGCAGTGCTGGGGATGGAACCCCAGGTTCAGGGTATGCAAGCAAGCATTCTATCAACTGAACTGCATCCCAACCCAGGTGATTTTTTTTAACCTAAGATGAATAAAGTCAATATTTTAGCAGACAGAAACTAGGTGTTTTTTAACTTCCATTTCCCCCAACATTTCATACTCCATCAGTCTCTTCATAGAGAACTCAGCCACTCCATTCCCCCTTTGGAATGTCAACATTTCATACTCCATCAGTCTCTTCATAGAGAACTCAGCCACTCCATTCCCCCTTTGGAATGTTGGATATAACCTAACCCTTTAAAAGCAATTAGGGCATAAAATATGCTTTATGCTGAGGAAGGCTCTATTTGGGAATAAATCTGAGAAAAAGAATTTCTCAACAAATTAGGAAAAATGTGTTTATTCAAAAATAGAATGAAAACTTGATTTTTAGTTAACTAAGTCTGGCAAACTCCTTTTAGTGTGATGAAAATACCTGCCTAAGACCAATAACTGATATCAAAATGTGACAAGCAAAACCTAGACAGACCTGGAAGAGAAATGGGAGAATCTACAGTCCTCTTTTAATGATTAATAGAACAATTATCAGAAAACCAACCAGGATATAAAATGGTGGAACAACATCACCAGCCAGCAGGACCTAATAGAAATGTATAGAACACTGCACCCTGAAACAGCAAAATATGTATTTTTTTTTCAACTTTTTAAAATGCATATGCCAGAACTGTCAATATCATAGCCAAAACACAAAGCTTGACAAATACGAAAGGATTGAAATTATATAAAACGATTCTCTGGGGTCCACAGAATCAATAAGAGAAAGAGAACAGGAAACTCTCCAAATGCTTGGAAACTTCACAGCAGGCTTCTCAGTCGTCTACGGATCAAAGGGAGGCTCTCTAGAGGAGTTTTAGCATGTGGTGATGGAATGGAATGAAAATGAAATTCAACATATCAATACCAAAAAGAAAAGTGAGCAGCATTGCAAGAACACACTGATAAAAAAGAAAGTGCCCACTAATCTAATAGAATCAGGGCTGGGGTGAGGGATGGCTTAGTGGGCGAAGAGTGTACCACACAAGATTGATTTCCAGAGTCTGCATAAATAAACCGGGACCCCACAGGGCACTCCGTCACTCCCAGCACACCTATGGCGAGAGAGAAGGCAGAAACAGCAGAGTCCCTGGAAGCTTCTGGACCAGCTGGCCTCCTGTACAGAGGCAAAGAACAAGGCAGACAACTGGCACCCGAAGTTATCCCCTAACCTGCACATGCAAGATGGGAGTGGACATCCACACACAGACATTCATACATACGTGCACACACAAAGAAATGTGTAAAGACTCTAATACAAATAATTAAAATAGGGGCCGGCGATGTGTCAGAGAGTAAGGGCGTCTGACAACCTAAGATTATCTCTGGGACCCAGGTGGTAGAAAGAGAGAACCCATCGCTGCAGGTTGTCCTCTGATCTCCACCATGCACCCCCAGCCAAGCACACAATCAATCAATCAATCAATCAATGTAATCAATCAATGTAATCAAATTTTAAAAACAAAATTAAAACCAACTAGAACAGGAAACAAACCAATAGGAGAGAAAAGGATGAAATTGAAAACAAGAAGAACAGGAAAAATAAATGAAACAAAGCTATCTCTTCAAAGAGTAAAGAACCTGAGGAATCCTTAGCAAGAACAACAAAAGGTAAAAAGGGAAGATGAAAACTACCAGTGTTAGGAATGAAACCCAAGGTATTGAGACGTGGGGAGGAAAGGTACAAAAAAAGAAAACAAAACAAAACAAACAAAAAAAAACGACATAATCCCTGCGACAACCTAAGTGAAATAGAATTTTCTTCAAGAAATAAAAACCACCCAAGAGGAAACAGACACATTAAATAGCCCTGTGATACTATATCATTTGACATCCTGGCCCCTCCCTAAAATCTACAAACCCACAAATTAGGACTGGAGAAACCTACTAACATTTTTATTAATGGTTTCACACAACCTCTGACAAATGCAATTTAAGGGAGAGAGGACTTATCCCCTGACCTGGGTGCAGTCCATGATGGTGAGCAAGCCAAGGTAGCAGGAGCCTGAAGCAGTTGGTCTCAATCAGGAAACAGAGAGAAGAACGCAAGCTGTTGCCCAGCTCCATTTAAACAGTCGAGGATCCCAGCCAGGGAAAGGGTACCATCCACAGCAGGTGCATCTTCCCACCTCAGTTAATACAATGTCCCCCAATCATGCCTGGAGGCCCATCTCCCAGGTGACTTTAGATGTTGCCAAGTTGACAACATCAACCGCCATAGAAGTCTGCACACAAACTCCAGAAATTGGCAACCACAGGGGCTCCCGGGAACACAGCTTAGCAGCAGGAGGCAAGACTAGAGACTACTCACTCTCCCTCTTTCCTGCCTGTCCGATCTTGAACAGGGTGAATGTGTTGTTCTTCAAAACATAAATTACTGCTTATTAAACTATAACATTAGGGAAGTATAAAGCCACATACTTTTACAAAGCAAATTTTTTTTTGGTTTGCAGTTTCTCTCTCTCTCTCTCTCTCTCTCTCTCTCTCTCTCTCTCTCTCTCTCTCTCTCCCTTCTTCCTTCCTTTCTTTTTCTTTTAAACAGGACCACACTGTGTATCACAACTGCCCTGTAACTTCTATATAAACCAAGCTGGCCTTGAACACACAGAAATCTGCCTCCTGAGTACTGAGAGTAAAGGAGTGTGCAACCATACCCCATCTTATGAAGCAAAAGTTTTAAATACAAAGAAAACTGTGATGTTAATAATAAACTTAATGAAATTATTATAATAACATTTTAAGATTTGCTTGACTTTAAATTACGTGTGTGCATATGGGTGCAGGTGCCTGTGGCGGCCAGAAGAGGGCACTGGATCCCCTGGAGCTGGAGTTACAGGGCAGTTGTGAGCCACCCAGTGTGGATGCTGGGAACCAAACTCTGTGATGCTGGGTACCAAACTCTGTGATGCTGAGTACCAAATCTGTGATGCTGGAACCCAAACTCTAGAGTCCTCTGCAAGAGCAGTATGAACTCTTGACCACTGAACCATCTCTCCAAACCCTGTAATGTCTTAGATATAAGCAACTTCCTGTAATGTGTTTAGAAAAACATGCCAAGAACAAAAACATAATTTTTATAAGCTGTCCTACAAGGACTAATGAATACACAAAATTGCCTTTATCCTAATTAATAATCAAGGATATATAAATTAAAAAGAGCACATTTCACCTATCAAATTGGCAACAGATTTTAAAGTTGGTATTCCATGTTGGTAAGATGCATTAACACCACTCTACATTGCCTCCAGAATGTGGGTTGAAATAATAACAGTGACAATGGCCAAGAGAGAAAAACGTTTACATGCAACATGGTGTATCCTTGCCTTGGGATATCATACAGGCATGTGTGGTTGTTTCACAATGCTCACAGTGTGGCGGGATATTAGCATACAAAACCGAACATGGAGCATGGAAACTGGAATTGTGTGATTCAGGCTTGGGAAATCATTCAGCCAGCGAAGCATTTTCTACACAGATATGACGATCCGAGTTCCATCCCGGAATGCCTGTGAAAAAGCCACATGTGCTGTTGCAAGCTTGTAATCCCAGTGCTGGGGAGGTGTGGACAGGCAGTCTCCTGGGGCTTGCTGCTCAGCCAGTCTAGCCTACTTGGTGAGCTCAGGCCAATGACCAACCTTGTCTCAAAAAACAAGGTGGATGGCATCGCATGAATGACCCAATTTGATCTCTGGCTTCCACACACATGTATACCCCTGTCCATATACATGTAAACACATGTGCATGTACACTCGTACACACATGAACACACATATACAAAAATGAATTGTCTAATTGAATTTCTTTGAGACAGCGTCTCACTGATCCTGCAGCTCACGGATTTGACCAGACTGGGCTGACCTTCAAGCCCACGCACAGTCCTGCCTCTGCCTCTCCAGCCCTGAGGTTCCAAGTGCTACCATGCCTGGCTTTTTAGATGGTTTTTTGGGATCAAACTCAGGTCCTCGTCCTTGCTTGGTAAACACTTTAATGTCTGAGCTATCGCCCCAGCCCCTAAATTTGGAATCTTTGATTATAGAATTCTTGATTGAAAGTGAGAAACATTTTGACAGTTTTCTGAAATCCACTGACTCACTGACTTCTGCCTGGGCCTCAGAGATGTCAGAGTTGAACTCAAGTGGCTTTCTCACTGTTTGGTTTTGCTCAGCTCGTGAACATCCCCTCTCTAAATGTGGCTCTTTTCTTCCCATTATCTTTCTCCGTGGCAGCTGAGATTCGCATTCAATTACTTTCAGAGGCTCCTCTAACCGAGTTCAGAGTCTTGGATATGGACTTGTCTCCTTGCCCATTGAGCTTGTCAATCAACCCATCAGATGGGAGGCCCCAGGAGGAGAGATTTCGAAGTTACAGAAGAACAAAACACAATTCACCGTGCAGGGATTGCTCCCACTTGGCTCCCACATCGGCACCTGTGGAAGGGGCGGGTGAGTCTGTTCCATTCCCGTCATTCAGACTGCCAGGGGTCTTGTCTCACCAGCTTCGCCAAGAGGGTAGCATTTTGGCCTGTGTCAATGTTCTGCTTGAAAATGCTCGACCCTCTCTCCTCTGCTCTCCCCCTTCACATCACTCAGAGCCCTTCCAGATTGCTTTTCTCCTCTGGGAAGCCAAGGTGCCACTCACCAAAATGAGAAGCAGCAGTGAACTGATGGCCGCTAAAGCATCCCTGGTTGGTACCCGCCACCCAGGAGAAAGAAACCAAGGACGGAGGCTGCATGAGTCACGTTTCCTGTTGCTCTGACTAAATATCTCACACAAAAAAAACCAACTCAAGAGAAAGAAAGGGTTTGTTTGGGCTCACAGTTTGAGGAGATACAGTCCGTCATGGTGGGGCAGGCATGGCAGAGAAGCAATGAATGAAAAAAAAAGAAAGAAAGAAAAAAGGAAGGACATGACTGCTCCTAGGTAAGGCAGACGAAAAGGTTTATTGTAGATAAACGGGAGAGCAGAGGCAGAGGCAGGGACATCTGGGAGCATCCAGAGTGTGCATGATCCTGAGCCATGCCGTATGAGGAGAGCAGGGTGAGAGCAGGGAGGGGAGCCTCCAACCAAGAGGGGCAGCCTGGGCTAAGAGACTGACAGAGAGAGTAAAGGGTAGACCCAAGGACCAGGTAACCAGAATGGCTGGATTGTATGGGGAAAGGCAGCTTGGGGAAGGGCACTCCTGGGTTAGAGAAGTTTAGGGTAGGAGGTGGGATGTGCCAGCCATACCCTATAACAGGTAGGGACTGAGGGGTGCATGGAGAACCTGGTGGACAGTGTCTGCTTTGATATGCTAATGGGCGCCTCAGTTAGCCCAGGTTTGAGACCTAATAAGGAAGAAGCTATTGGTCATGTTTCATCCAGCCTGGAAATGGAGAGAGGTGATGCTGTACTCAAATTATTTGCTTATTTTTCTTCAGTCCAGGACTCCATCCTTGGGGGCAGTGCCATCCATATTTAAGGTGGGTCTTCCCACCTCAACTAGCCTGATAGAGAAACTTCCTCACAGACACATCAGGAAATCTGTCTCTTTATAAGCCTCGATCCTGTCAATGTGACAGTATCAACCACCACAGACCCCCAAACACAGACTAATCCCAGGGGATCAGCCCACACACCTCAGATGGCTTTTGGTTTCTCCAGGCTAGGGTCCTAGAAGCTTAGCCTTCGGCAGACACAGCTGGGCTTCTGCGTCCTCTCTGAGAACCTGCAGGTGCCCACGACTGACAGATCTCATCTGGGCTCCATGAGCCTCTGCTGAGGTCGCACTGAATTTCACAGACTTTTGCATGTTGTGCTGTCTTTGCGGGGTGCCACAACCTCCTTCAAGAGACTGGAAGTAACTTGAGGACCAGGGCTGGCTCCAGTTGTAGCTGAACAGACACCCCCCCCCCCCGTGAGCTCTGCATCCACTCGGAAGACCCCACTCCTACCTCCTGCCTGCCCTGACAAGGAAACTTCAGTTAAGACCCCGCCCCCCGACTGTTGGATGCTAATTGCCCATCAGTCTAGTGCAGCGCTTGTTTTTACTGTGTGGTTTTCTCCCCATGTAGAGCTCTCTGCTCCAAGACCCTGAAATGGTTTGATCAACTCCTGGTTTTCTAGTTTACATATTGCAGAAGAGGATCTCGGTTTCAAAGTGATCACAGCTTTCACAGCAGGGACACTAATTTAGCCACCCTGTGACTCTCCTCTGAATAGACATCCAAAGGTAGCCACCCTCCTTAGCCTGGGTTAACCCACACAGTCCACCAAACATTGATTCATGAAATAGCTCACATTTGAATACTATGCCTTGATTTAATCATTTCTTGTGTACGAGTGTTTCTGAACAAAAATTTGTGCATGTGCCTGGACGTGTGTGTGTGTGTGTGTGTGTGTGTGTGTGTGTGTGTGTGTAAAATCTCACCTGCGCAGACTGGAGACCTTCAATTGCTCTCCACTTTATTTTTTGAGTCAGGCTTTCTCATTGAACATGAAAGTCACTGACTTAGCTAACTGGCTACCCAGCAAGCCTCCTCCCATCTCCACCCTCCCAGGTAGGGTTGGGATTCTAGGAGCACATCACCGCACAGAGCTTTCTAGACATTTTTATTACACTTCACTTATTTGGCAAAGGAAGGGGCCCACGCATGCCATGGCACCCATGAGGAGGTCAGAGGACGACTTACAGTGTGGTCAGTTCCCGAATTCTACCGTGTGGCTCTGGGGAATCAAACTCAGGTCCTCTCACTTGCACAGCAAACAGTTTACCAACTGAGCTGCCTTCCTATTCCTGAATCACTTCTCAATGCAGAAGCAACCTAGGGACCCAGCAAATGGAATCGGGGTCAGTGAGGAAGTGGGGCTTTAAACTGCCCTGTTAACATAATGTCAACTGGATAAAATTCATTCCCTCAGCTAAAGTTTTCAAGCTTCAACTCACAAAGCTCACAGTACCACACAGAGCACCACATGGGAGCACTACATGGGAGCATCACACAGGAGCACTACATGGGAGCACCACACAGGAGCACTACATGGGAGCACCACACAGGAGCGGAATGAAAAGGAGAATACCAGACAAGCTGACACCAGCGTTGGGCTCCCTCTGCTTCCTGACTGCTGGGGCCATGTGACAGTGGCATCACGCTCCTGCCATTAAACTTCCCTTCTGTGATGGTCTGCACTATTCAACTGTGAGCCCAAGTAAGCCTCCCCGACTCTAACTTGTTATTTGCTAGGTCTCTCGTCGCAGCAGTGAGTAGCTAATCCACTATCTCCTATGTATTTGCTCTCCTTGGGTTGTATACAATGAGCTAGAGGTAAGCTAACTGAAAGGGAGGAGGCGAGGGGTGACAGATTTGCATGGGAGTGGATGCCATCACAGGATGGCAGATTACAGAGCATATACTTGCTCTGAAACCGTAAGGACAGACCAGAGTCTGAACTCCAGTACCTGTGGCAACAAGTCAGGGTTCCACACAGATGCATGTGACTACAGCCCCAACGCTGGGGAAGACAAGGAGATCACTGGGGGAAGCTGGCTTCCAGCTCAGGTGAGAAAATGTGAGCCCCTGGTTCAGGGAGAAAATCTGCCTCACATGAACAGGTGGAGAGCGACAGAGAACACCCAACAGCCTCTTCTGGTCTGCTCATGCACACAGGTGTGCACACCCCCTTCCCCACACATGGGCATATACACTCACACATAAATACACATATATGCACACACATATAAATAATAATAAACCTTAAAAGAAAATGCATGAAATATTTTTTTTCACCCTGAAATCACCATCAGAGAAGTCTATGTCCTTTAGTAAGTACATCCACTAGCAGTCAAAAGATGGCTGCCGTGGATCTGGGTATTGCATCTGTCTGTCTTCAACAACTCTGATGCCATGAACTGAAGAAATGACCCCTTAGAGGTGAAGGCATTTCCTGGCTCCTCCGTGCCCTGAATCAGCCATTGGTAAAGAGAATTGAAACCACACGACTTTTCTAGATCCCTGACCCCAGGAATAGGTTGTCACCACTGACAGCACTGACAGCGCTTTACACCTACTTAGACCCAGGAATACCAGATTCTGTAGCCCGAGCTCTAATGTTTCATTGTGCTTGTTGGCATCAGGTCTGACGCGGCTGGGCCTCATTCTCACTCTGTAGCTGAGGGTGACCTTGGACTTCTGCTCCTACTGAGTGCTGGGATTACAGACATGTATTGCCATGTCTGGTTTATGTGTCCTGCTGGAGATCAAACCCAGGGCTTTGTGTAGGTTAGACCAGTACTCTACCAGCCAACCATATCCCCAGCCCCAGGGATCTATATTTGCAAAGACGTTCTGCTGCATGGCCAGGGTTGAAAACCACTGTTGGAACTAATCAAATGTCAGTGCCTGCTCCTGGGTCAGATGTCTGGAACAGCTCCTGGTTCTGGCAGCCAGCAAGAAGGTATGGAGAGAGAGTTGCCGGAAGGCCAGAGAGTACGTTTGTCACAGATGGTCCCACTAGCAGGAGTGTGGGGATGCGGGCTCAGGACTGGAGACTGATAAGGCAGGAAAAGGCATTGAACAGAAAACACAGACTGTGAGCAAGAAACCAGAGTCTCTGTCCCAAGCCAACTCAACAACTCATCAATCACAAGACACCCTGCACCCCCTGACCCATCCCAGGCCCGCCCACACCACAGCTCTGTCTGCCTTGCACTGCTGATACCCACACAGCATCATGGAAATGTTGCCTGGTCCACAGAGGAAAGGGTAGTTTGGACAGCAGCCTCAGGAGGACACTCCTAGAGAGATAAAAAGACACCAAACATAAAAGCTCCCCGTTCTGGGATTTTTCCGTGGTCTGACCTAGCGTTTGGTCTCCTAGGAAACTTAACCAGCCACATGTTCTTCTGCAGACTCCAAACGGGTGTGGTACTCCTGTGGGGTCAAGGCGGGATTCTGGGGAGGCTGCATCAAGAGGCACTTCTCCTTGGGTCTCCGCTCCACTTCTGTCAATCACTAGCAAGTCCTGATCCTCCTGCATCCACCCAATCAGTGCTGCAGGGACCCAGTCGAGCCAGTTTATGGGGTGCTGGGGGTGGGGACCAAAACGTGTTCCTGATGGATCAGCTTTCTCATCTGCTCATGACCATGTAGTGTGTGTGTGTGTGTGTGTGTGTGTGTGTGTGTGTGTGTGTGTATGTGTGTGTGTGTATGAGGGCAGGGGATATGAAGACTAGAAGAGAATATCAGGTATCTTGCTCTACCTCTCTCTGCTTTATTCCCCTGAGAAAAGGTCTTTCATTGAACCTGGAGCTGGGCTGGCAGTCAGAATACCCCAGCAATCTGCCTGTCTCTGCCCCCTCCCCATGGTGCTGGGGTAACAGACTCACACAGCCACGCTCAGCTTTTACTCAGTGCTGCAGACTTGAACTCAGGTCCCCACGCTTGCACAGAGAGTGCTCTGACCCCTGGAGCATTCTCTCCAGCCCTGGGTTTTATTTTTCAAGCAGAAATGAGATCTCTCGGAGGCCAGGAGCAGGTCAGCCAGGGTCATGGCTCTCATGGGCTGCTCCACATCACAGAGGCCGGGGAGCTTTTATACATCCTGATGTGGACACCAACCCACTTCCCACAGCAATTACCGCGGCAGCCTCAGGGTGTGAGGCAGGCACCCAGCACTTTCTGAAGCCCTTCCAGGGAATCCAGCTCGCTCATGTGTGGACAAGACAGGAACCAGTGCATCTCAGCTTGGACCACTCATGGGGTTATCAGAGCAGGGTTGGGAGCTGGGAAGAGAGTCAGTAGAGTGCTTGCAGGGAAAGTCCAAGGGCTTGAGCGCAAGCCCCCAAACCCAGGTTTAAAAAGCTAAGTACATTGGCACAAACTTGTAATCCTAGCATTGGAACGAGACCAGAGAAATCCCTGGGCCTCAGTGGCCACCCAGACGAGACTACAAGGGAGCCTTAGGTTCCAGTGAGAGACCCTATCTCAGAAACAGAAAGCAGCTGGTGCTGGAGAGATGGCTCAGTGGTTAAGAGCACTGACTACCCTTCCGGATGACCAGGATTCAACTCCCAGCACCCCATACGGCAGCTCACAACTGTCTGTAACTCCAGTTCCAGGGGATCCAACTGCCTTCTTCTGGCCTCTGGGGGCACTGGACACACACACATGGTGCATAGATACACACGCAGGCAAAATATCCATAAACATAAAATAACAAAACGTTTTTTAAAGGCGGATGCCCCCTGTGGTAGTCCGAATGAGGAATGTTCTCCATGGGCTCACTTCTTAGAACACTTGGCTGCTGTTGGGGGTGATGTCTGGGGAGGTTATGGACCTTTAGGAGGTATAAAGTGCTGGAGGAAGCATGTTACTTGGGGCATGCTGAGAGAGTTCACAGTCTCACCCCATTTCATCCTGTCCTTCGTGTTTGTGGCTGATGATGTGACCTCTCTGCTTCCTGCTCTGGCTGCCTGTAGTCCTGCCTCCCCCACCATTATGGACTGTGTCTCTGGAACCAGACTAGCCCTGGGGAACTTGAAGCCCCATCAAACTCAACCTTCTCTAAGTCTCTTTGGCAATGGTATTTTATTACAGCAACAGGAAACGAATACAGACCCTAAGGAATGACACCTGCGGTTGACCTCTGGCCTCCATGCCCATGCACCCACACCTGTGTGTACATATGAACACACACACACACACACACACACACACACACACACACACACATGTATCAGTACCAGGACTGCACTCCCAGACATTCTCTAACCTGGCCTCTGCATCCTCACAGGGTTGGGAAAACACACAGGCTGCCTGTGAGGTAGGTGTTTCTGGGCAGTTTCACACCTCAGGGCCTTTGTCAACTGGATACTCATAGATCACACACATTAAAAATAAGACCGAGCTAGGAAGATATTTGGGAAAGAATCCACCTGCAAACTTAAGCCTCACCTCTCAACTTCAGGTCCCATGGAGAACTCTGTGTTCTGAAACAAGAACACTTTGTTGTGTTGGGGCCTGATGTCCTACAATCATCAAGGTCAGGATACCTTTCAAGTTGACCAGTCTTGCTGCAGATGCTTGCTGCTTAGATCCACAGCCAGGAACAGAGAGGGAGGGCTGGACACCTGCTGCTGCTCAGCTCCCTTTCTTCATTTGTCCAGTCCAGGATCCCACCCAGGGAATGGTGCCACCCACAGTGGGAGGTTCTTCCCACTGAAGTTGAACACAATCAAGATCACCCCCCCGCTACCCCAGACATGCCTGGAGGCCCATCTCTCATTCTAGAGCATGCCAAGTCAACAGTGAACAGTAACCATCCCCTGGATTGCATCTCTGATCCTAACAACTCAATGAATTTGTCCTTTTTTTCTTTCCACTGAATGAACCAATGACAGTGTTAGAAACAGAGGAAATGGACGCATGCCCTGTCCCTGTCTTCATCTGTCATATAGGCGAGATCCAGAAGGGGCTGACCAATGACAACAAGGGACAAAGAACACATCCGGGACTCGTCCTAGTTGAATGGGTTAGAGCCTCACACCCATGCACTGCAAAATTAGGTGGTGATGACCAATGAAACAAGACATGAGAAGAGGTGGAGTGCTAAACTCCAGCGGGGTCCACTCAAGCTGCTTCCTTACTAAGGGAGTTGGTACAGAGTATGCTCCTTTCCCTCAACGAACTTCGCAACTTTTGGGTGCTGAAACCCCTACCATGAATCTTATAATTTACTAATAAGAGACTGAATTCTGGGTAAAATAGGCTATGAGAAGATCAGGACCCTTTCCAGGAAGTAACCACCCTGGGGAGACACAGGGAGGGGATAAGAGGGAGAAGAGAAACATAAGCCCCAAGCCTTCGAGAATGGGGCTATGACTGGTCAACCTGACCCTCTCTTTATCTAAAGAGTTTTTAGTGTTGCTCCCTTGTTTGCTTTAATTAAATTCTTGAATACTTGCTGGACTACTGTATTTCATCTGAACTTCCCTCTCAGAAGCATAAGAACCAAGACTGCTGCTAGGGTCCACACCAGAAGAAACTGGAGTCCTTGTCCATTCTACATGGATTGTATACCAGTGTGTGCCTTGATTTTGGTGCTGTGTAAACAGTGGGTGGCCCCTTCCATTAAGTAGCCCACCCTAATGGTTCCTAGTCTGTGGACTTTCTATAATTGCACGTACCTGAACAGGATCTCCAAGAACAGATCAGACTGGATTGGGGGCAGTTTTGAACATCCACAAATACAGAGAGCCACAAAGAAGCCCAGAGCAGATCAGAATAACCAGACTCTGATGCCTTCAATGGACCCTAGGAGATGAGGCTGGAGAATTAGGCAAGGCCAATTGTGAAAGGCCTCATCTGATGCACCAGAAGGCTCATATAGCCCACCAAATCATTTCTCCAGTAGCAATGGGAATTTACTGAAAGATTTAGACCAGGGGACCAAACATAATCCAATTTCAGCTTTACTAAAGCCACTTTAATGGCAGCATGGAGGGTGGATTTGAGGGAGAGGGATTAAAGTGGGAGCCCTCTATGCGTGGGAGTCAACTGGTAAGCTTTCAGAAAACAAGCGGGTGTCTGGGTCCCACCTTCTGCAATTCTGACGCAAGTACTTCGGGATGTGACTTATAAGAGCAGGAGCATGACCAGCTAGAAGTGGTCACACATTTGGCCAAACAGGATCTGAGGGTACCTGGGAGCTTGTTTCTGAGGGAGTTTTACATTTGAATCCATATAGAGTCAAACAGATAGTTTTCCTTAGTGTAGGCAAGAATGCCACCAAGTCCACTGAGTCTTTTTCTAAAGAAACACAAATGTTTGGCTAAGAAGGAACTCCAGCACAGGACATTGGTCTAGAGATGTGTCCAATCTTCTGACACTACAAAACAATGCTGTAAGAACCACACAATAGTTACCCAAAAAATGCACAAAAAAAATCTGTAGCTGACATCTACAAAAATCCCATAATCTTTTAGGTAAATTTACTTTCATAGCTGTCCATGGCCTCATTAAGCGTGTGGGCCCTTGGGTTAGATGTATCTTGTGGCAGCGCCGACTATTTCAGGATCTTGAGCCTACTGGTTTTCAGAGAGGACCTTATACTCTTGGCTTCATCGGTTCTCAGGCCTTTGGGTTTAGATTGGAGTGATCCTGCTTGTTCTCCTCGATCTCCATCTAGCCAACCCACATCATATGGCATATAAGCCTTATCTTTTTTTTTAAATAAAACACATACACACACACACACACACACACACACACACACACAAATTTAAAGAGTTCTTCACATGGCCAGTTGTGGCAGTTCATGCTGAGAAGAAATGATAAAGATGCAGAGGCAGAGGGATCACAAATTTAAGGCCAGAGTGGGCTAAATAAGATGTATATCCTGTATATTGGATGTGTACCAGCTTGTTAATATTTCCTAACAATACTGTATGATATATAGAGTATCTGGTGCACTGAATTACAGCCCTGGACCAATCCCCAGTCATACAGCGGGATGATCCTGGGACAACTGTAAGCTCATCACAGAGTAGAAGCACCAGTGATGGGCAGTAGAGGACAGGACTGCTGTTGGTGGCTTGTGACGCAAGGAGAGGAGGGAAGTCCCCAGAGGGGGGTCTAGGAGATGGAAGGCATGACTGCAGTTCCCCTGGCATGCATACATCTACATGGGACCCAGAAGAAAAGTGAGGTTTAGGAGAAGAAGAGTCCGTTTTCCAAGCTTGAGGCACCTATTCAAATATATGTCCGTTACATGGAGAGACGGGAGCAGGAGGCATAGACGAGGAGTTGGTGGCATAGAACTGGTCCATTAGGGTCAGAGTCTGGGCCCCGGCAATCCTAGCAAGCTAGGCCTGGCCTCCCCTCTGCAACGGGCCAGTTAAACAAACTTAATAGTGAAAAGCAGAAAACGAAGATGAATTCAATGTGGCCACATTGGGAATAAAGAGAGGCACTGATCCCAACCAAGTACATTTCCGGGACCCTGACATAAGGTTTAGGTTGAAATAGAGGACAAGAGGTGTGCATAGCAAGGCAGTCCTGGCCAAGGCTTGATCCCACCCATCATTGTTTCAGCTCCCATGTCTTCTGCAAAGAGTCTAACAATTGCCAGAATTGGGTAAAATTCCTTTTCTCTTCTCCCTGATACCAGCCGTTTCCTTTTCCCAGCATGAGATTGATGGGGGGATTTTTGAAAAATTCTAGAGTCCATTGTTTTAAGATTCACTTATTTTATTTTACATGTGTGAGTTTTTGCCCGCGTGTACAGATGTGCACCATGTGCGTGTGGTGACCACATAGGCCAAATGAGAACCTTGGAACCTCTAAGAGCTGGAGTTACAGACATTTGTGAGTCATCATGTGAGTGCTGGGAACGAACCTCAGTGCTCTGCAAGAGCATCCGGTGCTCCTAGCCACTGAACCATCCCTCTACCTCTTTAGAGTATCTTCACCCTTGCCAGAAGGAGGATACACAGACGGGGGATCTGCCCAGTGGAGGATGGCTGTGGTTGGAAGAGAAGAGAGTTGAGACCAGAGGGCTGCAAAGTGTCGGCTGGTAAGAGATGGAGAGGAACCAGGGAAAGAGGATAGAGAACATGGGGAGATGAGGCTTCATGACAATGTGAATGACTTGAAGGGCCAATCAGCTAGGCCTGAAATTCCAAGAAGGCCACTTCACAGTGAAGGCAGAAGTCAGACGGCAGTGGGTTTCCACGAGGAGATGAGAAGAAGCAGAGAAACAGCAAGTGCAGAGCCGCTCTTTGAAGCAGTTTGGGTGAGTGGGATGTGAGGCCAGGGAGTAGCTGGAAAGGGATGCAAGATCAAGGCCAGCTGCTCAGCGGTACAGAGCAGGGAGCAGGTTCACGGCAGAAGAGCTGCAGATGGGTGGAGCCCAGAACACATGAAGGAGGAGAGTGATGAAGGCATTGTGGCTTCGGAGCCCCAAGGGTGTGGGGCTGCCTTCCAGAGGACACACACAATTGAGGCTCCGCCGGAGGAAAGAGCAGCGTGATGGCAGGTGGTGTGTGGAAGCTTTGAGAAAGGTAGCCGAGGCAGAATGAGGCTGTTGTTGGGACTGGAGAGAGAGCTAGCTGGCCATGGGCTGCAGGTGTCTCTGGCTGCCCAGCAGCATGCAGGAATGAATAGATGCTGTTACCAGTGAGAAGTTGGGGACAGTCAAACCCAAGTGACAGGCCCTGGCCCACACTGCCCACCACTGGAATCTCACACCTATATTTATACCGCCATTCCACAGCTCTACAGAGAGGGCTAAGGGTCACAGCCTGGGCCTCACCTGGAACAGAAATGCATTATTATCTCAGGGATTGTGCAACCTCCTGACTGAGACTTCCTGCGGGATGGTGAGCAGGTGAATGCAGGTCCCTTAGAGAATCAGTGCCCTGCCCCCCCCCCCCCAGGAGACGCTGGACCAGCAGCCTCTTATCATGGACTTGCTAAACCTGCAAAGCTTCCAGCTCTACCCAGCAGCTACCTAATGGGGAATGCCAAGGACAAGGCCCAGCAATGTATGCTCTAATGCTCTAAGGCAATTCTAACACACAGGATAATTTGAGGTACTGACCCATTATAATAAACAACTTCTTTCCAAAGTGCAAAGCAAATAAACTTTAGCCATTTATCATCTCTCTATTGTATGTGCATGGTACATACTCCTATTACATAATCAGCAAATTATCAGGTGCTTGCTGAGGTCCATTGCGTCTCAGCTCTGTTACAGTCAGCCTTGAAGATGACCTCTAGAGGAGCTCTGGTTAGTTTTTAATTGTCAACTTGCCACAACCTATAATCACCTGAGAAGAGATTGGGAGTTGTCTAAATCAGGTTGTCCTGTGGACATGCTTGGGCAGGAATTGTTTTCATTATTAATTAGTACAGGACGACCCAGCCTACTGTGAGCAGCACCATTCCCTAGGCAGTTGGTCCTGAATGGCATGTCCAGAAAGTAAACTGAGCAGCAGAAAACAAGCAAGCAGAAACCATGGGTTTCTCCTCTCTGCTCTTGACTGTAGATTGGAGGTTTAAATTTCTGCCTTGACTTCCCCATAACGATGCACTGTACTGTGGAATTGGAGACCAGATAAACCCTTTATTCCCTGGGTTGCTTTTTGTTGGGTGTTTGTCATAGCAACAGAAATAAAAGCAGAATAAGAAAATAAACCCTGCTATCCTTAGTGTTGTTTCATCTCCTCCCGTATTGAACTGTGGGCGCCCTCTGTCTGGGTGACCCGCAGGCTACTCAGAAAGCCTCACAGCTGCTTCTGATGCTAGGTCATAAAAGACATCACCATCTCCACCAGTCTGGGGCCTCTGGACCCGGGACACAGACAGCATGTGAACAGGTTAGTCAGCAGTCCATCAGAGAAACCTGTACGGGAGGAGGAGCTGTGGAGACGCTGAGAGCCAGAGCCAGCAACGTGAAAGTGCCACCTGGAAATGCACCCATGCACCCATCATCCCCTGCAGCCTCCAGATGACTATAGCCCGGCTGGTATCCTCCCTTCCCTCCCTCCCTCCCTCCCTCCCTGTGTGTGGAAGACAGTAGTCAGATTGAATTGTCATTCTTCAGATACCATCCACATTTTTTTTTTTAAAGACAGGATCTCTCACTGGTCTGGCACTCACCAAGCAAGCTACGCTGGCGGACGGTGAGCCCCAAGGACTCTCCCATCTGTCCCTCCCAAGCATGGGGATTGCAATCTTGTGCCTCCAGGCCAAGCTTTTTATATGGGTGCTAGAGACACATTCAGCTCCTCATTCCTGCAAGAAAAGCATTTTAACCAGGGAGCTCTCTTCCCTGCCCGGCTCCATGTTCTCACAGTGCGTGGGAACAAAGCAAATGGTGGCCTCACGCCTTGGGAACAACAGAAGTCACAGAGCCTGGGTGTGTCCTGCAGAAGGCAGACTCTTCCACTGCACAGGTCTCCATCTCTCAGTCCACCAATGATCAGCCTGTCATGTTCTAGAAACGTGGCACCATGGACACACCTCCTCTCCACAGCTGCCCTTTGCATGTCCGCCGGCTTTCGCTTCCCTCCCTGTAAAATAAGCATGGTCCTCTTGTGCTTGATCTTTCGCTAAACTGTAGACAATAAGTGGCTCTTGCAATACTTAACTCTGGTGATGCTGTTTGCATATTCATTATCTTCCAGGCTGCAGCCTCTGGCTTCCCTGGCTTAGCTCGCTCCATGC
Organism: Peromyscus leucopus; assembly: GCF_004664715.2. NCBI lineage: Eukaryota > Metazoa > Chordata > Mammalia > Rodentia > Cricetidae > Peromyscus > Peromyscus leucopus. The sequence continues at coordinate 63,015,256 of NC_051076.1, forward strand.
TGTTTGGTGAATTCAGAACTAGACACCTGGGCTGAATAATCAGTCAGGCTTTCAGGGGAAAGCCTTAGTGTGTCCCTCTTTTGTTATTTCTAATGTGTGTGTGTGTGTACACGTGCAGGCATGTTAGTACCAGAGTATACATATGGACATCAGGGGATAACCTGAGATGTCAGTCCTGCCTTCCGACTTCTTTGGGACAGGGTCTATTATTGACTGCCACTGAGTTCTCCAGTTGGCCTGCGACTTTCAGGATTCCCCTGTCTCTGTCTTCCATTTCGTTATAGGAATGCTGGGATTACAAATATGCTCTACCGCATTCTGGTTTCATGTGCGTTCTGGAGATTCGGCTGTCAATCTTCCAACGGCCTGGCAAGCACGTTACCCAGCGAGCCACCTCCCGACATAATTCACACAACCCCTGAATGAGCCCCTGATAAAGCCCAGGGTTGCTGGCAGAGTCCGAGTGTCAGGTAAGCAGAGAAAAGGGTGTCTGACTGATAGGGGGGAAGAAGACAGTGAAGGAGTGCTGACGGGGTGAGTGCAGCCACTAATGTGTATCTGGATGTTGCACCCGTCTGCCCCCAATTCCAGAGCCTGACATTGTCCTCTTCTCAAGAGGCCCCCAAGAGTTCTAGAAGCCAGCATCTCACAGGCCAAACGTGTGCACATAAAGTGCCCAGCCCCCAAGGCTGCAGTGGTGGGGGATGAAAGAGCCTGAGCATGGGGATTAAGTCCATAGCTTTGCACATGCTAGGTAAGGGCTCTGTCACTGAGCCACAATACCAGCCCCACTCAGTCACTGATTGACAGACAACCTGACGCTGTTGTAGGTGCTGGCACTGTATGTAATAACAACTGGGCAATAACTACCTCTGGCTATAACTACCTCTGGCTATAATGAGAATAGAAGCAAAAGGGTTCATTATAAAACCCATGTTCTTGTTTTCTTTCTTTCTTTTTTTTTTTTTTTTTTTTTTTTTTTTTTTTTTTTTTTTTTTTTTGTTTTTCGAGACAGGGTTTCTCTGTGTAGCTTTGCGCCTTTCCTGGAACTCATTTGGTAGCCCAGGCTGGCCTCGAACTCACAGAGATCCGCCTGGCTCTGCCTCCCGAGTGCTGGGATTAAAGGCGTGCGCCACCACCGCCCGGCGGTCTTGTTTTCTTTATTCAATTCAAAATACACAGAGGATAGACCTGGCTTATTCAGTAAGATATTTACTGTGCAAGAATGAGGCTCTGGGTTTGGATCCCGGGCACTCATGCAAAACATCTGGCATGGCAGCTGTAATGTCAGGGCTGAGGAATCAACAGAGTGGAGGGGTGGGGTTCCTGGAGCTCATGACCGTGGATTCCCTAATGTGGCTGAATCCATGAGCTCCATATTGAGTAAGAAACTCTGTCTCAAAAACACAGTGAAGAGCCATTGAGGAAAGATACACTCTGTTGAACTCTGTGCCCCCTCCCAACAAGATCCCACGCATGCACTTATACATGCACACACAGTTAGTGCATGTAGATATAAATATTTTATAAATAAACTTAAAAGGCATTCACCGAATGCCAGGGACCTCAACACTCATCCTAAGACTAGACTGACATCTTCTTACATGAAAGTTTGTTAGAGTCACGATGAGAGTGTGTGTATGTGTGTGTGTGTGTGTGTGTGTGTGTGTGTGTGTGTGTGTGTGTGTGTGTGTGTGTGTTGTCCTGGCCTATTCTGAAGGTCAGAGGTGGCCTCCCTAGGTAATGCTTGCCAAGAACTCTAGGGACAAGCATGGACTCTGAAAGGTGGACAGGCATAGAATCTAGACCACCTAAACTGACAATTTAGTCGGCTGCGTGCCTCGGGGAATTCTTCCCGTCTGTTAGTGCCGTGCACTTCGATCTGCATGCTGCAATGGCCCCCAGAAGCAGGTCTGGCTTCCCCACTTTGCAATGGAGGAGACTGAGGACGATCAAAGCCGAGTGACAGGTGAGGTCACACAAGCAATATGTGGAGAGCTGGTGTGCAGGAAGATGGGCCGAGGGAGGGAAATCATACTTCCTGCCTTAGCAGTTAGATTCCTTTACTCAACAATTCTCTAAACGACACACTTCCAAATACATATTTACTCACTAAGACTAACCATTAAGCATCAAAGGTAGTCCTCTGAGCTCAGAGAATATGGTCTAAATGCCAGGGAAAATGGACCTTTTGCTGTTCTGATAGCCAATTAGCGCTAAGTGTTTCTCTGGTTGCCTCCTAAGGAAAGTTGCATTGTTTTTCATCAGAATTACTTAACAGCAAGACCCCAATGGAATGTTCCAGAAGACCTTTAGCAATTGTTTGTGGCCTGTTATTTAAGCGAAAAATGATGCTGGAGAAAAGTATTTTTTTTTTTAGTAGAAAATTAAAAATCCCACTTGAGCACCAGCCTGCAGATTGGAACTGGCCAGCTGCAAAGGAGACTCCATGACTGAAATCCTTTCCAGACTATTGCATCCCTGAGGGGTTTCAGCAGGAAAAGGAGCTGGGGCATTATTAGGGAGGGTTCGTTTAAGAACAGCAGAATTGGATTAACCTTGAGGAGGGGGAGGGGGAGGGAACATTATGCAAGATGCAAAAAGATTCTGGAAGGAGAGGAATGAGGATGCCGGCTGCAGAAACATCTCAGCCAGCGAAGCAGACAGAGCTATCCATCATTAACCTCATTTAAAACAAACATGACAAATTGCTGAGAAAATATATGATGAGCTCCATTCTTCAACAGCATTAGGAACGGACAAACTGGGTGTCTTTTCTATACCTAATTTGGGTAGACGTCTTTCAGAATTGTTTTTCTCACACTTGTGGGGCCTTTTCCACTCTAAAATGAGTATCAATGCCCAAGTCAAGTCCCCCCCACCCCCCGCTATGATCTGCAGGTGTCATGCCCACGGTAGCTCTAATAAAATCTCAACCCAGGAAGAGGGATGGCTTGCAATGCTATTTTAAGCATCTGCTAGCTGAACTATCATATTAACGAGGCTGACTCCTTAATCCTACTTTACTTATAATCTGCAGGCAGGCTGTGAAGATTCTAAATCACGCAAGGTGGGCCAAAGACCAAAGGACGAGTCCAGAATGCAAACCCAGCTGACCTAAACAGTTATTGACTTCTCAGGACATGGAGAAGAATAAAAAGTGTGGCCATGGGAAAGAGCTTGGGTGTCAACATCCCAGTGTGCCAAGCCAGGGAAATCTATAAACCTCCACAGCCGTCTTCTTCTGCAGGGACATCTTCAAGCTCCTAGGCCCACAAGAAGAATTAATGTCTGTGCACTGCTGCCCCCTGCTGGACACACGGGGTCCAGCTACACACTTTTGTCTGGGGTCCAAGAAAATGCCATTTGCCATGTCAATTAGTTTTCAATTCTCTCTCCTCCACCCCCTGAGAGTGCCTTCCACCCTCAGGACCCTGTTAGGAGGCAACTTCATCTGAGCTAATGGGCAAATATTCCTTAAAATGCAATCTTAGAGCTTTCTTGTGAATAACCCCAGAGACCCCCCCCTTGGCGGGCTGGCCAAAGACAGTGGAAAATACGGAACACACCATCTCACTGTTCCAAGTATTGTTTAATGAAAACACTCCCTTGAATTTACATGAATACAAGCATGATAGTTTCTCTTCTTAAAAGAACCAAGGGCAGCCAGCATGCCAGCTGCCAGCCCTTCATGTGAGGTTCGTGGATCATGCTGCTTTCTCACAAGGCTGCAGCAGACAGAACCAAGCCACCCCAGCATGGCCAAGGCTCCAGAGCCCACTCCTGAGAGTGATAGTGGATTCTCAGTGTGTCAGTGCCAGCTGTGAGCTGGGGAGATGGAGAGGCGACTCAGGTGTTCATTTCTAAGTGGGTTTTGGGAAATGCCTCAGAAAGAGTGAAGGGAAGGAACTGTTCTTAGTTACGATGGCCAGGGTACCAGTGTGTTAGGATAGTTGAGTGGGTATGGAGGGATAAATAAGATTGACATATGAAAGAAGCCAGCTGACAGAAAGATTGAGGTCCCTTCCCTCCAGGGCTTCATGTGACAAGCACAGATCACATGGGAAATCTCTCTCTATCTCCAGACCTGGGAGGAGGTGGTGCTTTGTGAGTGACCTAGTAAGAGTCGTGACTCTAGGGGCTTCTGAGTGTCGGTTCTGTGCCAGCCCTTAGCCTGCTTCTGCTCTCAGGAGCGCCTCTGTCTTTCCTAAGAACCGTCTCTAGTTCTAACCCTATCCCTGCAGTCGGACTCACTGCCCCTGAGAACGTGGACATCTCAGCAGACACCCCTTGGGCTCTTATCCACATCCATAACACCAGAGAAGAAAAACCATGGCATGCACAAACCCCAGCTCACCTGGGCAGAGTACGCATCAGCTGTCATCTCTTACGATCCCTTCCACACCAACTGTGCTAAACTAAGACGAAGGGAAATCCTGGGGACAGGAAACGGGGAGAGACACCCTTTCGCTCTAGATCTGGTTGAAGCCTTTGCCAGCACAGGAGCGAGCATCTCTCACTTAACACCTACTTGAGGCTCCTGCCCCCTTCCCAGGCACGCACCCAAATCTCACCAGAAACTCTATTTACAGAAAAAGACACGCACTGAAGCGGATGTGCAGCCCTGTTGGCTACTGGTTTCGCCTGATAAGATAACCACTCCCTCGCTCTGACCAGGTCCTCTCAGTGGGATAAATGCCATCATCCTTTAGGCTCCTGGACCAGTCACATCTGCATCTTCAAGAGCTTGTCAGAAATGCAGTCTTAGCCCCATTCCAGTCCCATTGCTCTGAAACTGCATACAAACAAATTCCTCTTGCTGACCTGAACGTGGAGAGAACTCCCCAAGTAACAGCGGGTAAGCACTTGCTACACAAATGAGGCCCTGAGTTCAGATCCTCAGAACCCAGGTGAAAGTTTGACATGATCACACATCTCTATAATTCCAGCATCCCTACCAGTGAGATGGCAGTTGAGACAAGATAACCCCCACACAGTTTATCGGCTAGTGAACTTGGCACACGGGTGGAAACATGGGAAGCCCTGTCTCCAGCAAGATGTAAAGCAAAGAGTAACACCAGATGCTGTGCTCTAACTTCCAAATGTGCATGCAGTACACACATGACTGTACACACACAAATACACACATTATACATATATACAAACACACATTGGTTTTAAAAGGACTGCTACTGGTGTTGACGATAGAAATCTAAAATGCATTTCTTTTGCTCTAGAAATTCAGGGTACCATTTTTTTTTTTTTTTATTTCCCATGCTTGTGTGTTTCCATCTCCAGCTCAGGCTTCTCACAGAGGAAACCAATGTCACTTTAGCTGACCCTGGTTCCCAGAGGAAAATGGAAGCTGAGAGACAGAAGAGCTGGTCAGAAGGGGTACTGTATGGAGGTCACCAGGCAGATAGATGGCAGGTCACAAGTTTGCATGGGGTGGAGGGCATGCCTGCTGGACTGATCCTCAGCCTTGCTAAATGTTCTTTTCCTGAGAAGGACAGCTTAGCTTATCTGGAGGGAAGACTATCCCCAAGTCTATTTCAATTTCACCCTCTGCTCTGAAACCAGAGGATACAGGCACCCAGGTTAGGGATCAGCCACAACACAGGCAGCTTCCAGCAGGCATTTCACTGTGGTGGCAGGAAGCGTGCCCTTAACAGCACATTAGCAGCTGATGGGCAGTGGCTGAGGTGGAAAGATCAACTCGCATACCCGTGGTCAGCAGAGCACTGCTCTGACACACTGAAATAAAAATATTCCTTGGCAGATTTCCTCCATCCTCCGCATTCCTGAAGCCAAGGATGTTCCCTGGTTCAATCTCAAAGGTACCTGAAGTCCTGAGGCCAGCACAGGACAGAGTTCCAGCAGGAGTCAGAAAGGCACAGTGTGCTAGAAAGAGGGCTAGCTAGGGAGTCCATCAACATAGGCTCGACCAAGGGTGCTAACAGGTAACACCAAACCAGCTTCTCTGGAAGCCCAAGTGAGCTGTGTTCCCAACAGTAAGAATATGAAGGGTCCTTATGGACTCCCAACTGCAGAGGGAGCCAAACTCAGTCTGTGTGTCAAAGACACCAGAGCTAGGGACCCTCAGGTAGTTGGCCTAGCAGCGTTTAGGAATAAAAACTTGATAGGAAGCGAGATGGATGGAAAAGTATCCTTTTCTCTGTGCTATTGGTGAGTTGTCAATCTTCAAGATTAAAAATCCCTGGGGACAGGTGTGTTCCGGAACTCAAGTGATACAGTGAATCTACTATACACTGCAAAGTGTCCTGTGAACTGGAGAGACAGCCCAGCCCTAAAGTTCTTGCTGTGTAAGCATAAGGAACTGAGTTCAAGCTCTGGCGCCCGCATACAAACTGATATGTGCTGTGCACTGATACTCCCTTTGTTAGGATAAAGAAGATAGGTTGATCTCTAGGGCTCTCTGGTCAGCCAGCCAAGCCTAATCTGTAAGTCTTGCACCAAAAATTTAGTCTCAAAAGAACAAGGTGAATGGATACTAAGGAATGCTACCCAGTGTTAACCTCTTACCTTCACAAGCACACAGACATGTGCATACACACACACACACACACACACACACACACACACACACACACACACACACCAAATCTGTGAAGTATTGTGATAGTTTGCATAAAAATGGCCCACATAGGCTCATATATTTGGATGTTGGGTCTCTCCTCGGTGGAAATGCTTTGGGGGAGGATTAGGAGGTGTGGCCCTGTTGGAGGTGTGGCCTCTTTGAAGAAGGTGTTCTTTGGCTTCTGGGTGCTAAGATGTGAGCTCTCAGCTACTGCTCCAGCACTGTGCCTGTTAGCCAGCTGCTGTGGCCCCCACCATGATGTCATGGACTCACCCTCTGAAACTCACCCCCAATTAAATGCTTTTTAAAAAAATAAGTCGCCTTGGTCATGGTATCTCTTCATAGCAATAGAACAGTAACCAAAACAAGCATCTTTCAGTATCCTACACACAACACACACACACACACACACACACACACACACACATACACACACACACACACCGTAGGGGTGGGGATAAACAAATGAACTCGTTCTCAGTAAAATAAATGCCACATACCACCAGTACTCTCATATCAGGTTGGTCCAAGTTTCACTGCCAAATACATTTTTCAGAACTTTTTGGGTCTGGGCTTGTGGACCTGTGTGGCTCATACTCGGTCAGTTTTCTCAGCAAGGCCATTTGTCAAGATGTCACTGAAAAAGGCTGTTTCCAAGCCAGGGGCTGTGGTGTTTGATGTCGCCTTCCTTGGATCATTTATCTCAGAGAGCTCCCAGAGAAGGAGCCTCCCCCCGTTCAGACCCCGTCCGCTCTCCCCATCTGGCTGCTCTTCAGGTAATGAACGAACATCATGGGGAAACATGGGCTTATTGTCACATGCATATTGCTGTGTCTTCAAGTGGCCTTGGGGATCATGTCCGCCTGCTCCACTGGCTGGCACTGTGCAGAACGCATAGGGAAACGCTTGCTACCTGTCTGAAGGCCAGGGGAAAGGATCCGTGTCTCTGTCCTGTAGGAAAATGGGAAGAAACCACCCCAGTACTTGAACCCCACTCACACTTTGATCAACAGAGATAATCCTGGTCATATTAGAACATCGAGCTAGCATCCATGGGGCTGGTGATGTGGCTCAGGCAGTCGAGGACTTATGCAGTGTGCACAAAGCTCTGGTTTCCATCCTCAGCACAGCATACAACCAGATGTGGTGGTGCACATCTGTGATCCCAGCACTTCACAGGCAGAGGAAGGGGAATCAGAAGTTCAAAGTCATCCTTAGTTATATAGTGGATTCTAGGCTAGCCTGGGATATATGAGACCCTATAGCCACCCCTCCCCAGACGAGGAATTTGTGTCTCTTGAAAGTTAAGTTAATAAACAGGAATTGCTTCTATCCTTGACTACGCATGACAAATGTCATGTAGTATTAACAAGCATAGATAATCCTTTACACATGATGACATAAACCATCTCTTCCAGGCCATCAAGCTGGCTCAGCAGGGAAAGGCACTGGCTGCCAAGCCTTGTGACCTGAGTTCGAACCCTAAGTCCCACAATAGTGGGAGGAAATAACTTACTCCCACAAATCATCCTCTGACCTCCATACATGACCTATGGCATGCACATACCTGTGAACACACACACAGATTAATAAAAATACTTCTTGTGCTCTAATCCCTTCTTATTGTCATGCTTCTCTTGCTCCACAGTGTATAGGCAAAACATGATCTTCACTTTGCAGGTGAGGATTCCCTCAGTCTGCCAGCTGCCCACCTAAACCTGCAACTCAATCTTCTCCAAACTCAGGGGTTAACAAGTCACCTCCATAGAAAGGACGGTGAGAAGAAGGGCGGGAGGAGGTTGAGAGACGTGGTGGGGAAAAGCAAAGGGGCTCTGGGGAAAAGCGTGTCATTGAAACTGATGCTTAAAGAACACGCATAGAGGAGGTGTCCTTGTTAGCTCAATCTGTCTGTCTGTCTGTCTGTTTGTCTCCGTCTCTCTGTTTCTTCCTCCCTTCCTCCCTCCCTCCCCCTCCCTCCCTCCCTCCCCCTCCCTCCCTCCCCCTCCCTCCCTCCCTCCCTCCCTCCCTCCCTCCCTCTCTCTCTCTCTCTCTCTCTCTCTCTCTCTCTGCTGTCAATTTAATAGGGAGTTTCGGGACTCGATTGTCCCGATAACCATGTCTGCGAAGAACTGCCTTGCTGGCTGTGATGGAGATTCCAACCCACTTTGGGCAGTGCCACCCTGGGCAGGTGGTCCTGGATTATCTGGCTGTGCATAAAGCCAGGGAGAGCGAGCCAGCAAGCGGCATCTTGCATGGTTTCTGCTTCCGTTCCTGCCCTGACTTCCCTCTTCGATGGACTGGAAGTGTAAGTCAAATAAACCCTTTCCTCCCCAGCTGCTTTTGGTTTCATCACAGCAGCAGAAAGGAAAGCAGAACAGGGTGTATGGATTATGTTCCTCATTGCGGTGACCAAAATACATGACGAGAAACAGCTGAAATAGGGAGCCATTTATATGCTCTCTCATAGTTTGAAGAGGCGCAGTTCATCATGCCTAGGGCAGCATGGCAGCAGGAGGCAGCTGGTCACGGTGCATCTGCAGTCAGGAAGCAGGCAGTGACAGAAAGTGAGGCAGAGCCATGACACCTCCAGGCCCACCCTGAAGGGACCCACTTCCTCCAGCCAGGCTCCTTATTCTAGCGGCTCCGCAACCTTCACAACACTACCATTTGGGAGCCAAGGGTTTAAGCCCACAAGCTGGTGAGGACCACTCCACCTTCGAACTTCAGTGCAGGCCTGAGGAGTGAAAAAGACAGCTAATTGCAAGTGGGCTGCTGTGGGGGGGGGGGGGTTCCGTCTGACCTCCATAGGGGGGTCATAGCACACTAGCTTCCGCTGGGGAATTCCCAGTGATCCATTCGAGCTTCACAGGAGCAGCATGTGTGAAGAGGTTTAGAGAAGAAAATTGGTCCTAAGTACTGATTTCAGGAGCCATGGGGGAAAGGCTTCACCTATAATAATTATACTAAAAATGGATTAGGGCTGGGGATATAGTTCAGTGATCAAATGTTTGCTGGGTGTGCAGGGGAGTTCTGGGTCCATCTGGAGAACCCAAACCAATTAATGGCTGCTATGTGGGGAGGGCTGGCCAGGTTCCACCCCGCCCCCGCCCCCCCAGGATCTATAATAGGTAGCTAATGGTTGCTGAGGGAGGGACAGACATTTTCTTCGGTTGGAAAAGCTACTGGTAAGTAGCCAGTGTTCCACTAAATAACCCTCAATCCCTACTTCCGTGAGCACTTCTAATAAAGCCATTAGTTAAAAATATTTTAGTAAGTATGAGAGGGACTAGTAGGGAAGAGGACCAGCAGGAACATTTTCCTTTTTTAAGTGTGTGTGCGTGTGTGTGTGTGTGTGTGTGTGTGTGTAGGGTGTATGCACCTGAGTACAGGGCCCTCCAAGGTTCAAGGAGAGGGCATTACATCCCCTGGAGCTGGGGTTGGAGGTGGTTGTGAACTGTCTGATTCGAATGCTGGGAACTCCATTCAGGTCTTTTGCAAACGCAATGCGTGCCCTCAACCATGTCTCCAGCCCCACAGCTGGACTGGGCAATAAGGATCCTCTGAGCATCGAGCAGCAGCGGTCTAAAGCACAGACAGTGTGGATGGGCAGCCAGTCACCACAGCTGCGACTCTCAAGCCCCATGCAGGCGAGGACTTGGCACCTGGCACTCCATCTGATCCACAGCAAGTCACAGGGTGGAACTTGTCTCGGTTCATGACAACCTGGATGTCAGAGGCAGATGGCGGGAGAAGAGGCGTATGCTGTCCACCTAGCAATGCCACTGACCACTTCTGGGCTCAAAGATACCCATGGGGAGGGGGGTTCTCCAAGCTTGCCGGTGAGTAATCGAACAGTGGCAGGTGCTGGATGGACAACCCAGACCAACACAGGAGATAACAATGGCTCCTTCCATGAGCGGTGGCTTAGTGGAGAGAGCATGGCTGGAGTTGGGTGATTTCCAAGGAAACTGAAGCCTGCTGGGTCCTACTCTTCGTGGGTGCTGCGGGAACTCTGCTGGTCCTTGGTGGCGCTAGCACAGCAGCTGCCACCATGAGTTACAAAGTCAGCAGCAGAGCGTCTTAAACTTGGTCACACTTAACAAGAGGCTGGACCGTTGCTTCAAGTACGGAGTTCCGTGCTTCTGGTCACTTTCTCATGACGTGGGTTCGTGAAAGGACCCAACGCCTCTCCCTTGTTTTCTCTCTCTCTCCCTCTCTATCTCCCCACTTCCTTGTGTGTGGGGTGTGTGTGTGTGTGTGTGTGTGCTCGCACACATGCGCACCTTTCTTTCTTCCCGGTGCATGTGTGCACATGTGTACCAATACATGCGTATGTGGAGGCCAGAGCAACCTCAGTGATTGTTCCTCACGCACCGTCCACTTTGGAAGTCTTATTGAGATGGGATCTCTCTGACCTGGAACTTGCCAAGTAGGCCAGGCTGGCTAGCTAGCAAGGCTCAGGGACCCACCTGTCTCCACCTCTCCAGAGCTAGGATTACAAAGGCACGCCACCACCCCAGCTTTTCTTTCCCGTAGGCTCTGAGGAGTGAGCTCCGGTCCTTAGGCTTGCAGAGCGAGCACTTTGGTGACTAGGACATCCACCATCCCTTACTTGAATTAATTGAAGCCCCTAGGTGATGCTAGCCCCTTGTTGCCTGCTTGGACTCATCCTGAAAATTATGACTTACAAAATTCCTAGTATGTCCCAAACTCCTCCTCTGGGAGGCCCTGGGTACTCTACCTGTTCACACTGAATCTCCACAATGCTTGTCTCCCGCAAAGCAGTTCCAAGCAACTGAAAAGTTAAACAAATACCAAGGCCTCTAGATATTCCGCCCAAGGTCGCCCAAGCCCTGGGTGGCAGAGCTAAGATGGCCTCTCCTCCTTTGCTCCTCATTTGCCAAAGCGGTGCTCACTGATGCCTGGTGGAGCCTCCGCACTGGAAGCCGAACAACTCGAGGACAGAACCTCTCATTATGTGAACCATCAGAACTCCGTTTAATGGATCCTTCTCTTTTTCCCCCTAAGATTGTCCCATTCACAGAAGGAGTTAAAATGCTTTTATGTAATGATGACAAGAGACAGTCTTTCACTTTTCTCCATTTTTGAATAACCATAATTGGCAAAAAAAAAAAAAGCATGTGAAGAGTGAATCTCAGTACCTGTGTTTTCTCTACCTCTCCATCCTCCACAGTACAATGCCAGCCTGCCTGGATCATCTGTAAATAAGGAGATCCCAGGGTAATTTGTGCCCATAGAGACAGCTGGGGCATCTTCCTGAGGGAACATAACCTTGCACCCACAGTGCAGAGTGTTCCTCAGGCCTCTGGACCCACAGCTCATGGTCTCAGGCGTCTCTTCAGCTTCTGGCCATTCCCATTCCTTTCCCAGATGGTTGTGAGTCTCTCTAAGTGGCTGTTCCTGAATCGGATGCCAGGGAACTCTATTCCTGGTCCAAGTGTCGTAAAAAATGAATAGTGTCATCCACGGTGCAGGGGTGAAGCAGACTGGCTCAGACGCCACCCTGCCCAGGGATAAATCTGGCACTCCTCCACACTGGCCATGCACTTAGCCAGCCGGGCTGCTCACTATCTCGCCTGGCTAGGCTCCCCTTCCCATTAAACTGGAATTACAATGCTCGCTTCATAGGGTAGTTGCAAAGATTAAATGAAGTCTAGGGGAGGATGCATGTGCGAAAGCCAGAGGAGGCCAGGTGTCCTGCAAATCACTCTGCATGTTAGCCCCTGGAGACAGGGTCTCTCTCTCAACCTGGAGGTTTTGTTTGTTTGTTTGTTTGTTTTTGTTTTTGTTTTTTGCTTAAGCTCACTGGCTAGGAAGCCCCAGCAATCCTCCTGTCTCCACCTCTACCTCCATCACTAGGGTTACAGGTGTGCACAGCCACCCTGCAGATTTTTACATAGGTGCTGAGGATTTGGTAGATGCTCAGTAAGCACGCTTCTCCATGGAGCCATGTCCCCATCCCTAAACGTGCTACTATAGTTAAAGCAACTAAGAACAAGGTCTGTCGTATACAATGCACTCAGATGTCAGCAGCTGTGATTACTCAGTTCTTCAGAGTCACCCAGTTGACATCTAGCACTCCCTCACCAGGGACCCAGGGAGACAGAAAGGGGTGGAATAAAGTCCCTCCTCTCCAGAACTACCAGCAGATAAGTGCCTATTTGCAGAAGCCCGGGAAAGTTAACTTGGGAGCCAGAGGGGAAGCAGACCACACCAAGGAGCTTCCTCAAGATAAAAATCTGTATGCTGTACGGGCCACCAGAGGAAGGTGGCCAAGGACAGGGCCTGAATCCCCCCTCCCCCCAACACGTCTAAGTAGAGGTCGTGGGAAAGGCTAACTCTCCACTTAGCACAGCTGCTGACAAATAATGAAAGTGGTAATGGCGGATGGGGGAGAAGGATCCCAAACTTGAATTACAGTCTGGCCGAGTAATTCCAGCCATTCTTTCCTCATTTACAAGTGCTTCAGAGGATGGGAAAGAACCTCTGGTCCCTTTAGAGGGAAGTACAGAAGAAGGGACCCCCATCAGATGAATGAAGACCCAGTACTAGGATGGAAATTGAGATTCAGATGGAAATTCAGACCTGCCAGCTTTGTTTTGTTTGTTTCCATAGAAACAACTGATCAGTCCCTAGTGTCACGGGAGCTAAGCTGTTCAATGAAATGAGGGGAAAGAAGACAAAGGGGGAAAGTTTTCAGGGACTGAAGGAAGATGCCTCCTCTGACAAAGTCAACTTAAGCTAAGAAGTCTTTGACTCTTTCCTCGGAACATGTATGGATTTCTGCTGAGATTTTTTGAGACTGGGTCTCAGGTAGCCCAGGCTGGCCTCTTACTCCCTGTGGAGAGGAGGATGACCTTGAACTTCTGATTCTCTTGCCTCCACCTTGCCAGTGCTGTGATCATGGGTGTGCACCACTCTACCTGGCCCACATGGTACTGAGGATGGCAATTGGGGCTTCATCCATGCTAAACCCAATGAGTTGCATCACCGGCCCTCTGCTGCTGATGTTCATTCTGGATACAATCTACAGAACTACAGGACATGGGGCTCTATGGTGCAAGACAGGTGCAAAGGTCAGGACCTAACAAGAGGGACAAGGCCCCTCCTCTCATGGAGCGCACATTCTAGTGCCAACATGATCAGCAAACATACATCCAAAGAAGCTGCACACCAGGTGTGGTGTCAAGCGGAAAACAGAATGAAACTCACAGAAAAAAACGGAGAGTCACTGTGGTGAGCAGCTCCACACCGCAATAATCAAGCCCACTGTCAACCTGACTGGATGGAAATCACCATGGGAACACTCTGGTGTGCCTGTGAGGATGTCTACAGAAAGGTTTAACTGGGTAAGGAAGACCCACCCTGAATGTGGGCAGCCTTGTCCCGTGGGCTGTGGTCCTGGATTGAATAAAGGAATAGAGCGAGCTGAGCACCTCCCTCTGGGTGTCCTGATTGTGGATACAGCATGTGTGATCAACCATCTCACTCCTGATGCCATGTTTGCCCAGTCATGGTGGACTAGATCTCTTCATGTCATGAGCCAAGCAAGCCATTCCTTCCTTAATTGTTTCTTGTCAGGTATTTAATCTCAGAATAAGAAAAAGAATGAATACACCCATCCAATATTTAGTCTCCCTCTTTCTCTCATTTTCTGTTATCTCCCTCCATACACACACACACACACACACACACACACACACACACACACACACACACATATGAATTATATTTCCATATATGAGTGTATACTTCATTCTTTTGGACTGACTTCCAAGTGTGTTGAGATGATGTTTCCCAGGCTCCTTTACAGGTAGCAGAATCAATGCCATAGTGTCCATGTGATTAATAGACAAGCAGAGGATGCTGGGTGGTTGTCTAAAAAGAAGTCTCAACATCGTGTCCCTTTGTCCTTGACTCCTCACCTGCCCCCACTTTGTCCCTACTTGAAAGACAAAGCCACCCCATGATCCTGAAGATGAAGTTCACCTGCTAAGATCATGACACATGACAAACAGGCCAGAAAGATATAGAATTGTCCCAGCCAGCGGCCCATTCCTAGACTTGTTAGGTGAGAGAGAAAGACCTCCCAATAGCGTTGAAGACTCTGTTTTCTTCTGCTCCCAACACTGCGAGTCTTAGCTGATTCAAGTCTCTGCCTCTCGCTTCTTCCTCTGCATTTCTCTCCTTCCAGAGAGCAATGTAAGCAGACATTTGCTGGACACCAGCAACCGGACACCTGCTGAGCATCAGCCACTGTGTTTGGCTTAGAAGTTTCACAATATGCATGCAGCACAGAGGAAGGGTGCTCATAAATATCCCAGTCCCTGCCTGGAGTGGAGTGAAAGGGCTTGGAGATGGGTTCCTAAAGAGAGTGGAGCCCAAGAAGGGTTTTACAAAAGAAGTGGATCAAAATTTGATGAAGGAGAAGCCAGAGGAAGAGGAAGAAAGAAGCATTTGGTCATAGAGCCTTGAGGAAGCAGAGCTGGGGGAGCATAAATAGTCAGTTATAGGAGGAAAGAGAAGAGGGTAGGAGCCAGCAGGGTTAGAGCCCAGAACAGCACATACAAAGTCTGTTAGACGAGCAGGGGAGATGGGCCAGTGGTTAAAGTGCTTGCCACACAAATGTGAGGCCAGAGATCAGACTCCCAGAAGTCATGTAAAATGTCCGGTGAGTATAGTGGCTGGCCTTTAAGTCTAGTCTTAGAAGGTGAAGATAAGGGGTCTTGAGTGGTAGTTGGTTAGAGACCAGGTACATCAGTGGGCTCTGGATTTGATTGAGAGACTCTGCCTCAATGAAACAATGTAGAAGAGAGATCCAAGATGATTCCCAACATCAACCTGGGACTCCCAGTTGCACATGTATACATGTACGCCCACACACTTGCTGTAATGGATAATGTATGCTGTGTGCCCACACCCTTGCTGTAATGGATACATGTATACATGTATGCCCACACACTTGCTATGATGGATACATGTAAAGATGCATGCCCACACATTTGCTGTAATGGATACATGGATACATGTGTGCCCACACACTTGCTGTAATGGATGCATGTATACATGTATGCCCACACACTTGCTGTAATGGATGCATGTATACATGTATGCCCACACACTTACTGTGATGGATACATGTAAAGATGCGTGCCCACACACTTGCTGTAAAGGATACATGGATACATGTGTGCCCACACACTTGCTGTAATGGATGCATGTATACATGTATGCCCACACACTTGCTGTAATGGATACATGTATACATGTATGCCCACACACTTGCTGTAATGGATACATGTATACATGTGTGCCCACACACTTGCTGTAATGGCTACATGTAAACATGTGAGCTCACACACTTGCTGTAATGGATACATGTATATATGTGAGCTCACACACTTGCTGTAATGGATGCATGTATACATGTATGCCCACACACTTGCTGTAATAGATACATGGATACATGTGTGCCCACACATTTTCTGTAATGGCTACATGTAAACATGTGAGCTCACACACTTGCTGTAATGGATGCATGTATACATGTATGCCCACACACTTGCTGTGATGGATACATGTAAAGATGCGTGCCCACACACTTGCTGTAATGGATACATGGATACATGTGTGCCCACACACTTGCTGTAATGGATGCATGTATACATGTATGCCCACACACTTGCTGTAATGGATACATGTATACATGTATGCCCACACACTTGCTGTAATGGATACATGTATACATGTGTGCCCACACACTTGCTGTAATGGCTACATGTAAACATGTGAGCTCACACACTTGCTGTAATGGATGCATGTATACATGTATGTCCACACACTTGCTGTAATGGATACATGTATACATGTATGCCCACACACTTGCTGTAAAGGATACATGTTAATTGGTGTAGGCAGGTGGGCCCGGGCTGTCTAAGAACAGTCCCTGAACACCAGCCTGGGAGTGAGCTGACAAGCAGCCTTCCTCTGAAATTTCAGCTTTGGTCTCTGCTGGAGTTCCTGCCCCGTTTCCCTCAGCGATGGACTATGATCTGAAAGCATGAGGAAGAAACTCTTTTCCACAACTTGCTTTTGGTCTGTGTTTTATCAGAGCAACAGAAAGCCAACTAGGACACATGCAAACATGCACTACACACACACACACACACACACACACACACACACACACACACACACACACACGGAAAAGAAATAATGTTTCTAATCTGAGGGTATGTTTAACTCTGTAATGGAATTGCCACTAGATTTCAGAGAGCTCTCTCTGATGTCTGTGCTGGTGATGAACTTGAGGGGAGCCAGTAAGGGACCTAGGAGCCATTTATTTATTCTGAAAAAGATAGGGCTATAAACATGAGATGGTGCCTGTGCCCATGGCACCGGATGGCTGCGTCACCTCTAACTACCTCTACATGTCCACAGGAGAAGGCATCTCAGTGGCTCCTCTCCACCCCCACCCCACTCCTCCTCCCCGCTGACCTTCTCCAGGCATCTCATTTCATTAGGTGTGAGGGCCTCCTGAGAATGGAAACCTCAGTGCTCCGGGTCCATAGAGCTCCATGCTCACAGGACTTGTCTCCTAGTGTGCAGTAATCAAGTTCAGTGACGAATGGGATCCTTGTATGATGCCTCGGAGTTCTTTTAGGATATGAAACAATTAAAACGGTCTCTAGATTTGAGCGTGAACTTTCTTCAGGAACACGGCTAGGGAGATAGAGCAGGCAGCGGCTTCTAGTTCCCAGACACACGTTAGCAGTATGTTTTGTGTTCCATTTGATCTCGAAGCACTTGCACTCGTTAGAAGTTGTAATTTATATATATATATATATAGATATAGATATATACACACACTTTCCACAGCAACAGGTAATAGGATAACAAATCTTCTGTGTGTGTGTGTGTGTGTGTGTGTATGTGTGTATGTGTGTATATGTCTGTGTGTGTGTGTGCGTGTGTATATGTCTGTGTGTGTGTGCGTGTGCATGTGTGTCTTGTGTGCCCGTGGAAACCAGGGAAAGGCATCAGTTGTCCTGCTCTATTACCCTCTGCCTTACTCCCTCCTCACTGAATCAGCGGCTTGCTGTTGTGACTAGACCAGCAAGCCCTCTGAGCTCTGAGGAGTCACCCCTTCCTCGCCCACTATCCCCCATGCTTGCACTATAGGCATACAAGGCCATACCCAACGCCGAGGATTTGAACTCGGGTTCTCAACCTTGCACAGCAGCACTCTTATCCACCTGCCATCTCTCCAGACTAGCAACCTTCTTTTTTATGAGGCTACGATTGGTAGCATCAAGCTCCGATAATGAGGAAATGAGATATTTATGGGGATCTGTTCTGCCTTTATTAGTGTGAAGGTAGAGACGTGTCAGCAGGAGCTGTAAGCAATTCATGGAGATTGTAAATTTGCCAGTGGTTTGCAAGACTGTAAACAAGTGTAGGCTTTGTATGCTCTCCTTGCCACCAAATCACCTAAACCTTTCCCACCTTACCCCCAACTTGTAAAACCCCAAGCAGCAAGTGGAGTTTCATTATGAGCAGAAACAGTCTGTCCCATACGTCAGCCATCAGCTCTGTGTGAGCATTATTCATTGGAAACAAGGCCACAGAGAATTGAGATGTGCTATAAATGTAAAATGTGCACAACATTTTGAAGACTGATACAAAAAGGAATGTAAACTAGTGCATTCATATTTTAACATTGTTTAGACATTGAAATAATTACAGTTTGGATATACTGAGTTAAACAAAAGAAATGTTAAAGTTAACATCACCTGGATCTGGGGTGATAGTTCCTCTCTTCTCTCTCTCTCTCTCTCTCTCTCTCTCTGTGTGTGTGTGTGTGTGTGTGTGTGTGTGTGTGTGTGTGTGTGCAAGTATGAGAACCTGAGTTGACCACTTCCCAGAGCTCAATGTAAAAAGCTGAGCATGCTGATGTGCACATATAATCCCAGTGTTGGAAAGGCAGAGACAGAGGAACACTCAACCTTGCTGACTAGAGACTGGAGTCTATCAGTGAGCTCCAGGTTCATTGAGGGACTTTTTGTCAGAAAACAAGGTAGACGTGAGCTTGGGAGGAGGCAGAGCCAGTAAAATGCTTCAGTGCTTGTCGTGCAGTCAAGAAGACTGGAGCTCAGATTGCCAGCACCTCTGTAAATGCAGGTGTGGGGGTCCACCTCGAACTCCAGGACTCAAGAGGTGGAGCCTTGGGATGCCTGGGGCAAGACAGCTGGCTAGACTAGTGAAATCAGTGAGCTTTGGGTGCCTTAATGTATCAGGTAGGGGGTGATTAAGGAAGTAATTCAACATCAATCTTTGACCTCTACACATACATGGAAACATATATTCCACATATGTGCACAAATAAAAATATTAAGGTAGAGAGTGATTGAGGAAGACATCCAACTTTGACCTTTTTCTTCCACACATGTACATACATGTATCAACATATCCTCACACATGCATGTACACACAAATACATACACACAAATTTAAGGTCACCTATTTTCATTCTTAAAAACTGTGCTGGGAACTGAGAGATGGTTCAGTGGTTAAGAGCACTTGCTGCTCTTATCAAGGACCTGTGTCTGGTTGCCAATGCATACAGAGAGCAGCTCACAACCACATGTGCCCTCCAGGGGATACAGTGCCCTCTTCTGGTTTCTGTGGGTACCTATACTTACACGGGTACACACAACACACACACACACACACACACACACACACACACACACACACACACGCACACTTGCGAGTAAAATCAGATCTTTAAAAATATGGGTGCTGGGGAAAATCTCAATGCTGTGTGAAGCTTCTGTTATTCATAGGGGCGATCTAGACCCCAGATTTCATGCAGAAGGCCATTATCAAGGACCAGTGAGCACAGGCTCCAGCTCTGAGACCTCTAGCAATTCACAGATTCTGGCCCACCGGAGCACACAGCTGTCATGGAGCCCATGCCCAGGGCAGGCAAGACAACCCTGAAGGTCCCTCATCACGAGCCCTCAAGCACGAATAGGCTGGAGGTTTCGCAAGTGGAAGGGAATAAAATGCAATAACAATTTTTATAGTGAGCTGAGTTAGCGGCTGCTCATTAGTGGCTGCGAGCTAAATTAATTCGAGCCTGATTGTCCCCTAATTGGAGAGGGACATAAATCCAGTAGAATGTGCTATTATGGATGACACCTTGATCCTGTATCATCTCATGCCTCTGCATTTACAGTGCTCTGCAATGAAGGAGAAACCTCTGCTTTCAATAATTACCTTAAAAATTATGAGTATTGACCAGGAACATTTTACTAAATGATTTAATGTGCTAGGTTACACATATTTTCTCAGTAAAGACACAGGTCAAGTCTTCACTGAGTGAATATATGAAATCCTGATATTATGACCAAAGAATTATTGATTATTATTAAACGAGAAATATAAGGCACTTATTATGCCAATATATTTACCCCACAATGTTTATTTACTATTTCTCTCAAATGGTGGTGGTAGGGGGAACCTCACAGATATCCACTGGGCTTCCATATACCCACATCTCTGTTTTCTAGTTTTATATACAATATCTGCTCATTGATCTTCAAAGAAAGACACAAACAAAAATAAGAAAGGGCAGGAGGGCTAGAGAGGCACTGAGTGGTCAAGAACACACTCTGCTCTTTCATAGGATCAACATTCAGTTCCCAGTACCCATTCAAGCATCTTATAATCACCTGGAACTCCAGGGGATCCCACAGACCCTCCTGGTCTCTGTGAGCACCCACACTCATGTTCACACACATACACACAAATGCACATGCATACCCATAGCTAAAAATAAAATAAATCTTTTATAAGTGTGAAAATAAAAGTAAAGGATATGAGGCAGTAAATTGCTTGCCATGCACATAGGTGAACCTGAGTTTGCACCTCAGAGGACACAAAAAGCCCAGGCACGGTGATGTGCATTTATAATCTCAGCCCTAGGGAGGGCAGAGACAGGAGAGTCCCTGGGGATCACTGGCCAATCAAGCTATCCTGCTTGGTGACGACATGACCAGTGAAGGAGCATGTCTCAAAAGCTAAGGTGGACGGTACTGAAGGAATGACATCTGAGATTGTCCTGTGGCCTGCGGCCTCTACATGCACACATGCACACACACACACACACACACACACACACACACACACACACGCACACACACATGCACACACCAAATAAGGGGCAGTGAGACACATACCTGTTCCTGACTTGATATCTTGCACAAAACTTGGTGCTCCTAAATTCTTTCAACAGTTAAAACCCTTTTCCTTGTAAAACTGAATACTTTTAAAGACACAACTGCCCACAAATTTGGAGATCAATACTAGGATTGACCCCAGTGAGAAGTAAAAAGCGGCGGCGTATTTAAGCACTTCCTTCTAGCCAAGCCAATTTTCTCTCCTATCTCATATCATGAGGGCAGTGATTCAGATGAGGTGGATTTGGCTGGCAAGAGAAGGATCAGATTGTATTATGAAATCAATTTTGTCCTGATGGAGGAGAGCTCTGGTCAACGCTACACTGGGCAGGAGATAAAGGAATTCAGCCAGAATGCTCCCCTGACTGTAGGCCCTTAAAAGACAACTTTCTGAAGAGACATATATCCAGGCACAAAAATTTTAAAGAAATAGTGAATTTTTTTCCCACCTCATCCCCACTGCTAGCCCTCCTGACATCTGAAGAATTAATTACTTTTATTAGGGTCCTATAGTTCTTTGAATGGGGGTGTTGCTTTTTAGACATATTTTTATTAATTCTGAGAATTTCATACAATGTATTTTGATTATATTTCTCCTCAGCTTCTACCCCTAAGTCCTTTTGAATCTATCCCCACTTCCTTGCCCCTTCAACCTCATGTTCTCTTTATTTTTTGATTTAATAACTTACCAACTCCGATTTGCGCTGTCTATATACGTCTAGATATGGGGCCATCCAGCAAAGCATGGTTGATCTATCAGGAACTGTATCCCCTAGAAGTTGTCAACTGTCCGCTGCTCTTCAGTTAGGAGTGGGGGAGCTAATAACCCTTTTCCCACTCCATGGTGGAGTGTTGAGTGGCTTGATCTTGTCCGGTCTTCTGCAGGCAACCGCAGCTCCTGTGAGCTCCTGAGTTCACTGGTCCTCTCATGTCCGGAAGATGCTGTTTTGCTCCAGGCCTTTCAACCTCTGGCTCTTACGAGCTCTCTACCCCCTCTTCTGCAGTGGTCCCGGAGCTTTGGAGGGGGGGTGTGATATAGATGCCCCATTTGTGGCTGAGAACTCTGTGGTCACTCCTCTGCACTTTGGCCAGTTATGGGTTGCTGAGGTAGCCACCACCCATCCTGCTCAGAGCAGCTCCTCGGATGGGGTGTGAGAGCTGCCCTGATCTACATACAGGCAGACAGATACAAATTCAAAGGACAGTTTGGTACCATGCCCACTTAGCAAAATAACAGTAGTAGGTTCATCCCTGAGGTCCGGGAGCCCAAAATATGATGGCTAAGAAATATTTTAAAAAGTGATCCTTTACATCCATCCTCTCAGGGTAAATATACATTCATATTTTCATCTCCTTTTTTTTTTAACTTAAAAAGGAGACAGAGGGCTAGAGAGATGGCTCCATGGATAAAGTGCTCTCTTTATCATGCAAGACTGACGACCAGAGTTTAGCATCCCCAGAGTCCACATACAAGCAAGGCAATATCCCCAGGTCAAGCTGGCTATCTAGATCAACTGATGATCCAGCTCTTAGTCAAGCAAGAGACTCTTCTTCGGTATATGAGGTAGAGAGAAATGAGGGGAGACGTCTGACTTCTATTTCTGGCCTCCAGAGAGATGCACACATGTACACATACATTTGCACACATATGCAAACACACTAACACATAACACACATATACAAAAAAATGGAGACAGAGAGAGGAGAGAGAGAGAGAGAGAGAGAGAGAGAGAGAGAGAGAGAGAGAGAAGTGACTTTGATTTTGCAACTAGTAACTCAGCAATTTCTTCTCATCAGTACACAGAGGGTTTGTTTTATACATACTGTATCACTGTATATCATTGTGCAACATAATTAACCCAGCTCTGCAGGTAGATAGTGAGCCACTTTTCGCCTTTGCTATTATAAAAATGTAGAGATGCCATCCTGCGAAGAAGGGAAAATGGACTGCATGGTTAGTTTTAATTGTCAATTTGACCTACTCTAGAATTACCTGGCGGGGGGACAACTCTTTTGTCTTAAATGGGTTGAGGTGGGACGGCACATGTTAACTGTGGGTGGAACCATTCCCCAGGCAGGAATCTACTTTGTAAAACATGGAGAAAGTGGGCTAGCACCGGCTCCTGTCACGGTTTAACCAGCTGCTGAAGCTCCTGCAGCCTCAACTTTCCCACCATGATGAACTGCAAGACAAAATACATCTTTTCTCTAAGTTGCCCGAGTCTGGGTGCTTTCCAACAGCAATGGGAAAAGAAACTAAGGACATTATCCAAAGAAGCCATTGAAATGAACTCAAGAGGAGAACTCAACTTTGACCCAACTGAATGCTCTAACTGGAAGGGAGCTCTCAAGCTGGTAAAAACAAAGACACTTATTGACGAGATTTCATTTCCCAAGTACCCAGGGAAAGAGAAAGAGCAAAGAGATGGATCTGCATTTTCTCTGCTTTGGGGTGAGGTATGTAGCTGACAGGCTCCCCCTCCTGCACTCCCCTGCTAGAATCCAGAATTTGGGAGACTTTGATTCTGCACTAACTTCAGAGGAACAAAAGCAGCTGAGTTCTAAGACAAGAGCACAGGGTGTCTTGAAGCTTCTAAGTAGGACGGCAGGGGCGTCCTTGAGCTACGCAGCAACTGACGGGCATCTGACATTACACTGAGGTCAGGGACATCATAGGACTTCAACCTAGGGCTTCAGAATGCTAATTTCTGGGATTCTTTTGTCTTGGGGCCCAATCCACGACACGTGAAGGTTACATATAGGTGTGGTCATGGGATTTAGTCACTTTAAACAGACCAATCCAGTGAAGCCAGCCCACAGCTAAGGATAGATCCATCCAACTCTCAGTGGAGCAGAACTGTTGAGTTGAACACAATGAAACTCACAGAATCATAAAAGATTTAAAAAAAAAATGGTGGTTGCTTCAAGTCACTGTTTTGGGGTGGTTGTTATGTATATAATGATAGGTATTAATTTTTTAAAAATAAATTACAGTATAGTAAGGTATTCTGTTTAGGCCAAGAGATTTTACATATGGGTGAAAATTTTTGATGTTTAAAAAATTGGATTGACAGATGATACATTAAGCACTAACTGTTTGCTGTTATTTACTTCCATGGCAAATAGCCCCAAGCCTCACATGTCGACTTTAGGGAATATAAGTCTCCACCCGAGAATTATAACATCAAATTGTCAGCCCACAAGCTTGCCAGATGATGTGACAGCCCTCTCAGTGAGACATGCTTCTAATCCCCAAATGAGAATGGACTTAGGAACCTTAGACATGTTACTTTTGCTCACACTGACATACAAACCTGATCTTTAAGCTCAATGGATTCCATCCAGATCAGTACAATATTAAAGAGTGACTTATAAATTGTACTTCTAATTGTATTTAATAACATTCATAATACACTCACCACTGAAACTCTACCAAGTTATTCCGTTTACCAAGTGATGCACATGGTTTAATTTACTTGAGATTAATTATGTAAGAAAAATAATTTGTTGACAATTAATTTCAAAGTATTTAATATAGCAGGTTTGTTTAGAGAAGCAAATGTATATTAAAATGAAGTTGGAAGTTTTACTGTCTGTTGATACTGTGAAATGAGATAAACCCTACTTTAAGAATGTAACACTGGGAATTCTCACAATATGTGCTTTAAAAATGAACTCATTAATTTTCATAATTTTACTGTTTTCCTTTTAGATGATGAGATAAAAAGAAATGTTTAGGTGTGAGGGATTCTTGTTGCTTTCTCAGCATTTCTCTGCAAATAACCAATTTGGGGGAAAGAAACCCATTATTCTGAATAAATGAAAAGCCGTATCAGACACAATAATCGGTCTAGTTTCTTTGTCGGCTTTTAGAGTCCTGGAGCTACCCTGATGTGTAGCAAGCATGCCAGGAAAATGGACGTGCTGCAGAGGCAGGTAAGGGCCATCTAGGGTTGTGTTCGAAGAACTGTCAGAATGTTTATGCTAGCTCATTTTCTATATTCCAACCTCAACATCCTGTGGCCATTTACAGCTTTGTTACTATAGGAAACAAAACAAACACAAGAGCGAAAAGGATTGTTAGATCCATGCAAATTATAGAGCAGGCTGCAGATACCTTTGCTGGGCATGCATGATGCCCTGAGTTCGATCCCTAACGCCACATAAAACCACGTTAGTGCACAGCAAGGCAGAGATAAGGGGGGCAGAAGTTCAAAGTCAACCTCAGCTACATAGGATGTTTGAGGCCAGCTGGGACAAAAGACTGACTCAGATGAAAAGGTGGGGCGATAACTCAGTTCTTAAGTGTCAGTGTCTCAGGGTGAGGGCTTCAGTTTGATCCCCAGAGCCTATATTAAAGAAAAAAAAAAGGCTGAGCCTGTAATCTCAGTCCTGCACAGGTCGAGCCCCTGGGGCTCTCAGGCTTAACTGTCTTGTTTATTCAGACAAGTTCCAGGCCAATGAAGACCCTATCTCAAAAACAAGGTAGCCAGTGCCTGAAAAAGGACGTCTGGAGTTTTCCTTTGGTCTTTTACCCACACTCCACATTTCAGAGCAAGTTAGATCCCCCCTATATTGCTGGTTGTAAACTCCTGATCATCCTGTCTGAACATCAATCCTGAGGATCGGGATTACAGGGGCACACCAGCATGTCCAACTCCCCGTTTAAATATGCCTCCAGTTCTCAGGGATAATTACAATAAACCAATCATATAATCTCCAGAGATAAGGAGAGGATGGTTACAAGAGCCAGGTCTCTGTTCTAGTCCCTACCCCCAGACACAAACTGTTCTTCAGCACCTTAACTCAGTGAGAGATCTTCTAGGATGGAAAAAAATGATGTTCTCTGGGGCCTCTCAGCTGCAGTGACCCCTCAGCTGCAGTGACCTCTCAGCTGCAGTGACCTTTTGGCTACAGTGACCTCTTGCTGCAGTGACCCCTTGGCTGCAGTGACCTCTTGGCTGCAGTGACCTCAGCTGCAGTGACCTCTTGCTGCAGTGATTTCTCAGCTGCAGTGACCTCAGCTGCAGTGACCTCAGCTGCAGTGACCCCTCAGTTGCAGTGACCCCTCAGTTGCAGTGACCCCTCAGCTGCAGTGACCCCTCAGCTGCAGTGACCTCTCAGCTGCAGTGACCCCTCGGCTGCAGTGACCCCTCGACTGCAGTGACCCCTCGGCTGCAGTGACCTCTCAGCTGCAGTGACCTCTCAGCTGCAGTGACCTCAGCTGCAGTGACCTCACCTGCAGTGACCTCTCGGCTGCAGTGTATTTGGGACACAGCAGATGAACCTCCATGTACCCAGGAAGTCTTTCCCAGACTCAAAGCACTGGCATGCACCCAATCCCAGGCTTCCTTTGTCCCTTGCTGCCTAGTCCCCTGTCGCTTATGTCCCCTATGCCACATTACTTCATGTCACCTATGTGCTTGGCTATCAGGTGTTCTGTCTCAGTGCATTCAGTTGGTAACCAGTGTACACATTCCTTCTTAAAAAGAGCTGCCACAGCTGGGCAGAGGTGGTGCACGCCTTTAATCCCAGCACTCAGGAGGCAGTGGTAGGTGGATCTCTGTGATTTTGAGGCCAGCATGGTCTACAAAGTTCCAGGACAGCCAGGACTACATAGTGAAACCCTGTCTCAAAAAACCCAAACCAAAAGAAAACAAACAAAAACCTACCACAGTGGTTCACTTGCAAGGAGGCAAAGCTCAGATACCTGCTGTGACAGTGTGTTCAAATGGGCTCATTCTCTTGTGCCCGCACACCAGTTTCTCAGACCTTGTGAGTAGATATGTGGACTTTTATAGTTAAACGGCCCAAGCAAAGGCGCGGTCAGTGACGTGTTTGCCATCAGAAGCCACATCAAACTCCAGGTGTGGTGACATACACTTGCAATCCCAATTCTGGGGAGGCAGAGACAAGAGTGTGTTCCAGGGCAACAAGAGCAGGCAGACTGCCTAGGGAGTGAGACCTAAGGCTGCCAGATATCCTCTGGTCACAAGCATTGCATACAACACATGCACATACAACCACACCTGCAAACACACAATCACAAACATACATGGACCCAATATTGGAAACACCACTTTGAAACTGTATCCCTCCCTGTTCTTAGTGACTTCTCTGCATTCATGGCAACTGGCTTCCAGGAGCCTTTCCCTACCAGCTTCACAAGGGCCTCTGACCTCTAAGCTTTACAAAGACTTCTCCATTCAGGTGCTCTAAGACTGTGGACAAGGGTCTGCAGGCAGGCAAGCCATAGTTGGGTTGGACCAGCTGTTTGAACCAGTGAGTTCAGCAGGAGAGAGGAAATCAGCCGTGCCCAGGAGCAGCGTGCTCCCCATGCAGGTTCAATGTTCCTGCAGCTTGCGTCCCGTTCAGTCCTTTCAATAAGCCCATGCTACAAGGCAAGGCCAATGTGCCTATTTATAGAACAAAGACCTGAGAACTGAGCTGTTAAATAATTTGTTCCAGGTCACAACTGTTTTATGTTTGAAGATTTATAGAAGACACCAGTGCACTGACTGCAAGAATTTTCAGGGAATAAACTGGGAGTGGCTGGACAGAAGTCATCTGACGAAGCAGGTAACAGGAGAAGCACTGGAGTTCAGTGGCAGAGGAAGAAAACTTCAGAAAGTGGAACAGAGAGACGCGGATGTAGCTTAGTTGGTAGACTGCTTGCCTAGGATGCACAAAAGCCTTGGTCTGGCCCTTAGCACTGCATAAACCAAGCATGCTGGCACTCACCTGGAACCTTAGAAACTGAAGGATCAGAAGTTCAAGGTCATCCTTGAGACTCTATTTTTTTTTTTTTTTTTAAGGACAGAAAGAGAAAGTTCAGAATCTGTTCCATGGGCTCAGATAGAATGGGGAGTGTTCTGCCCCTGGTGTGGAAATAAGAGTAACTGTAGAGAGCAGGAACCATTGTTGACATCTCATAGACAAGCGCAGAAAATTCTCTCTCCTCTCAGTACCATTTCACACTAATGGCTGAAAGGCCACAACTGAACACAATGATGGTGGTAGCTTATACACCACATTCAGCAGTTGTGACGGTTAGTCTCAATTGTCCACTTACTGAGATCCAGAATGCCCTGAGAGGCTGGCCTCTTGGCATGCCTGTATAACCTCATCTTGACTGGGTTAACGGAGAAGAGAAGGCACAGCCACTGTGGATAGCACCATTTTGCCGAAATGGAATTCTAGACTGT
This sequence comes from Peromyscus leucopus, assembly GCF_004664715.2. Lineage (NCBI taxonomy): Eukaryota > Metazoa > Chordata > Mammalia > Rodentia > Cricetidae > Peromyscus > Peromyscus leucopus. The sequence continues at coordinate 63,043,323 of NC_051076.1, forward strand.
ATGAAAAGGAGAAAGTGAGCTGAGCACCAGTGTCTCTCAGTTCTTGACTACAGATGTGATGTCACAGCTCTGTCAAGCTCTTGCTGCCCTGACTTCCCCTCCCTGACTTCCCCTCCCTGACTTCCCCTCCCTGACTTCCCCTCCCTGACTTCCCCTTCATGACCTCCCCTCCCTGACTTCCCCTCCCTGACTTCCCCTTCATGACCTCCCCTCCCTGACTTCCCCTCCATGACTTCCCCTTCATGACTTTCCCTCCCTGACTTCCCCTCCCTGACTTCCCCTCCCTGACTTCCCCTCCCTGACTTCCCCTCCATGACTTCCCCTCCATGACTTCCTGACTTCTGCTCCATGACCTCCCCTCCATGACCTCCCCCACTGCATGACTTCCCCTCCCTAACTTCCCCTCCATGACTTCTGCTCCATGACTTCATGACTTCCCCTCCATGACTTCCTGACTTCCCCTCCCTGACTTCCCCTCCCTGACTTCCCCTCCATGACTTCCCCTCCATGACTTCCTGACTTTCTGCTCCATGACCTCCCCTCCATGACATCCCCCACCCCATGACTTCCCCTCCATGACCTCCCCTCCATGACTTCCTGATTTCCCCTCCCTGACTTCCCCTCCATGACCTCCCCTCCATGACTTCCTGACTTCCCCTCCCTGACTTCCCCTCCATGACCTCCCCTCCATGACTTCCTGACTTCCCCTCCCTGACTTCCCCTCCATGACTTCTGCTTCATGACAGACTGTACTCTTGAACTGGAGCTGAAGTAAACTTTCTCCCTTGAGTGGCTTTTGTCAGGGTATTTTTATGACAGTAACAGAGAAACTAGAGGGTGTCTAAACAAAAACAAAAAGCAAAATAAACAAATAAGAGAACAAAAACCTCATAAAATAAAAAAATTAAGATAAGAACTAAACAATATCAAAGTTCAAATGGGCTTAACAGACACCTATAGATTATCTCCCACAAATATTGCATAATACATACTCTTCTCAGGGGCCCAAGGAACTCTCTCTAAAATAGACCAAGTTATATGATACAAAGCCAGTCCCACCAATTTTTTAAGTGAGATAATTTCTTCTAGTATATATATTGACAAGGAAATAAAAGTAAAAACCAACAGCAAGAGAAATTGCAGAAAATATACGAACACATGGACACCGAACAACACATTGTCAGATGATGAATGGGTCATTAAAGAAATCTGGAAGGAAATTATAAAGTTCCTAATTAAATGAAAATGACAACAAAACACAACATAACCTGCAGGGCAGTTAGTCATGAAGCTTGAACTTGTGGGATTAGAGGCAGATATGCCTAAATTAAACAAACAAACAAAACCCAAAATCAAACAGAACAAAACCCAGAGAAACATCAAACAAATGACTTAATGATGTACCTCAAAGTCTTAGGAAAACAAGGCCTGGCCAAACACAAAATCAATACACAGGAAGAAAAAATAAAGATCAGGGCAGAAATGAAGGGAATGAAAATGGAAAGAACAGTCCAGAGAATCACTAAAGCCAAGAACTAGTTCTCTGAAGAGGTAAACAGGATCAACAAACTTGTAGCCAACCCACCGCCCAAAAGAGAGAAAGGACCGCCATTGATGAAACCATAGATGAAAAGGATGACATCACAATAGATACCAATTAAATTCCAAGAATGTATTTGGGAAACCTGTATTCTGTTAGATTAGAATTGAAAAGAAATGGATACATTTCTAGGCACATATGACTTACAAAAATTAAACCAAGAAGATATTTAAAAAAAAAAAAAACTTAAACTGGTCTGGAACGTATAATGAAATTGAAGCATGCCTTGGTTTCTTTCTCTGTTAGCAAATGGAGTATTAGGAAAAACCGTATTAGGAAGCTGCGCCTGTCACTCAGTTGGAGGTATTCAGGAAGCCCTGGATTTCACTGCCTGCTCCGAATAACCAAGTGTGGTGGTGTGCACCTGGAACCTCAGTGCTTAGGACGTGGAGGATGGAGAATCAGAGGTCCAAGGCCATCTTTGTCTACACAGTAAGTTCCAAGGCATCCTGGGCTACAAGGGATTCTGTCTCAAAAGAAGAAAGGGAGGGAGTGGGGAGGGAGGGAGGGAGGGAGGCAGGAAGGGAGGAGGGAGGGAGGGAGGGAATGGAAAACAAAGGGAGGAAGAAGGAATAAAAGGAGGGAAGGAGGGAGGGAGGGAGGGAGGGAGGGAGGGAGAGAGAGAGAGAGAGAGAGAGAGAGAGAGAGAGAGAGAGAGAGAGAGAGAGAGAGAGAAGAATGTGATGCAATGTGGGAAAGAAATAGTGCTGTAAGTAAGTGCAAGTACATAAAAGTCTAATTGGAATCCTGTATTTAACGAGTCACAGGCATCAACGTTAAGGGAGAGTAGTCCAGTTGGATCCGGTTTCAGAAGCGCTGTGATTGAGGCTGGTGGTAGTCGCCACTCGAGTTCTTCTCTGTTTCCTTCACTTCCCACACCTTTTGTCCTTTGGCCTTTCCCACCTGGCCAATGTACAAGCTTCCTTCCCCTCAGGTTCAGCATACAGACAGACCAGAGAGGGTGAGAGGGGTGGGAGCAGTCTCAGAAGGAAGGCTAGGAGGACCTAAGCAAGCTCAAGAACATCAGGAGGGGTTTCTGGTTGTTCAAGGATGCCCGCTGAAGGAGCTCACTAACGGTTAGTTAGAATGCCGGTGCAAATGGACATTGGCCCTCTGGTTGACCACATCCCTCCTGTGTTCACATTCACAGATAGCCACGAAGCTGTGCCGCACACTACAGGATGGGTTCCTCTGGCGAAATCTTGAGGGTGATCCTTATAAAAGATAGGCTTTGGGTTGGAGGGTATGGCTGAGGCAATACTGTAGGTGCCTTACAACTGTGAGGACCTCAGTACTGGGCCTCATCCTCAGAACGGATACCAAGAACCCACAGAAAAGGCTGAGTGTGGCTCAAAGCTTGACCTCAGTGATAGTGAGATGGGAGGCAGAGGCAGGGATCCCTGGAAGCTCTCCGACCAGTTAGCCTGGTCTACTTGGCAAAGTTCCAGGCTGAAGGGGGATCCTGTCTCAAAATCAGAAAGGTAGAGGCTCCCAGGGAATGACACTACCAATGATGTCCTCTGACCTCCACATACAAGCATGCATATGCATGTGCTCACCCACACACATGTTCACTCCCCCCCCCCCACACACACACACCACTCAAGGTCAAGCTTTGCAAAAAAATAGAGATCAGGATCTCATCTCACCAGGTAATTGTTTCTGTCAGGATAGAAAATTTCCACTGTGGCTGCATGAACATGGGACTAACAGTTGGCAACCAAATATAATTTTTTAAAAAAATCAACGAAAATGGACTCTCGTCCCCTCCTTCTTCGACACTGTCTTGTGATCCTGCACACCCTAGGAACCTGAGTATCACTCTGACTCCACACAGCCGTCAGGCTCCACAGCTCATTCATCAAGGATGCTAATGGCTCCTGGCAGGGACATGTGGTCCATATTGCCATGATTCAGGAGGCCGGTGGCCCAGCAATACCAGGCCAAAGGAAGCTGATGAGAATTCGCATCCAATTTGCATAGATTTGCACAGTATGTCAGAACCACTTTGAGTCTCCAACAGACCCAGCACCCGGGAGAAAAGGAGAGATTGCAAGACGTGTTGATAGATTGATAGGGTCTGCCCAAAATCTTTGTTCCCAACGACACTCATACTTTTAATTGCCTTGTCAGTGATTCATATTATAATTTAAAAAAAAATCACTAGGTTATTTTTTCAGACTGCTGCCTTTGTTGTAAGGTGACTTTTTTTTAATTTTGATTTTTATATCTTCTACTAAAAATTAAATTAGCTTGCAAAATGACAGGTCTCCTTATAGCATTTTCATACCTAGTGTGAGCTGACCCTCCTCTCCACACCTTCCTCCTCTCCATCTCCCTGCCCCCACCCCTCATCCCCTTCCACGCCCAGGATCCCCCTTCTGCTTTCACAGCTCCTGTCCTCCTACCCGCCTCACACTGCCGCTTAAAACCTCAGCAAACAGAGTGGTTGCCGCCCAAGCACGAGGACTTGAGTTCAGATCCCAATCACACCATGCACGCCTGTAATCCCAGCACTGGGGGCAGAGACAGGAGGATCCGGTGGTGGTCGGCCAGTTAGTCAGATGATTCAGACAGTTCAGTGAGAGACCTATCTCAAAGCAGACTTAAAGAGGCATAGAGGAAGGAACCAAAGTTGTCTTCTGGCCTGGACACACACATCCACACCACACACACATCCACACACAAACACACACACACCACACACACACACACACCACATACACACATACACACCACACACACACACACACACCACATACACACATACACACCACACACACACACACACACATACACACCACACACCACACACACACACACTTACACCTCTCTGTCTGTCTCTCTGCCTCTCTGCCTCTCTGTCTCTCCTTCCTGTCTCTGTCTGTCTGTCTGTCTCTCTCTCTCTCTCTTTCACACACACACACACACACACACACACACACACACACTTTTAAAAAAACCTCTTCTTTCTCCTCTCATGAGTCTCTTTATACTTTCCTGGCCACAACCCATACTCACACCTCCCTAAATACACGTGTAAACATGAGAAACTACACTCAGGTTTTTATTTATTTATTTTGAGTGTGTTTTTTTTTTTTTTTAGCAGCACAGGCAGCTCCAATTAACACATTTTCCTGCTGGAGGTCCACGAGTGTCTCCACAAGCCCCATAAATAACAACCAATGCTAGGTTCGATATAGGAAAATATGACACTATGCTCGGATATCCACCCACCCAGAAGGAGCAACTGGTAAACCCGCTGAGCCAGACCTTACCCTTGTTCTCAGAAATGATGGAGCATAAACTAAAGCGCTTCCTCGGTGGGAGAGGGCTCAGCGCATCCAGCCATCTGTGCTTCCCCACATCACTAATTGGGAATAATTCCATTGCTCCTGGAGCCCGATAGTTGTGAGTTTCTGGGAGCGGGGCTGGTTTCCCAGGCCTTCCCAGCGGCTGTAGTCTGGCACAAATGAAAATTGGAAGTTTGAAGGCAAATTGCTCATTAAAACAACCTCGAGGTAAGGGTTCCTTCCTCTTTGAATCTTCAAAGACAGTAATGAGTAAGTCAGCAGGCTGTGCAGAGAAAAACCTCCCCTTGTCCCTAAATTAATTTCCGGCGGCTAGGGACCCTAGAGGAGCAAAGCTTTTAAAGGTAAGGTTGGGAGGTAGAAAGGGTGGGGGGAAAGAAAATACATCCTCTGGCCAGATACTGATCAAACTTCCCCAAGACTGCTTCTCAGGAGAAAAACCCGCCAGCTGCTCCCTGGCAGGAAACTTGAAGCTGTCAAGAAATTCCATTTACTGCTGGCTGATGTGTCGGCACGCAAGGCTACTCCTCCCGCCTTAAGTGGAATTTCACTCCAACCTCACCACACGGCTGCCGAGGTCAGCAAAGAAAGCCTTTCAACAATGCGAGCAGTAATGAACATGGGCATCCCGAAACACTTGGCCGGGAGAGGCGGCCCAAGCCAGAGAGAATGAGAGCTGTCCTATTCTGACCTTGGCAGACCCCAAGGTCTGGGATGTCTAAACTGAAGTCACATGCTGACCTCAGCAGCCCATAGCCGGCCTAATTCTGGCCAGCGCTGCCTTCTTAGCAAGGGTTGGTCTGGATGCCTGGCCACATTCCAAGTAGCTATAGCCACTCTCAATCCAGGGAGCACGAGGATCACATGCTCTGCCTATATGCTCTTCCTTCTTCAAAGCTCAATTTATTCCATGGAGCCTTCTGGAACATACGAAGACAGGATGATCTCTCCCTTTGAACAGACCTTGTGTGCTGGTTGGTTTTAAATGTCAATGTGCCACAGCTGAGAATAAATACAGCGTGCATTGAGGAACTACCTAGATCAGGTTGGCTTGAGGGCATGTTGCAGGGAGAAGGGGGTATTGTCTTGATTGTCTAATTTATATTGAAGGGGCCTAGCCCACTGTGGGAGGTACCATTCCCTGGTTGGGTAGTCAGGGACTCCATAAGAAAGCTAGCCAAGCATGAGTCTTCACAAGCCATCTGCTGTACTTCTTGGGTTGTGAGTTTCCTGGGAATAGGTGATGCTGAACGGAATAACAGTCCCGCCATGATGGACTGCAATCTGGAACTGTAAGGCAATAAACCCTTTCCTTCCCTGGCCTGGCTTTTGGTCCGTATATTTTACCCTAGCAACAGAAATGTAAGTAGAGCACCACGCATCCCCGACGGAACATTCATAGCACATTCTCATCCTATGAGACACCTGTCTAAGTTACTGATCTATTGCTGTGAAGAGTCACCATGACCAAGGCAACTCTTAGAAAAGAAAGCATTTAATTTGGAGCTTGCGTGCGTATAGTTTCAAAGAAAAGTCTGTGATCATCATGGCAGGAACAGACAGGCATGGTGCTGAAGCAGCTAGGAGCGTTACATTCTGATCCACAGGCAGCAAGCAGAGAAAGAGATATCTGGAACTCCCAAGCCATTCCCAATGACACACCTCCAACAAAGCCGCACCTCAGCCGGGCGGTGGTGGTGCACCTTTTATCCCAGCACCCAGGCGAATCTCAGTGAGTTCGAGGCCAGCCTGGTCTACAATGTGAGATCCAGTATAGGAACCAAAACAACACAAAGAAACCCTGTCTTGGGAGGGGGGGAGCTGCACCTCCTAATCTTTCCCAGCATGAGTCTATAGAAGCCATTCTCATTTAAACCACCACACCACCATTGTGGTGTCTCTCTCACAGGCCTTTGATTTGGCACCAAGACTAAAATCTGGGAGCCACCAGGGCTGTGGACTGTATTTACATCTTCCCTGTCCCCACCGCTTCTTACCCATTTCACTTCCCTCAAGCCCTTAAGCCCCTAAGCCTGAGTCACTCAATTTCTAGTGATCATCTCATCTCCTCTTTTCAGGATGCACAACTCTGCTTCAAAAAGTATTTGAAGAAGCTCAGAAAATAAAATACCGGAAACCCAGAGAAATGGGGAAAAAAAAAAATCAGGTGATGAAAAATAAGCTGTGTCTTTTCCAACCCAACTTTGGAATCTGGATCCTAGGATGGCTACCTGCCAGACAGGATACACCCACAGGTGCCGTAGTGGTATGACTATTCTAGGGATAACCAGCCACTTCCTCCTTGGATTGGGGAACTGCACCATGGGAAAAAATACATTCCTGCTACTGTGAACCTGACCTGCCTCCATCTTATGAGGAAATCTACTACTGATGCTCTGCTAAATGGACATAGAGTTAAACTGCTGCCTAATTAAATGTTTTAAGAGGGGTCCCTTGACATCTTATCTCCTTTAGAAATGGGTGGCTATAAATGCAATGTTTCTAGTGACCAAAAGCACAGAGATGAACATATTCAGAGGATAACAAAAGTCAAGGTGGATGTTCCCTATGATTACAATAATCCCATGGCCCAGGGCATGTCTGTTACTAAGGCAGAGGGCAGTCACTCCATTGGATGTCATAATGGGAACACTGTATGGGTAGCCAGTAAGAGGAAATAATGGCTACATGGTCTAGGGGCCCCTTAGTGGTGATGAGGCAAGACAGAAAAGATGCCAGCTCTATTAGTTATTTTTTTTCCTCATTCTTGTGACAAATGCCTGATAAAAGCAAGTTAAGGAAGAAAGAGGGGTTGTTGTTGTTTTAAGGTCAGAGTTTGAGGGTACAGCCCATCATGGTGGGAAGTTCCGGCAGCAGGTGTGTGAGGCAGCCGGGAACATGGCATCCACAGTCAGGAAACAGAGAGAGATAAACACAGATGCTCAGCTTGCCTTCTTGTTTTCACTCAGTCTGGGCCCCAGCCCATGGTTTAGGACGACTCACACTCAGGGTGGGTCTGCCCATTTCAGTTACCCTACTCTAGAGGTTCCTTCACAAACACACCTAGAGGCTTGTCTCCTAGGCGACGCCAGATCTTGTCAGGTTGACAGTGTTCACCACCCCACCGGCCTTCGTGGAGCTGGAGCTTTACTAGAGGAGAGAAGGACGGTAAACCCACTGAATGGGGAGTCCAGGAGGAGTAACTGAGATGTTAACTGAGATGTTACGAGGTCTTTCTCAGGACAGAGGGATGCTGGCAAGGTGGAGACTGGGATAATTTTTGTACAGCTCTATGATCTGACCACTAAACTCCAAACCTGACTCTTGAAAGGGTTATGCGCACATGCCCTCGCCTGCTCTCCCTCCTCCTAGCTGGCCCCTCTGGCCCCTCAGCTACCAGCAACTGCCTTTTCCTCCCTTCTCTCCAAGGAACCACTCATACAGGACTGACTGGTGACAGGACCGGTGAAGGCATGTTGCCAATAAAACCTTTCCAGTCTGTATTGGTAGGAAGTGTTTCCTGCATATATCCTCTCAACTGTCCCCTTCCTGGAAGCCTCCCTCCTCACTCTCAGATCCCCTCTTGTGCCTGTTTACCCCCATTCCTCTTCAGCCACCTGTCCTCCATCAGTTATGTGGCCCCATCTTATTCCCCTTGCTCTCAGGACGCCCATCTTTCCCAGGATGCTGCCCGAGCCTCGTTATCTCCATTGCTTTCCTTTTATGCTTTTAACACACCAAGACCTCTGCTAAGGACTGACATGTCTGTGTCTACCTATAAACTATATATGGAGATATGAAATCTCAGGCCTATGACAGCACCTGCCTGCTGGGAACCCTACACCGATACCTCAAAAGCACCTCCTACCCAACATGTGTATTTTTCCCCCTTTCTGTCTTAGTTAGGGTTTGTATGGCTGCGAGAAAACACTATGACCAAAAGTGACTTGGGAAGGAAAGGGTTTATTTCAGCTGACAGTCCCACTGCACAGTCCACCACTGAGAGAAGTCGGCACAGGAACCCAAAGGCCGAAACTGAAGCGGAAGCATGGAAGAACCCTGCTTACTGGCTTGCTCCTCATGGCTTGCTCAGCCTGCTGTCTTATACACCCCAAGACCACCCATACTGATCACAAATTAATGCCCCACAGACTTACCTACAGGCCAAGCTGTTGAGGACATTTTTTCAATTAATATTCATTCTTTCCAAGTGACACTATCCTGTGTCAAGTTGACATAAAAACTAGCCAGCACAGTTTCCAAGCAGCTCCTCTCCCAAACTCTCTACGTACATGGTCACCACCTCCCCAGCTGCCCACGTCAGCTCCTTCACATTCCCACTGAACAACTCACTCTCTCCCATAATGAATCCTGTTGCTTATGTGTGCTACATGTAGGGCCTATCCACTACATTGGGTATCTATCAGTGAAGGTAAGCAGTGCTTGCTGAGCATCCATCCCATGACAGAAGGGGCATGGTCACAGAACATTTGTGTGATCAACACAGATCACACGGCAAGGAACTGTGAAGGCAGCCTTCAAATCACGGTAGCTTCTGATACAATACTGCTGCTTTTCCGTGTGTGTGTGTGTGTGTGTGTGTGTGTGTGTGTGTGTGTGTGTGTGTGTGTATGTGTGTGTGTATGTGTGTGTGTGTACATGTATTCATGTAGGGCTATGCACATGTGTATGTGTACATATAGAGGTTTATACCAGTGTCTTCCTCCATTGATTTCCACCCTCTTTTTTGAGACAATGTCTATAACTGAACCCTGAGCTCATCCGTTTGGCTAGGCTGGCTGGCCAGTGAGCCTCAGGGATCCTCCTGTCTCTGCCTCCTCAGTGAGAGGCTTACATGCATGTACCACTTCACATGACTTTGCACGTGGATGCTGGAGATCGAAACCCGGATCCTCATTCTTATGTGGCAGGTATTTCACCACTGAGCCATCCTCCAGCCCCTCACTATTGCTGCTCAATCTCTTCACACCCCCACCCACTACTACAGATGATTCCTAAGACATCTCTGCGCAGGGACCTGCCTCCCTTCCCCTATTGCTGCCCACGGTGTAATTTATCCGAAACTCAAATCTGATGTGTTCGCCCTCTGCTTAAAATCTTCCCGGGGATTCTTCTGGCCGGCAGAATCAATCAAAATCTCCTTGTCATTTCTGCTACCAAGTCTCTCCCTGACACCCAACTGCACATACAACCCAGAAACTGTGCTGAGGTTTGTGAGCAGTACAAAGTGCATATAAAGTCATCAGGAAAGGTGAGGGAGGGGCTGGAGAGGCGGCTCAGGGGTTAAGAGCACTGACTGCTCTTCCAGAAGACCTGGGTTTGATTCCCAGAACCATCTGCAACTCCAGTCTCAGAGGGTCCAATGTCTTCTTGTGGCTTCCACAGGCACTGCGCAGGTGTGGTGCACAGACAGACAGACAGACAAGCAAAACACCCAGACACACATAATTTTTCTTAATTTGAAGAACATTGAAGGGTGAGTAGGCAAACTCTATCCATGGGTAAAGGCACTTGACACCAAGCCTGAGCCACATGGCAGAACTGACTCCTGAAAACTGTCCTCAGACTCCCAAAGATCAAAACTCCAGGTATAGTGAGTGCCCTGTGCTTGTAATCATAGCGCTGGAGTGGGCAGACCACACAGATCCTTGGAGATTGCTGGCCAGCCAATCTAGACTGCTTGGCAACCTTCAGGCCAGTGAGAGACCCTGTCTCAAACAAAAGGTGAGCAGTACCTGAGGAATGACATCTGAGGCAATCCTCTGGTCTCCATGCACATGTGTCCATATGTACACATGCACACACACACATATGGACACACACAAACTTTTTGAACAACTCAAACAGGAAAATATGGAATAAATGAGCCAAGGAAAATTACCAGTGAAAAGTTAGGCTTAGGAATTCAAGGCAAGGTTTCAATGTAGAGAAAGAGGACATGGGTGGTTTAATTTAGCAGTGGGGAAGGCAGACATGTGACATGCACAAAATTGTCTCTCCAGAAAGAATTCTTGTTCCATTCCTTGCTAGGCACTTGTGAATGATCAGCTCAATCCTGGTTTAGTTTGAAAGATACTTTAACATTCCTGTATTGTTCCAGTTCGATACTTTTAGAAAATGAATAGGCTTGGTTCTGGTTCAAACTGGCTTACTAGGTGTTACTGTTTTCAAAAATCCCTGGTTCAGTGCTCAGCACAGTGGAAAAAGAAAAAGATTAATTTGGGGCTCAGTGTGGTTCAAGGTTCGAAAATGAGAGTAGCTTTCATTTCTGGGTCACACTTGAGCTGGTGCCCCACTTACAAATTCAGATCTGGGGTCTAGTGTATGGGTGCCTGGCCCTCCTGGGACTCTGCTTCCATGCCAGCCCACACACAGTTATCTCCGGCTCCCTCGACCCCGGGTACATATTCGCAAAGCCTCTTCCTCTGGGGTGGCATTGCTTTGGACTCCTGGAGCTGGAGACAAAGGACTGGGCACGATCTCCTGGTATGAAGAGGAGCAATGGGAAGCAAGCGGGTCCACTCCCTGGAACTTGCCCTCCTATACTTCCTGCAGGCCTCAGCTTGGAGACCTCCTGTGACTGCTCTTTAACCAGCCACCATTCCATCCTTCTCTCTCTTCCACATCTCTTTCTTTTGATTTATTCTCTTTTTCTCTTTGATGGTTTGCTTTGCTTTGTGTGTCTGGAGGGGTAGTGTTTGTTTGCTTTTTGTCTTTGTTTTGTTTTGAGTCAGGATCGCTTGCAGCTGTGGCTGTCCTCAAACTCACCCTGTAGCCGAGGATGACCTTCTCCTGCCCCTTCCACCCGAGTGCTGATATCACAGGCAGGCATCACCACTCAGTCCCTGGGGTGCCAGGATGGAACCTCGAGCCTCACAAAGTTAGGTGTTCCACTTTTCTTTCTAGTTGATTTCCATTGCTGTGACAAATACTCCAACCAAAAACAACTTTGGGAAAGAAACAGCTTTATCTGGCTTACAATTCTTACAATCCATCAATGTAGGGAAGTCATAGGGGCAGGAGATTGAGACATAATTAATAGTAAGTTTCAGTGCCATTATTTTGTAAGCTGGAGGATGGTTTAAAAAAAAAGCTTGCTGTAACAGTAGTAAAATTACAGTTATGAAGTAGCAACAAAAAAATAATTTTATGCCTGGGGGTCATCATAACATGAGGAACTGTATTAAAGGGTCAGAGCATTAGGAAGGTTGAGAACCACTGGTTTAAGGATTTCTGCAGCAACTATAATGTGATTTGTACTTGCTGAGGACAACCGTCAATGTGCTTTCTATTCACTGGGCTTTCTGTATCCATGGTTACCACATCTGCAGATTTCACCAATCACAGATTAAAATAGTTACAAAATATTGCTTTGGGGGGGATCTGGAGATGTAGTTCACTGAGCAGGTTGCTGGCCTAGCATGCATGAAGTCCTGGGTTCTATCCCAGCACTTCATAAAACAAGCAGGGCACTGCATGGAGACAGACGCAGGAGGTTCAGAAGTTCAAGACTATCCTCGGCTACATACATTTGAATTGGAGTGCATTTGAGGCCACCCTAAGACCTGGTCTTTTAAAAAAAAAGAAAACAAAACGACAGATAACTGAAATTCACTATCTATTGGGATCCTCTGTGGTGATCCTAACTAATCTATTCAAAGGATGGAAGGTATGATTGACAGGAGACGGGTGCTACTTCAAATAAAGGAACTGAAATGCAGAGTTCTTGGCTTGGAGTCAGATAAGCCAGCTAATAAGGGGATATTTTAAAAAAAAAACCAGAAATGAGGACTGCTTTATATGACAGAGGCGGCTCCAGTCAGGTACTCCGAGCTTCTAGCTGAGAAGCCACATGCCCATCCTGAGAAGCCACATGCCCATCCTGAGAAGCCACATGCCCATCCTGAGAAGCCACATGCCCACCCTGAGAAGACACATGCCCATCCTGAGAAGACACATGCCCATCCTGAGAAGACACATGCCCACCATGAGAAGACACATGCCCATCCTGAGAAGACACATGCCCACCCTCAGAAGCCACATGCCCATCCTGAGAAGACACATGCCCACCGTGAGAAGACACATGCCCATCCTGAGAAGACACATGCCCATCCTGAGAAGACACATGCCCACCATGAGAAGCCACATGCCCACCGTGAGAAGACACATGCCCATCCTGAGAAGCCACATGCCCATCCTGAGAAGCCACATGCCCATCCTGAGAAGACACATGCCCATCCTGAGAAGCCACATGCCCATCCTGAGAAGACACATGCCCACTGTGAGAAGCCACATGCCCATCCTGAGAAGACACATGCCCACCATGAGAAGACACATGCCCATCCTGAGAAGACACATGCCCACTGTGAGAAGACACATGCCCATCCTGAGAAGACACATGCCCATCCTGAGAAGCCACATGCCCACCATGAGAAGACACATGCCCACCATGAGAAGACACATGCCCATCCTGAGAAGACACATGCCCACCCTCAGAAGCCACATGCCCATCCTGAGAAGACACATGCCCATCCTGAGAAGCCACATGCCCACCATGAGAAGACACATGCCCACCATGAGAAGCCACATGCCCACCATGAGAAGACACATGCCCATCCTGAGAAGCCACATGCCCACTGTGAGAAGACACATGCCCATCCTGAGAAGACACATGCCCACCATGAGAAGACACATGCCCACCATGAGAAGACACATGCCCATCCTGAGAAGACACATGCCCATCCTGAGAAGACACATGCCCACCATGAGAAGACACATGCCCACCCTGAGAAGACACATGCCCACCATGAGAAGACACATGCCCACCATGAGAAGACACATGCCCATCCTGAGAAGACACATGCCCACCCTCAGAAGCCACATGCCCATCCTGAGAAGACACATGCCCATCCTGAGAAGCCACATGCCCACCATGAGAAGACACATGCCCACCATGAGAAGCCACATGCCCACCATGAGAAGACACATGCCCATCCTGAGAAGCCACATGCCCACCATGAGAAGACACATGCCCATCCTGAGAAGACACATGCCCACCATGAGAAGACACATGCCCACTGTGAGAAGCCACATGCCCATCCTGAGAAGACACATGCCCACTGTGAGAAGCCACATGCCCATCCTGAGAAGACACATGCCCACCATGAGAAGCCACATGCCCACTGTGAGAAGCCACCATGCACCTGTGAGAGCACAGCCTCAAGCTCTGGGCTTTGGGTTTTCTCTCATCCAAGGAATGCCAGTGAATTTTACACACACACACACACACACACACACACACACACACACACACACGCAAAAGAATCAAGTCAAGAGAAAGCCAGCCCAGGGTCTCCTGTTGAGTGACAGTTCCAGGTCACCAACCACAGACAGTGAGTGTAGAAACCTGTGAGCACGGAGACAAAATGAATGCAGGACCAATCTCAGACACCCAGCAAAAATGGAGAAGAACCTCAAAGTAAAGATGAAGTGAGCACTTGGGAGGTACTTGCCTTGCAAACAGGAGGACCTGAATTCAGTCCCTAGATCCTGTGTAAAAATGCAGGCTGTGGTATGCGTTTTTAATTCTAATCCTGAAAAAACGGACAGGAGGAGCCCTGGGTGGCCAACCTAGTTTATTGACAAAACTCTGTCTCAAAATAAATCCAAAACAAGTTGCATCTGAAAAAGACAGTTAAGGTTGTTCTCTCTCTCTCTCTCTCTCTCTCTCTCTCTCTCTCTCTCTCTCTCTCTCCTCTCCTCTCCTCTCCTCTCCTCTCCTCTCCTCTTCTCTCTCTCTCTCTCTCTCTCTCTCTCTCTCTCTCTCCCCTTTTCTGTCTCTCTGTCTCTCTCACACACACGAGAGAGAGACAGAGAGACAGAGAGACAGAGAGAATGAAGTGAACTGATATGATACAAAGAGAAATAGTTCAAATACAAGGTCAAGGTCTGTACCTAACTGGTTACCTGCCCAGCCATAGAGGGGGTCATCAATGCTCAAAGGAGCTGGACAATGAGTCCCATGTGGGCAACATAACCACCACACAACAGTATTGTGGGAAGAGACTATATGTTGTGGTCTAGGCCAGAAAGAGTGAATTTGCCTCTGTGATCTCCTGGTTGCTCTGAGCATCAAAGCCATGGATTTAAATGAGACAGTGTTCCTTGGCCTAGAGTCTGCAATGGCATCTTTACCCCCAGGGAAGTACTTCCTGGTCAGGAGCTCTGCAGAGGGAGCCATGGAGAGGAAATTGATGTGGCTTCTTACGGAGGTTAAGAGAGTCTCCAAAGAGAACTTGACTTTCGCTGAGTGCTTCCCTCCGACCTCAGCCCACTCCGCAGTCCCATTTCAACAGCTGTCTGAACATCATAATTCAATGGCTCTTTCTAAACAAAATATTTTATAATAATGGGTCAAAGCTTGATTGTCCACCAGAGATACTCCATCTAGACACATGGAGGTAGTCCTTGCACCCATCTCTGTCTACTTCTGGAAGGTATTCTTGAAGGACACATCTTAAACCCGCTGTGTGTCTAGTAAATGGTGACTTGTGACTGTCGAGGGCTTGTCTATCACATTCTCATTTGGTGACATCTCTTCTGTCAGCTGTACTGTCATTGTGTAATATTCGGATGCTCAAAGGAGCAAGGGGATTTCAATTTGTCCTCTAACAGGCGAAAGACTGCACTGTTCGACAAAAGAGGTCAATGCTGAGCCCAGCACTCTTTCCCACCATCCTTGCCTCTTTATTGGAGTACTAACAAATAAACACAGTTGGTACGTGCTAAGCTATAAGGGATGTGATGGTTAATACTCATTATCAACTTGGCAGGATCTACAATGACCTGGGAATGTTGGGGAAGGAGTTTCTAGTTGGGTTAATTGCAGTAGAAAAATACATATACAACTCATAACCACCTGCCCAGGGGTGGCACTACCCACCACAGGCTGGGTCCTTCCACATCAGTTATTAATCAAGAAAATACCCCCACAGACTTGCCTACAGGCCAATCTGATGGAGGCATTTTCTCAACCGAGGTTCCCTCTTCCCAGAGGACTCTGGCTTGTGTCAAGTTGACAAAAACTAATCAGCACACTGGGTGGGTGGGGGGCATAAGGGAAATGGAGTGGGGAGAAGAGGGAGGTGGGGAAGATTAACACAAACCAACTTTGCTTAGTTTTAACAACAACAACAAAAACCTAAATACGTCTGTGCTAATAACAAAAAAAGTAAAAGTTTACTTTAAAAAAAACAACACAAAAGTGTTTAATACTCAGTACATGGAGTTGCCAGGTGCCACCATTAGTCTGCTGACAGGCGAAACTGAACTTAGGCTAGTACGCTTACCAGCAAATATCTGAGATAATATCGACTTAACAGATCCCACCAAAGTTCGCTACCATCTCTTCCTTCCTCTCTCTGCTCCCTAACATCACATATGGTACAAATCCGTGTCTTTATGCACTTGGTAAGGATCACAATGATTTTGAATAAAGCCAACAGGAGTACATTTAGGAACATACTTTTATATTCAGTGAATTAATTAGTGCAGGTTCACGTTAGAAGCTCCTGGTTACATTTCTGAAGGACAACTTGACGGCAGGCATGAAAAGACTTTAAACAAAATTTCATGTTTACAGTTTCCATTATCCCCAGTTTATCACTATCTACAATATAAAATGGGGGCTGGCAAGATGGCTCAGTGGGTAAGGATGTTTGCTGCCAAGCCTGACGACCTGAGTTTGATCCCTGGGACCCACATGTTGCAAGGATCTGACCTCCACATGTTTGCCATGGCATGTGTGGCATACACACACACACACACACACACACACACACACACACACACTGTAAATAAAATAAAATTAAAATAATAATTGGAAAATTCTGAAAATTATTCAGAAGCTTTAAATCCCACAGCATCTGAAATAACACTCTGCAATCTTGCTCTGCCCGCTCCATCCCTAAGACAGTCCAGAGTGTCTACTCTGTATATGCTGCCTTCACGTTACATGGAGTACCTACCTACCTTTCCCATCAACTCAACTGTTCTGGTGTCACAGAGTTTACGTTCAAGTCATGCTTGTTTTACCTAGTGATAACCCCAAAGCATGAAATTTGATATGCCAAGAGATAAGCCCTAAAACATTGTGTGTGTGTATGTTTCACACAACCACTGAGCATCATGAAAACAGTCCCTTGGGTAAGGGCAACATTATATGCTGTACAATATAGACATTCTATTTTATTTTTCATTTATTTAGTTAATTTAGTTTATTGATTGATTGATTTGAATTTTTAAAGAATATTTTATGTGTGTGTGTGTTGCTTGCACATCCTGTGCTCCGCACGAATGCATGATGTCCGAGGTCAGGAGAGGGCTTTGCATTCCCCGAACCTGCGTCATCTGCAAGGGACAAGCGCTCTTACTCTGAGCCACATCCCCAGCCCTGGGCCTTCTATTGGGAGGGATCCAATCTGTACGCACAAGACTTCAGTAGCAGCTCGGCTTCGATGGTTTCCACACGGGGTGCTGTAGCCAGGCTCCTGACCCTGCGCACTGGCATGCCTCTGACACAGACAGGAATTCTCTTCCTAAGACCGAGGCAGAGGAGTGGAACCACAATGCAAATGGAAGCAATCTGTGGTGAGGATTCTCAAAGCAAGACTGGGCAGCAGCTCCCAAGCACTATGTGTGTCTGACAGCTCAGACCTAGGGGAAGGTGTGCCTGACACAATGGCGGAGGTGCTGCCAGACTGCAAGTTGAGATGCGTAGCGTGGGTCCCTGAAAATGCATGTACACATAGACACATGTGCACACATAGAAACAAGAACAACACATAGATAACCATGCACATAAACACATGGCACATATACATAGACACATGGACACAGACACAGACACACACACACACAAGCATAGACACATACATAAATATATGCACATATCACATATACACACTTATACACATAAAACCCACACAGACATATATAGAGATGCAGGCACACACATTCATGCATATATATGTATATATACATACACAAATATACATGCACGCACACACTTCTTTGTATAGGTAAGATGATATGATGTTAGGAATGACTATTTATTTCTTGTGAAAAGATGGATTTTTTTATTTAACTATAATGTATGTGTGTGCGTATGTTTATGTGTATGTATGTATATGTGTGTTTATGTGCACATGTATATATACACTCTAGCACTTAGCTACACACCTAAGCAAGCTCCCATAGAGGACATGTATTACACCTGAAGTTTCAAATAATACTGTTCACAACTTCTTGCAGAAGCCAACACTGCGTTCTAACTCTTATTTCAAAATGCAGTGGCTCTCCAAAGCAAGACGTGCTCCCCATGTATTTAAGCAACTCGGTGCTGAAATATTCATGCTCTGTGCTCGGCAAAGCCCAACCTCACTTCAGCATGTGCCACCACACGCCATGAATATCAGGGAGATAAATGCTTTTTGACATGAGTGACACAGTGAAGACCACAAAATTGCATCCCATTAGAGACCCAGATTCTGGCCTTTGAAAATACCCCAAAACATTTCTTTTCCTTGCTGGCAGGGCAGACATCAAAGAACACCGTGGGCAGGGGAGACGGATCACCATGCCCACCGTGCCCACCATGCCCGCCATCCCCAGAACCCACAGAGAGCCCACTCACATGGCGAACTCTTTTAAATAAGCCCAGGGCTGGACTCAGAGGCAGAGACTTGCCAACAATCAGCCTAGCAGAAAAGGTGACTCCAGATTAGGAAAGGAGCCCTAAGGTCACCCTCGCCCTCCACTCACGCCTGCGCAGGCGAGTACAGCTGCACACGTGTGCACACAAACAATGAACATATCTCACAATGAATGCCCCGGTGATTACTGCTTTTGCACACCAAGCCCTGTCGGGCTGCCACCAAGCTCCTTCCTCGGTTGCCTTCCTTGCTCCTCCTGGACAGAATTCTCCCAAGTAGAAAACTCAGATTTCAAGCAGCATGTGTCCCCCCATGGCCACCTGGGAATGGAGAGGTGGAGACCTTAGGATGCAATGGCACAGATATGTTTATAAACCTCTGATCTCTGCACAATTCCTGAAGTAAAGAAATACGCTTGCACATTCTGAGGCTGCTTCTGCCTTAGACCAGGAAGTGTTGGATCTGGTCAACTAGTATACGAGTGAAGTTTAGGGGGTGGGCCAGATGGTTCAGCGGGCAGAGCACTGGCTACCACACTTAACGACCTGAGTTCACTCCCTAGAACCACATGGCAGAGGACCAATTCCATATGTGCCTTATGGTGCTCTCTCTCTCTCTCTCTCTCTCTCTCTCTCTCTCTCTCTCTCTCTCTCACACACACACACACACACACACACACACACACTGTAAATAAATAAATTAATTAAATGATACAAAAGTCTAAGTCCAGTTTCTGAACTGCGACCGTGGCGCAGTTGATGGAGTGTGATCTAGCATACGGAGCCTTGGATTCCAAGCCCCACCCACACAACTGAGTGTAGTGGTGTGTGTGGCAATCCTAGCACTGGGGAGTTGGAAGCAAGAAGATCCAAAGTTCAAAGTCACCCTTGGCTACACACAAGTGTGAGCTCAGCCTGGGCTGCATGAGACACTGTCTTCAAAACGGAAGAAAATGTTTCTGGTGAAAAGAGTTGTAAATTTTGTTTTTAAACAGAGAAAAATAGGATATTTTGGGTAAGGAAGTGTCACGATTCTCTAATGGTCACAATGAGCCCGATGCATATTCAACATCGAATCGAGGGATTTAAAGGGAGAATTCATGAGAGACACAGGTTATAAAATGTGAACCCCACCTTTGATGTGAAGAGCTAGGAATGAACCACGAAGCGAAGCCAGCCTGAGAGGTGATGGTTGTTAGTGCACCAATGTAAGAAGTGACGTCATTAGTGCACCTGCAGGCCCCATCAGAAAAGCGTCTTTGGAGGCTAGTGCAGACTCACAACCGGCCCGGGGCAGCGTGCGCATCTGTGGAGTGCTCAGCCCCAGCTACAGCACGCGGCCCACATTCCCGAGGGCCTCCGGGAGCACTACGGAAGAGGAGGAGAAGGGGTGCAGGTTCCAGAGCCCCAGCAAAGCAAGGTGTAACACGACAGGACAGGCCACTGCTTGCACACAGACTCCCAGCTGCTGGGGTCGCCTGCACAAGATCAAACCGGTCAGCAAGCCTCTGGTGGAGGAGCCCTTGGTGGTCGCCGGCTGCTGGGGAGGACGACTCAGTCCTCCTCAGGGTGTGGGGTCCCTGGTGAGTCGACCGTGAGCCAGCGGAGGACCCCACGCCATGTGTGCGTGGGAAAACAGGTCGGACTCGGGGGCTGTTAATTAATGAATAAACAAGGACGTGAAGCTGTGAATCGGGTGGGGCAGGGAGCAGACCTGAAGGAATGAGGGGTTCGCTCTAGGAAGGTGAATATGATCAAAACACATTGTACGCATATGTGAAGTTCTCAAGGAATCAAAACAAATATATTGTAAAAAGGCACCTGATGGGCGAATACATGGAAGGACCATGAGAGAAACTCCTCGTCCAGGTTCCCGGCATCCACTTCGGGGGGGAGCTCTGGAGGCCTGTAACCCCAGCTCTGGAGGGATCCAGTGCCTCTCCATGGGCACCTGCACTCACACGCACATACCCACATGCAGACACATATCATACACATAATTTAAAAGAATAAAAATAAATCTTTAAAAATACAAAAGGAGTTTCCAGCAGCTCCTAACATAGGCCAGTTGGCGCTTGCACAGCTAGACACAAGATGCTGTCAGAATTCGTCCAAAACCAAACTCTTTCTCTCCTCCTTAGGCCGCCGTTGGGGCGTGCCTCCAGCACGGTCTCGTTAGCGCAGCGTGGAAGCTTCTCAGCTGTCTCTGACTCATGCTCCCAACTACAGTCTCCAGCAGACACCAGCGCTGCCCACTCTGGTAACCTCTCCCCAGGTCTAGGACCACAGCTTCTAAACTCATTCTCCACTTCCTCTCCTACTTAACTTCAGGAAAACTCACACCACATCCATATTCTGTATTATTATTACTATTACAGTCTTTAAAGCATTATAATTGGCTATTATCCCGGTTTCACTTCTGTCACTGTGATAAAATACCCTTTACAAAGCAAAGCAGGGGGGGGGAGGCTTGATTTCAGCTCACAATTACAGCTTAGAGTCCATTACCGCGAGGAAGTCATGGTAGCAGGGGTTTGGGACAGTTGCTCAGGCTGCATCCACAGTCAAGAGCAAGGAGAAATGAATGCACGAATGTTGACTTGCTGACTTGTTGTATTCAGCTCTATTTCTCCATTATTACAGAATTTAAGACCCTCTGCCTAGGGAATGGTGCCACCCACACTAGGCTGGGTCTTCCACATAATTGAACTTAATGAAGACAATCCCCCCCCCAGATGTGCCCATAAGACAACACAATGTAGACAATCCCTTACTGACAGTCTCTTATTAGGTGAGTCTACATTGTGTCAAGTTGACAAATACAGCCATTTTAAGTGTGCAGTTCAGTGATGCTAAGTCACACTCATTGTTGTACTACATATCTTTGGAAATCTTCCATCTTACAAGCCTGAAACTTTGTGCCTATTAAATAGCAATTCTTTCCCCTCTCCTTGCCAGCATTTGCTGTTTTCCAGGTTGGTTATTTATCAGAATAGTCTCTCAAATAGCAAAGGGGTCTTCCATGCATTATTTTAGATACCATGTAAAAGTGGAGCATATAGTATTTCTTTTTTGGAATAGTTTCTTTTGCTTAGCAGAGTGCTCTTAAGGTTGATCCATGAGGCACCATGTGATGCAATTTCCCCTTGGAGGTGCAGTAATATTTCATTGAACACACACACACACACACACATCACAGGTGTTTATCCCATCTATTAATGGACACTTGGTACTTGGAATGCTCTTATCTCCTAACTATTGTGCAGTGTTGCTAGGAATGTAGGTATGCAAATACCTCCTTGAGATCATGCTTTCCTGTCTTCTAGGGATAATAGTGGGATTGCTGCATTGTATGGTGCTATATCATTATTGCTTTCAAATCAAAACATGTTCATAGACTCAAGGAAGATCATAAGACTCAAGAAGTAAACAGAACTCACCAGACTCAGAAAGTAAACAAAATTTACAAGTTCAGGAAGTAAACAAAGCTTATAAGTCTTGAGAAATAAAGAGAGAGAGAGAGAGAGAGAGAGAGAGAGAGAGAGAGAGAGAGAAGGAGGGAGGGAGGGAGGGAGGGAGGAAGGAAGGAAGGAAGGAAGGAAGGAAGGAAGGAAGGAAGGAAGGAAGGAAGGAAAAATCTTAAAAGACTCAGGAAGTAAATCAAACTTAGAAGGCCCAGGGAGCTCCTGAAACTTAGAAGATACACAAGGTACTGCCACCAACTTTATGTAAGTGTAACAATTATTAAAAAGAGGAAACTCTCCAGCTGCCAAGCTGCCTGTAAGGGGTGCAGTTTCATGGCTCCACACTTCCTGGGGTGGGCTTTTGGTAACACAGTGCCTGTGAGTCACCTACATGTAATGAGGAACCACAGTAAACTCACTGGTTCCTTTGGTCTATCATTCGCATCCTGTCTGTTTGGAATACAAGTCTGTTCACATGCCCAGAGGGGGAAAGTATGCCATATATTGTTATTGTGTTTTTAATGTCAAAGAGATTGTATTTTATTTTGAATTATGTGGGGTGAAGGGATATATACATGTGAGTGTAGATGCTTACGGAGGCCTGAGCCTTAGTCACAGACAGTTATGAGCCATTTAACAAGTGTGCTGAGAACTGAACTCGGGTTTTCTACAAAAGAGAGAGAGAGAGGTGCTCTTACTTCTGAGCCAACTCTGTAGCCCCTCTTTTTAATTATTTGAAGAATCTCTATATTGCTTTTAATAGTGGAAGGACCGTTTTACATTCCCACCAATAGTTCACTAGAGTACCAATTTCTCCATATTCTTGTCAGTGCACACTATTTTCTGAGTTTTTTTTTTGTATTTGTTTGTTTTTGTCTGAGTTATCTTCAGCTATCAACTTGATACAGCCTAGAGTCACCGGAGATGAGGTAACCTCTCAATTGAGGGTTCTCCAGATCAGCTTGACCTATGGTCATGGCTTAGGGGTGTTGTCCTAACTGTTGATGTAGGAGGGCCCACTCTGGGTGACACCATTCCTTAGTCAAGTGGCCTTGGGGTCTAAGAAAGCTAGCTGAACATGAGCCTGACGGCAAGGCAATAAGCAGCATTCCTCTATGGCTTCTGCTTCAAGATCTTGCTTAAGTTCTTGCCTTGACTTCCCTAGTGGATGGGGCTGTAACCTGTAAGAGGAAACAAACCATTTTCTCCCCAAGTCGAGTTTGGTGACGGTGTTTGCACAGCAACAGAGTGAACCCAATGGTTTGAGGGGTGGTATGTCACTGTGGTTTTGAACTTTTCTGCTAATTGATAAGGTTAAACATTGCATCCAGATTCCTACTTCTCGTCTCCAGTCAAATCATTCCCTTGCTTGCCAGCTACCTAATAAAATATAAACTTATTCAAGCCTTCTGCAACCACACCACATCCATTTCCTTTATATTATTAGATTCTACAACTCTTCCATGCCAACTCAATTAAATGCTTCATCCTTCTCCAAATAGAACCTGCTCTTTCTTTTCCTCCTGCAAATATTTACAGCTCAAATAGCATCTCCCTTAAGAGGGGTGCTTTGTTCTCTCAGTCAGAAGTCTGTGTCACCTGAACACTGAGTCCTTGATTCTCTGCTATGGATCCCATTTACCTTTCCTACACCGATTTACTCCAAGGTTTTATCGTTATTGAACAGAAAGTTCCTTCAGGCCAAAGACTCAGTCCTGATAAGTCATTTATCTCCTGTTGTACCTAGAACACTGTAGGCTTTTAATAAATAGTGATTGAATAAAGGGCTCAAGATCTCAACATGAAATTGATTGGTTAACACCACCAAAATGTCTATAATTTCAAATCATGTCACTTTACTTTTGTGCATTGGAGCCGGGAAAGAATGGGGAAAGAAGTTTCACTGCTATTGCTGTATCAGTTTGGGGATCTTTGTTTGGGAAGGGTGAGCTGTTTGTCTTGCATTCTCTATCATCCTAACTCCCTTAACCACATTGTTTAACATCCAGCTTTGAAACAAACAAGCACCGGATGCCAGGGCTAGGGGGATGGCTCAGTTGGTTAAGTTCTTGCCATGCGAGAATGAGATCCTGAGTCTGATCTTCAGAACCCATGTTTAAAAAAAAAAAGAAAGAAAGAAAAAGGAAAAGGAAAACATGGGCATAGTGCTATGCACTTGGAATCGCAGCACTGGGGCTGACAGACACAGGTAAATCTCTGAGCCTTACACCACTGAAAGATTCTGACTAAAAAAAAATAATAATAATAAGGTGGGGGTGTTTTAGTTTCTTCTCCTGGTGCTGTTGTTAAATACTCTGACGAAAGCAACTCAAGAGAGGAAGGGTTTGTGTTAGCCCACAATTCAAGTCCAACTGTGCATCATCAGGGCTGGCGGGGGGAGGTCAAGGCAACAGGGGC
The DNA here is from genome assembly GCF_004664715.2 of Peromyscus leucopus. Lineage (NCBI taxonomy): Eukaryota > Metazoa > Chordata > Mammalia > Rodentia > Cricetidae > Peromyscus > Peromyscus leucopus. The sequence continues at coordinate 63,067,848 of NC_051076.1, forward strand.
TTGAAGCAACTAACTGCTCACCTCACATTCACAATCAGGAAAGAGACCAATGCTCCCTGCTGCTCAGCTCCTCCTCGCTGTTTTGGTAGTCCAGGATCCTCTCCATGGAATGGTGTCACCCATAGTAGACAGTTTCCATCTCAGTTAACACAAACAAGATAATCCCCCACGGGTGTGCCCAGAGGCCCATCTCCTTCCCTGGTGATTCCAGATTCTGTCGAATTAACAATCAATACTAACAATCACAGATAGTGTCTGAAGAAATAACACCCAAGGTAGACCTCTAGCCTCTACATGCACACATGTGCATGTACACACACACACACACACACACACACACACACACACACACACACACACACACACACGAATACCGAGCAGATCCCACCTTAAGAAATTAAACAGCTGGGACTGGAGAGATGGGTCAGTGGCTAAGAGCACTGGCTGCTCTTCCAAAGGACCCAGGTTCAATTCCCAGCAACCACAAGGCAGCTAACAACTGTCTGTAACTCCAAAATCTGACACCCTCACACAGACATAAATGCAAGCAAAACACCAATGCACATAAAATTTTTTTTTTAAAAAAGAAAGAAATTAAACAGTTAGCTATTTTCTGACCCTCCTTGTGGCTGCAAGCTGACATTTAAACTCTCCTCTTCCCTTTCCAAATAGTAAGCATGTGCAGACAGTCACTTGGGGTCTGAAACAACTTCTGATGGACCACATTTCAAATATAATTCTGGAAACATATTCAATCACTTCATTTCCATTGTACTCACTCAAAGGTAGCTCCTCACCCAAGTTCAATTAGACTTACTTGAAATTAGAATTCACAGGAATGCATTTCCTTTAGATTTACTGGAAGATGTCAGGCACTAGTTAATTGGCCTTGAAGCAGCAGGGCCATGAGGTCCCTCCTGACCAAACTGTCCATCTTTGACATTTAGCTGTTCTTGTTAGATAGCATTGATTGGGTAGCTCATCCAGCCCTCGGGGCCGACCACTGGCTCTCCAACACTCTGGCAGTCACATTAGATGGAGATTTTAAATGACTTATGTGCACCTGGAAGAGAGCTTCAGGTTGGGTCCAACATGGTCTGCGTTCTGTGCCGTGAAACTTCTCATTTGTTTGAATAAATGAGTGATTTTGCTTAGATGATTCAATTAACCATTCCCAAGAACAGCCCAGCGACAGACGTGATTCTAGACCCCTTATTTATGCAGAAAGTTCTTAGAAGTCTCCTCTTTGTGCCTGGTAATTGGCCAGGGGTCAGTAGGTTACCTCCTACCCTAAGGAGTCTAGGGATGTTTGGGGTTTGTGCCTGGCTGTCTAGGAAACATAGTATTCGGCAGCTTGTGGGTTCCTAAAAATTACCATAACGCTGAGTCCTAATTAATTCTAGTTTGTCTAGAATTGTCAGATCTCAAATAGTTAGTCTTATACCCAATTAGGTGTGAGGCTGTGTTTCAATTATTAATATGATTAGTGTAAAAGGGCTGGAATAAACTGCCTCACATTCTCTGTGGGTTATGGTCTTGATTTCAAATTTTTAAATTGCAAGGATTAACGGTTTGGCAAACCATGGTGTCAGTTTCCAAAGAGTGAGACCACTAATCAGTGCTCAGTAAGCGGCCATTATGTGAGCAGCTTCTCAGTGTGATGAGGAGGACGGGGGTCGGGGCTTGAGAGAGAACGTGGTTGGTAAAGTGTTCGTCTTGCAAGCATGGAGACCCGAGTTCCACTCCCCAAACCACGTGACAAAGTGGGGCCTCCTGGCATGTGCTCGCCATCCCAGTTCTGGGAGGCAGAGACGGACAGACCTCAGGAACGTGCCAACTGGCCAGCCTAGCTTGTGGAGCAACCCCCAAGTCAGTGAGACACCTTGTCTCCAAAATAAAGTGCCCAATGCCTGACAACAAGCAGCATTTGAGAGTGATCTCTGGCTTCCACAGACACACACATACACAAGTACATACACGGACAGACAGACAGACAGACACACACACACACACACACAATGTAAGGAAAAAGACTCCCATTCATTAATTACCCCTACTGTATTATATTCTACATTGCCTTTTATATTAGAGATTTGTAAAAGCCAGATAGTAAGTATTTTAAGGTTTCAAAATTATATATGGTCGCTATTGGACCTATATAAAAACAACCAAGATAGCACCTACATTCAATACAACATATATTGTGTGTATGTGTGTCTATATCTATATGTATATATATAGACATACATACATACATACAGAGGGGGCGGAGGAAGGGAGACAGGGAGACAAGGAGAGGGGATGGCGGTGAGAATGCTCTGTAGGTCATGGTGCTTGCTGCCAATGCTGCCCACCTGAGCTCGATCCCTGAGACTCACATGGTAGAAGGAGAGAATCAACTCCTGTAAGCTACCTTCTTATTTCTACATACATGCCATGATACACACTTGTGAAGAAGAAAGGAATAAGTGCTGTGGGATGTTCTCCATGTCCTGTGGGAGCCCGTTCTCGGGTTCCTCGTGGCTTTACCCAGCAGGTCCGCATAGAGGATGATTAGGACCATGGGCCTGAGTGCAGGTGTCTGAGATGGTCTGCACTTGGCTGTGCTGGGGGATGGTCTGTATGGCAAATGTGTTGCTCTGATTGGTCAATTAATAAAACCTGATTGGCTGTGGCTGGCAGAACGTATAGGCGGAACTAACAGGGAAGAGAAATAAAAGAACAGGAAGGCAGAAGGACTCACTGCCTGCCAGCTGCCCGCCAGGACAAGGAAGATGTAAAGTACCGGTAAGCCACAAGCCACGTGGCAAGGTATAGATTTGTGGAAATGGATTAATTTAAGATATAAGAACAGTTAGCAAGAAGCCTGCCACGGCCATACAGTTTGTAAGCAAAATAAGTCTCTGTGTTTACTTGGTTATGTCTGAGCAGCTGTGGGACTGGCAGGTGAGAGAGATTTGTCCTGACTGTGGGCAAGGCAGGAAAACTCTAGCTACAAATAAATAAATGTTGTTCTTTCATAAAAAAAAAAAAAAAAAAAAAAAAAAAAAAAAAAAAAAAAAGAAATCTGGGCCTTTGGCATGCCTTACGAGCCCAGCGTATACCATGCCCCCCAGTCCTACATTCCTTTGATTTTGTGCACGGAAGATTGAGCGTGAGGCCCTGGGCACAACAGGCAAGGGTCTACAACACGCTACATCCAGCCCTCTGTTTTCTCTTTAGTGTGTGGGCCATGCTGAGTTGCCCAAGATGACCTTGAACTTGCTCTATGGTCCAGACAAGCAGCAAACTTACTATCCTCCCGCCCCAGCCTCTCACATGCATGGGGTTTCTAGTCGGTGTCACTGAGCTTGACCTTTGAACTGCTCTTGAGGTTGTGCCCAAGAAGCCCCTTTTGTGTGCCTGAATCTTGATACTCTCCACCCATCATTCAAATCCTGTTCAGTTACCTTCCCTTCCACTTCTGATTCATGGTTAAGAAATCTCCAAATAGGGCCGGGCGGTGGTGGCGCACGCCTTTAATCCCAGCACTCGGGAGGCAGAGGCAGGTGGATCTTTGTGAGTTCGAGGCCAGCCTGGGCTACCAAGTGAGTTCCAGGAAAGGCACAAAGCTACACAGAGAAACCCTGTCTCGAAAAACCAAAAAAAAAAAAAAGAAATCTCCAAATAAATACTAACTTTTCCACAGCACTAATTTTTCAAGGCCGTTTTCCTCCTTCTAGTCTTTTAACCTAAAGAAATGGTTATTATTATTATTTGTACCGGGTTCATGAGACCCAGGCATCATAACAGCTAGGGAACTGTGGATGGATAGTGTCAGAGGTGGAAGAGCAAGAGGAAGGATCTCAGAGGCTGTGGCTCCTCCCACCACAGCTGGAGGCAGATGTTACAAGGCCTTGTGTGTCCCTTTCTAGAGAAGCCCACCCCACCAGGTAGGGGTGGTGGAGAACTTTGTTTATCAGCTTTCCGTCCCTGTGGAAAAATACTTGAGATACACCAGCTGGCAGGAAGGAATTTTTTTGGCTGCTGGCTGCAGACTCTGCAGTCACGTGGCCCCGTTGCTTCGTGACTCATGATGAAGAACATCATGGTGGGGCGGGCGAGGTGGAGCAAATCTGCTCACCTCGTGGTGGCCAAAAAGTGGAATAAGACAGGAAGAGGCCCAGGCTCCAGTACACCAGTGTGGTGGTTAGCTTTCATTGTCAGTTCGATACACACTGGGATGATTGGGATGAGAGGCTGAAAGAGGAATGGTCTAGATTAGGTTGGCCTATGGTATGCCTGTGAAGGGTTTTCTTCATTGGGTTACTGGAGGCAGGAAGACCCATCTTGATTGTGGCCAGAACCACTTCATAGGCTGGGCCGTGAGCTGTTAAAGAGTAGAAAAAGCAAGCTGAGAAGTAAGCATTCAGACATTCGTTCTCTGCTCCTGACTATGAAATTCCTGTCCTGACTTCCTATGAGGTTGGACTGTAACCTCAGAGTGTGAGTCAAAGCCCATCCTTTCTCCTCTAAGTTGCTTTCTGCCAGAGTCTCAGCAACAGAAATGAAGCAGGCTGCCCTTCAAGGACATGCCCTGCCCCCTGCAGCAATCTAATCATTGCCTTTTGAAGGTCCCACCACCTCCCAACAGGACCAGAGAGAGGCCTTTAGCACATGGGTCTTCAGGGTATATTTAAAACCCAAACCATTTCGGTCCATGTGAAAAGGAAATGATAGACTCGGCCTCTTCCTTCCTAGAGGGGATTGTGCTAAGACAAAACAACTCTCTGTGACAGCTGGGAGACAGGCCCCTTCACATGGTTGTGATACTTTAGCCAACTGCGGCACCCTCTGCTTTCTATTCATCTCCATTTAATTTCTCTTCTCAGTGTCCTGCCCATGTATGCTTCAATGTGCAGTAGAACATGAACTACCTCAAGGCTTTGCTGGTAGAGATTTTGAATTAGAAAAATTGGGACCAAGAGACCCTTGATATAAGACTTTCTGGACTAATGGGTTTCTCAACATGACAAAGAGTAGGAAGCAGCCCTTTACATCCAAAGAGGAGTTGAACATGGTTACTATAACATTCAGCAGGACTGGCGTGTCCTTTGGAATGCTTTGATTGACAGTAGTCTGTGGTGATGAATCACAGATCACAGTGAACTCCAAGATGCTACATAGACTGGCAGCTGAGTAGGATATTGCTTGATTTGTAGTTTAATAAATAAATAAATAAATGAATGAATAAATAAATAAATAAATACACATATATACACACACACACACATATCTGCATGCACATGCAAACTGAAAAAACAAAAGGCTAACCCCTTTTGCTACAACCAGAAAAAAAAAAATCACAATCCTTTCACCTCGTTTCCAGAATAAACTCAGCTCAAAGATGTGAACTTTGATACAAAAGCATGCATTAGCAAAGTAGCAAAGTCCGACAGTTCCTTTGATGCTCCTGGAATAGACTCTACAGATCCCTGTTCAAGCTGTGTTATGTGCTAGCATGGGTTGTCAGTCAGGGAGCTATGAAAGGTTGTGGAATCCAGGGTGAGGGGATGTGTGGAGCTCACTAGGGAAGAATTCTGCAATACCAGTCCAAGTCTGTGCAGAGAAGATATCTGTTTTTCCTCTACAGAGATATATAATCATATTTCAGGGCAACTTTACCTCTGAGAAATTCCAGAAATTTCAAGAAATGTTAAGCACTGGGTCTGAGCTGAGACTAATACAAAAAGTTTAAAAAGAAAAGCCACCAAGGTCCTTGGGCTGAAGCATGTCATGAGTATCACATTAACCTAATTCACAGTGTGCCTAAGGAGGCCACTGGGCCACATTCTGGTTATTTCCCCAGCCCCTGGGTGTGTAATTGGTACAGACGCACTCCGTCATGAGCAAGACCCTCTCACTGTTTCCCGACTGTGCAAGAAGAGTTAGTTGTTAGGGGATAAGAACTAGATGAAATCGCCCCTTTTCTCCAGAGATGATGAACTGTGGACAATATTGCATCCCTGAAGGGATGGAAGAGATTAGTGCCCAACACAAAACCCGAAAGAAGGGCAGGCAAGATGAGGCCCCTGGCGCAATAGCAGCGCGGAGGGTTCAAAGCTAACCAGCTGCTTTCCGATTAGATCTGAGGCCTGTCCCACAGGAGGGAACTCCTAACCAACGGTGTCAGTTTGGGTGAAAAGCCTATGCCTGGGGAGGCCAGAGTCCCTAGGGGGATCCCACTCCCGTTATTTTCCTAAGTACCTACGTTATCACCCTCTCTAAATGACTAAACGGTCCTGCAGAAGAACGTCCCAGGCTGGCAGGAGTCTGTATCTCCTAGTCCTGCACATGGGGCGATCCACGGGAGAGCTCAAGAGAGGCCCCACCCCTCCCTGAAGACCATAGGCAAAGGATGTTTGCTGAGGAGGAGGGAGAGACATTAATGCCAATGGTGTCACCACTGGTAAGTCACCCACACTCCTGTAAATAAACTCTCACTCACACTCACGCATGCAACTCTAAGTGAGCTCAGCAGACCATTAAAACAAAAACAAGACAAACATGTAAGTGGGACGGGACTTGTTGAGAAGAAGAAGAAAGGGTCCATCAGTGGGAGAAGGATGAGGAGGCTAACAAGGGGTAGTGAAAAATGACCAAAATACACTCTATCAATATGCGTGTGTGAAATTGCCGAAGAACAAATGAAAATTAGAAGGAAAAAAAGAGGCCCTAAGCCCCAACACAGTCCTTCGGTCCCAGTAATCCTTCCCTGGGGAGTCAGCATTCACGCCGTCCGTTCTGTAAGGCTTGTTTCGACGTTACCTCGTAGAGTCTCTCAAAACTAACCACCACAGTTCACACCCGTCTCCCCTGCCCTCCCTCCACAGCGCTTTCAGCTCTCGCAGATGGCACCTCTCACTTCAGTTGTCAACAAAGGAGTCACCAGTCCCTGGCAAGATTTCACAGGCCACGAAGACATTCACCCCTCAACCCTTCTCCCTCAGCCACAAGTGCATCTCAGACCAGACTTGGCCATATCCACTCACGACTGCAGCCCTCGTCTACACGGAGGTCACTGTTTTAAGCAGCCGCCCACCATGCTGTGCGGTCAAGGTCTGCCCTCAGGCCCATAATCCATCCCATCCATCCTATCCCTTCCCTTCCCAGTACTTAAAGAGCTCTGCACCGCCTGCCCTGGGTAGACAATGTCTCTGATGGTGGGCAACTTGGCCACAATAGTCCCCACCTGATGGCTGCTTCTTCACACCCCCAACCACGGAAGTGGCTGCAGCCTCTGGAGAGGGAAGTCTACCTCTGGCTGTCTTTCCTCCCACTGGCATGTAAATGGGGCTGGTCTCCAGTGGGAGCTGCGAAGAGCCTCCCATTAACCATAATGGGCCCTTTGGATGTTTCAATGCACAGCCAGCTACTGGATTCATATGCTCCGGGAGAGAGGGAAGGTTGATGAACTCACTTTCTGGGGTGGAGAAATCACTGCCATTAGTCATTTGCCTCTGTCTCCTCTGCCTCACCCACATAACCAGAGGGTCGTTTACCTGTACACGCTCACTGTCTTATTAAAGCCAAAGGCGGCACGGGCCTCAGTCTCTCCGCCTGTTCCTAAAACGTGTTATTTGCGATTCAATTCCGCGTGGCCTGCAGAGGCAATAAAGGGCAAAGGGAATTGCCCTGCAATGTATTCCGAAAGCCTCCTTGCACACCCACACTCCGGAGGATAACAATTTGCCAATATAACCTTTAATTAAATGAGCAGAAATCCTGCAGACCCCATGGTGTAGGAAGTCACTAAATAGAAGGAAATTATGTATGAGTTGCCCCCAGCCACTCGTTTGAGCTTGAATAGAATCTGTCAGTAGGAACTTAAAAGTGCCTTGAGACAGAAGCACGAGGCAATTCTTGGTCCTACATCAGCTCTGCTGACGGGCATGGTGGATGGTGGGCCTCTGGTCTCGCCCACTGGGATGGATGGTGGTGCCCCCTACAGGAAATGCAGGAAACAGCTGCTGGCAGGGCTGGGAAGAATGCTCAGTGGGTAGAGTGTCTGCCTCACAAACATGAGGAACGTCCACAAAGCTGGGCTGGGTGGTGGCACATGCTTTAAAAAGGGGCATTGGGCTTATCTCTCCTCCTCCCTCAGCAGGATAGACTCCCATGCAGCAGGGCCTCTCCGGACTGCCCAGTGTTGCTGGTGAGGTGGAGTGGAGCTACGGAGGTGGAGACGGATGCGTCCCTGGGGTTGGCTGACCAGCTAGCCTTGTCCAGTTGGCAAGCTCCAAGTTAAAGGAGACACTCTGCCTAAAACAATAACGTGGAGAGTGACGGAAGATGATACCTGACATCAACTTCTGGCCTCCACATGCACGTACACCCATAACCACACACACACACACACACAAGTACACACACACATACACACACACACACACACACACACACACACACACACACACACACACACACGAACTACTAGCAAAAAGTTGAGCCATCCACAGTTCCAGAGACGGCTTCTAAGGGCTGGGCATCCACTGAACAATTGCCCAGTATGGCAGACTCTGGTCTCAATTTAGGTTGTATCAATGAGGGGCAACCCCCCCCCATTGGGAACCAGCAACACTGGGCAATCCTGAAATGCCTGGCTGCATGGGAGTCTATCCTGCTTAGTGGGGAGGAGAGGTAAGCGCAATCCCCCTGCCTCCTCTGGCTCACCCACTTCCTCCCACTCACTGCCTCTGCTCCACTCCTCACCTTTCATTAAGACCTGCTCATGTATCCATCCCTGGTGCATGAGGGGGCTTGGTGGAGCCCACTCCCTATGACGGGACACCTCATGCAGCCTTGAGGCTGGGGGAAGGGCTCTCTCTTTCTCCTCTCTCTCTCTCTCTCTCTCTCTCTCTCTCTCTCTCTCTCTCTCTCTCTCTCTGATAGTCTCATGACTGGCCTCAAATTTATGGTGAAGGTGAGAATGGCCTTAGAATTCTGGTTCTCCTGCCTCTGCTCCTGAGTGATGGGACTGCAGTCAGGTAGCACCATGCCTATCACTTCAGTAGCACTAAGGATGAGCCCAGGCATCGTGCATGCTAGGCGAGTACTCTATCAACTGGGCTACCTCCGAGTTCCCTACATCCTTTCTTCTTACAGCTTCTCTCACAGTATCTGGTCATTTTTTTCTCCTGATCTAAGTTGAGAACCTGAACCTAGTCTCTATTGTACCCAAGCGAGTGACACATTCTCAGATGTTCATAGATACTTGATAAATTCAGGTGGAGTTTCAGACTGAAGATAGTTTATTTTCTGTGAGACTTAACACAAGGATTAGCTTTATTTCACAAAGAAAATAATTTCCAATCATGTGGAACATCATATCATATTGGCAACAGAAATCTTGTGTGTGTGTGTGTGTGTGTGTGTGTGTGTGTGTGTGTGTGTGTGTGTGAAGTATGTATGTAATGTGTGAGCATGTGTGTGTGTAGGTGTGGACATCTGTGTGTATGTGTGTAGAGGCCAGAAGAGGATGTCCCTTCTCCTACCCTATCACTGTCTGCCATATTTTCTTGATACAGGGTCTCTCAATGAACCCGGAGCTAGGCTGACATCCAACAGATTCATGGTCCTCCTGCCTCTGCCCCCCACAGCACTGACGTTATAGCCATGTATACAACCATGCTCACCTTTTTATATGGATGCTGAGGATCTAAACTTGGGTCCTCGTGCTGACAAAACAAGAGCTCTGACCTGTAGCCCCAGGGACAGGGCTGTTAAGGAGAGCCATCTTATAGCTGAAGCTTCAGTAAATGGAAGTTAAACTACAAGGCTCTAGGGGAGGGTGAGAAAGGAATGGAATTAAACTGCTAGATTTTATTAACTCAGGGCTACTGGATACATAATCTAATTTCTCCAGGGAAACTCTCCGAGGCTTCAAGAAAAGTGGAGGCAGATTCACTCCTAAAGAGGATGAAGAGATAATCAATATAGACACCGACTGGCCCTGGGGACACAGTTGCACTTCAGTTTCCTCCAGGAAATCTAACTGTTCTGGGCCACCACATCCCCTGCCTTTGTGGACTTAAGCTTCAAGTCGCCCAGGTCTAAATTATACCACCTTCGTCGTCCATTAAAATTTCATGGGCAGAAACTCTTGTTCACCAACTCAGCTATGGGGCGGTTATAGCTGAGGCCTCCGGATGCCCCGTGGGCCTCTATGTTTCTCTTTACTGTCTACTGGAGCACTGAATAACTGACTCCTTTTGTATACATATGTGGTCTAAACCAATGGGAAGGAAATCGGTCCCGTGGGTGGCTTGGTGCTGTTCCTTTTGGCTATATTCCTCCTCCAGCTGTCAACAGCAAACGCTGTGTGATTTTACCGTAAGTTACCGTCCACCTCACGGCTCAATCTGGGCTCACCTTGTACCTTCCTTGGATCAATATAGAAAAATGTCATCCGGAGAGTTCTAGAACCCACGACTGAAGAGCTCTTACAATTTCTGTTTGCCCCATCATTGGAATGCTGCTCGGAGGCCACCGATCAGGACACCAGTCTGGGCTCCTGAAGGGTTAGGGTGCCAAGTCACTGCAGTCTGCACTAACTTCTAGACACACAAGAGGCCCACCAGAGACCTCTTAGCCCTGCACACTCAGCAGATGAATGAGTGGGGAGTAGCAGCACACAAGGCATGAGGAAGGACTGACCATGTGTGGTTTCCGGTACAGTGGCGGAACTGATAAGCAATGGCGGGGCCTGGGTTCTCATGTGAAGTCTTTCTCAGTAGAGCTTGTTTTAGGCATCAACCTTTGCTCCCCAAAGCAAGTCTCTCTCCCCACCTATCTCTCTGTTCCTGTCTTCCTCCATCCCTTCCCTGGCTTGGGACCAACCTTGACACATAAACTGTATTAACAAGATAGGTCCCTGCTGGGCAGGGAGGAAGAGATATGGGGCATGTGGAGGGGTATCAGAGAAGACAAAGACTCTGGAAAGCAAGCGCTCTTACTCTGAGTGTCACCAGAGACCCCACAGCACCCCCAAGTAGAGAAGAACCCCATCTGATTTCCCCAGAGTTGTTCACAGGGGAGCCAAGCTGTCTCCAAAATGGTCCACTTCTGTAGTTTTTCTTCCCTCTGAATGCTTTTTGTCAATCATAGCTATCTTCCAGCTCACTTCTTGCCTATTTTCTGTTTTCTCACTTCCACCCTGTGCTGTGGGATTTCCTGTATGCTGTGAATATATATTGCCATGATTGATTGATAAATAAAATGCTGATTGGCCAGTAGCCAGGCAGGAAGTATAGGCGGGACAAGGAGAGAGGAGAATTCTGGGAAGTGGAAGGCTGAGGAAGAGAGACGCTGCAAGACGCTGCCATGAGGAGCAGGATGTAAAGTACCAGTAAGCCACGAGCCATGTGGTAAGGTATAGATCTATAGAAATGGGCTAATTTAGCCGGGCGGTGGTGGCGCACGCCTTTAATCCCAGCACTCGGGAGGCAGAGGCAGGCGGATCTCTGTGAGTTCGAAGCCAGCCTGGGCTACCAAGTGAGTCCCAGGAAAGGCGCAAAGCTACACAGAGAAACCCTGTGTCGAAAAATCAAAAAAAAAAAAAAAGAAAGAAAGAAATGGGCTAATTTAAGATATAAGAACTAGATAGCAAGAAGCCTGAGCCACACAGCCATACAGTTTATAAATAATGTAAGCATCTGTGTATTTATTTGGGTCCAAGCAGTTGTGGGATTGGCAGGTGAGAGAGATTTGTCCCAGCTACAACCTTGTGGCCCAGCTTCTAAAGTACTTGTCAATCTCACTCTTTGCTGGATTTTGTCACCAAGAACAGAGGCTGGTACCAGGGAAAGGATCATAAATACTTAGGGAAAGAGAGGAAGGTAGAGGATGAATGGGTGGATGAAGGCATGGATGGGCAGACGAGCCGGCAAGTGAAAGGAAGACTAGATAGATGAATGGGTGGATAATTGAATGAATGGGTAGCGTACATGTTCTGGAAATGAGTGGGAGGTAACTTCAGTCTTAGAGAGAGGAGGTAGGAAGAAAGTTTGGGAAGCATGGCATTTTTGCAGATTCAAATGATACAAATAATGGTAGTATATTCAACATGGTTCATCAAGTGTATTCTGCTGCCTCATCTGGGATCACTCTCTACTCGGCACAAAAACCCTCACAAAAACGTCTCCAGTTTATCCAGGAAAAAACCAGAGCATAGGGGTGGAAAGTGAGGGTACGCGTGACATGCCCCATGCCACCCAATAAGTATGTAGCAAAGTTTGGACTTGAACCCAGGCTACCTGGATTCAGAGTCCATATGACCCATTTTCACATTACACAACCTCTTGTCACTAATACAGGAGTATTTTTAAAGCAAAGCAAAGAGAGAAGAATTGGGGGAAATGGAGAAGGAAGTCAGTTCTTCACTGTGCTGGAGATCCTGAATGAAGGCTCCCTATGTCAGGAACTGTGCTGACACCTGGTAAAATCAGAAGGGCTTTCAAATGGTTCCCAAGCCAATCATCCCCACTCTTCTGCTCTCAGAGATACAACTTACAAGCAGTTCTCTTTGCCACAGGGACTAGGCACAGCTCCTGCTTGTCCTGAATGGCAGGCTTCTAGATCATTCCAGTGGACCAGTCACATACTCCAGCTCAGTCACATACAACAGCTCTCCACCCTTAGATCCTATAGAGCACTCCTGCAGCTTCCAGCCTGCTTCAACCTGACCCACAGTGTCCACTGTCCCTGAACCAGTCCCACAGGGTGCTGCAGGCTGGCTGGTGTCCCATCCAAAAGACAAGTAAACCACTGATCATCTCAGCTGTCTAGTGAGGGCATTGTGTGGGTGTGACTATCTCAGTAACTATAGACATGAATCCCTCTATCATTGGTCAGGTTACTAAGAAGTGATTAAATGGTCCATGAGGGTGAAAAAGAGAAGAAGATAGACCATGAAACTGGGAGCATCCTGCATCCCTGGTCCTCAGCCTCAGCTAGACAGAATGTGGCTTGTGTCAGTAGTCAGTGATACACTAAAATGGAGAGGGCCAGGATAGACACTTGGAGATGATCGATGATCAAGGCATAGTAATAGTTGTAATCCCAGGCAGGACTTAGGCGGCTAGGGTTAGGTGGATGCCACATATACAGAGAGACCTCAAAAGGAAGGAAGGGAGGGAAGGAATGGAGGGGGAGGGGAGGGAGGGGAGGATGGGCTGCTGGAGCTCCCCCAAACTTACATGGGACTCTACTAATGGTTCCAGTCAATCTAATGCCCTTTAAATTAAAGTGACCCATTAAAGTGACCATGGCTGAGATGATGACTGCCAGGAGCGCCTAAGTACAGGTACTTAACAGACACTTGCAGAATTACTACAACAAATTAATACCATGGTTAGTAAATGCCTCATGATCAAGCTCTTTGCAAATAGCCTGCTGTCACAAGAGGAGGTTATGGGCAAAATTACTCATGACAAAAAGCGACAGGAAAACAGCAAGAAATGAAATTGTATGGGCAATATGATTTTCACTCGGTTTTTTAAAAAAGCTAAATGGATGAGGAAAATGACCCCCAAACTGCAGACGGAAATGATTATAGCAGTTGTGTTAGCAGCCTAAGATTATGTTCTATGTACTGTGTTTTTGCTGTTTCCCAGTTGTACTGAAATGTCACAGGCTACTCCCAAAGTTGCAAATATATTCCATAACATTTAAAATAAGCTCCTCCTCAGCAGAAATTGATACTATGATGAATTTTGGGGCAGTACCAACTGCAGCTGGATGTGAGCCCCCAGCAAACGCTAGGAGATATCGACTGTGGGGTGGGGAGATGGCCTCATCTATAAAGAACTTGCCTTGCGAGTCTGAGGACCTGAGTTCAACCCACAGCATCCCTGTAAACAAGGCAGGTGTGGTGGCGAACACTTACAAACCCACCTGTGGAGAAGTGGGAACAGGAGTCCCGGAGTGGGCAGGCCATCAGGAGACTTTATTTCAAAAACACGATTTTTTTACAAAGTGGAATGATTCCTGAAGAATAGCACCCAGGGTTGTCTCCTAGCCTCAATGTGCATGTGGGCCCTCACATTCATGAGCACCACATGCACAGAAGAGAAAACAAAGCTTGGTGCAGTCATGTGCTTCTAATCCCAGTGCTGGGGAAGTGGAGGTAGGTGGGTAGCGCTGGGCCTCAGTGTGCAATCAGTCTCACCTACCTAGTGAGTTTCTGGTCATGACTCAAAAAAAAAACCTAAGAAATGGCACGTACATGTATCTGTGTACACACACACACACACACACACACACACACACACACACACACTCGTGTGCCTTGCAGACATACACTATCTATTAGTCTATTAGTGGTGCAGGGGAGACAGAGCCAACCCGCAGAGAGGCCCAGGAGGTGGGAGACAGGGGTGGGGGCTCTAGCCTGAGCATCTCCTACAACTGCCGACAAAACAGTTCATCTATCAGCGTCTGGTTCTCCTCAGCAGAATGAGGATGACGCCTACAGGGGCCCTACATCACCATTCTCTTGGCAACAATCAAAGCAGCCAGATGGCTCTGGAATGTTCTTGGCAAGGCCAGCCTTGGCATACTCTCTGCTCCTTGTACAGCCCAGCTCCCAGTGCCCAAACACAGCACAGACCAGGCCACTCATCTTTTCCATTCTTCTGTCCTGACACTTCCTGACCTAACCAGAAGGTAAAGTCCTGCCTATCCCCAAGAGTTCCAGGAGAGTCCTGGAAGCCTGTTTTCAGTTATTCTGAACCCAAAAGAGAAATTTTTTACTCAAACAAACCTCTATCCAGGTTTGGTGTGTTCTGTGTTCATGTAGACCTCTCCCACCTGGGCCTAGTACACAGGAACTGTATTGATACTAAATAAAAAATTTAAAACTGATACTAAATGCTGGTGAGGGTAAAGACAGAAGTAACCCTCTGTAGTGCTAGTGGAAATGTAAACTAGTCCAGCTGTTATGAATGATGGAGCTTCCTCAGAAAACTAATATATAAGTATGTAAGACCCAGCCACACCACTTGTCTTAGGTTTCTATTGCTGTGAAGAGACGCCATGACCATGGCAACTCTTATGAAGAAAGCATTTACTTGGGGTGACTTGCTTACAGTTTCAGAGGTTCAGTCCATTATCATCAGGATCGGGAGCATGACGGCATGCAGGCAGATATGATGCTGGAGCTGAGAGTCCTACATCTTGAATGCAACAGGAAATCACCTGAGACACTGGGAGGCATCCTGAGCATAGGGAACCTCAAAGCCCGCCCCCACAGTGACACACTTCCTCTAACAAGTCCATCCCACTCCAACAAAGCCTCACCTCCAAATAGTGCCACTTCCTATGAGATTATGGGGGCCAATTACATTCAAACCACCACATTCCACTGTTTGGTATTTATCCCAAAGACTCCAAGCTAATACATCCCATAGATCCTTGCATCTAATGGCTATTGCAGCACTGGTCACAACAGCTAAGTTATGGAGCCAGCATAGGTGTCCAGTCACAAAAATAGATACAGAAAACGTGGTTTTTATACACAGTGAAAAGTTTAAACTATAAAGAGTAATGAAATCATACCATTTGTAGAAAAATGCAACTGGAGATAATCATATTTAGTGGATCAAGTTCATCTCCGGAAGGCAAATATTACATATTTCTCTCATGGGTGGTCCCTGGATATTTATAGATACCTAAGAACATATATGTGCTAATGACATGAAAAGAGAAGCAAAACTATCTAGGGAAGCAAAAGGGGGTGGTGGTGGAGAGAGAGAAAGGTAAGAGACAGCAGGACACAGAGGAAAGGCAGACTATGCCCTAAGTACATTATACACATGCATGACGATGGTTTTATGTGACCCTCCACAGTCACATTTAAAAATTTTATGTGAGTATTTTAGCAACAGAGAAGTTCAAGTTGAGGAGGGAAAAAATAGCACACAGAGAAAGAAACCTGGCAGAATTTTCAAATCCATCGTGTTTTAAGCACACCTTCCCAGAAATTGGATTTTCTTTTTTCTTATCTGGAGAAGTGGTGGTTTGTTCCACTGAGTGACCAGCAGGCCAAGGTCAAAGAAGCTGCCCCAGCTTGGATTACCATTTCAGCCTCTCGGTCTTTTATCACGTTGGGATGTCTCAGCTTGAATGCCGACTGGTTCAGTGATTGGTGTCAAAATCACATTTTCTATTTTACCCAATGTTTCCTTTACCTCTAAAAGAGTGTCTTCTCTCCCAACCCCGAGGCAGAGCTCTGATCGGAGAAATCAGACATCTGTGGGCTGTGGGTAACCACACAGAGGGCAGGAAGATGGCGGCAGGTCAGGAGATGCACACACGATGGATGACCTTGGATGAGTCATTCTAGCTCACTGTGCTTCCTTCCTTCCTGCACCCAGTGTAGGCACTGGACTAACACAGTGAACTCTGCCATCTGGGAGTGAGGGTGAAGACAGGGAGGCAGAACCCATGGAGCTATTCTAAAATCAGGTCCTGATCCCATCAGCCCTCTCCCTCTGGTCTCTACCTATGAGCACTGGATAATGCTGGAATCTGAGCTGAAAACTCAGAAGCTCAGGCTAAAGAGGACCCAAGTTTGGTTCCCAGGATCCAGGTCGAGTAGCTCACAACTTCCTGTTATTCCAACTCCAGGGAATGTGATGCTCTCTTCTGGCCTCTGTGGGTACTGCAGTCTTATGCATAACCCGTCTCTCCACCCCTCAACACCCATGTATACACACATAAATTAAAAATAAAAATAGGGCAGGAGAGAAGGCTCTGCAGTTAAGAGCTCTTACTGCTCTTGCAGAGAACCCATGTTTGGCTCCCAGCACCCATGTCAGACGGCTCACATCCACCTGTAACCCTAGTTCCAGGGGATCTGACACCCTCTTCTGGCTCCCAAGGGTATGTGGAACACTTAAACTCATACAGATACACATATATTCACACACACACACACACACACACACACACACACACACACCACCACCAACAACAACAACAACAACAACAACAGCAACAACAAAAACATCAACAACATAATACCCTTAAAAAATAAATAAAATGAAAATAAAATCATTTTTAAAAGCAAGACTGTATATAGGCTTTAGTCCTGTCTCGAGGTAACCCATCATGACAGGTATGAAGGACAGTGGTAAAGCACTCACCGCAGGGCCAGAAAACAAAAGACAGGGAAGGGAAGGGGGTGAAGCCTCATAATCGCTTTTGGAGGCACACCCCCAGTGACCCAAGGGACCTCCCACGAAACCTAACCCTTTAAAGCACCAACAGCACCACCCTGACACCAAGCCTTTAACACACACACCGTCAGGAAGCCCGCCAGATGCTAATGGTCATACCACCTGCATTTCAGTCCCAGTTCTAGAAGCAGCACGGGCAGAAACTATGTGAGTCATTGGTCTAGTAAGTCTCACTTTCAGGCCCGACACTCAAGAATGTGAGACTAACCTATAAAACAGGCTACAAGGAACACAATCACAAGGTGACGACACAGTAAAGGCTCTGAGTAGACAGTGTGGCTGCAGAAAGAGTCCTGCCGTCTACAATTGCACACAAGCCCGAAAGCTAACGTGACTTCTAAGTGTTCCTGTAAGAACAAAGAGGACACTTACCAATGGGTGTGGCACATGGGTTGTAAAGTCACCGGGACTGAGTACAATTCCTTGTAATGATTCATCTTTCACTGTCAACTTGATAGAACCTAGAATCACCTAAGAGATTAGCCTTCTTGCATATCTGTGAGGGAGTGTCTAGATGAGGTTGAATAAGGAAGAAAGCCTACCCTGAGTGTGAGCATCCTACGGGATGGGGTCTGTGACTGAATGAATCAAAAGGGGAAAGTGAGCTGAGCCCCAGCATCCATCTCTCTCTGTTTCCTGACTGCGGATGCCGTGTGCTAAGACAACTTCTTGCTCCTGCGTCTGTGCCTTGCGCTCCATGGTGGAATGATCTGCTTGACTGAGCCAGAGTAAACAGTTGTTCTCTTAAATAGTTTTCTGTCTCGTCACACCCATGGGAAAGGTGAGTATTCACTGTCTGGAATGCAGTCCTCCACACTGTTCATGTCCCAAATGTAGAGGGCCTGAGTTTATTGCCCATACCATGACAGAAAGCAACTTTGAGGTGGAATGGTTTTATTTCAGCTCACTATCACTGGGGGTATCCGGATAGGAGCTCAAGCAAGAGCTTGAAGCAGAAACTGGAGGGATGCTGTTTGCTGGCTCACTCACGGGTGCATGCTGAGCTAGCTTTCTAGCTCAGGACCACCTGCCTAGGGAGTGGTGCTGCCCACAGTCAGCTGGGCCCTCCTACATCAATCAGCAGCTAAGACATCTCTCACGGACATGCCGGCAGGCCAATCTGATCCGGGCAGTCCCTCTACTGAGACTCTCATCCCAGCAGACTCTAGTCTGTAGCAAGCTGGTGGCTAAAACCAAGTAGGACAATGAGTAAACTCACGAGTCCTCTCCCTTCTCCCTCCCCCTCAAACCCTTCACACTCTGCAGTCAGTGGGGCTCCAGGGCTCCCACACTACACCATCTTACTTCTCTTTCTGTGGTATTTCTTCGCAAGCTGCCTGAGCCAGCTCCTGATCCTACCTGCCACTTCCCTTTGAGCTCTACCTGCAAGTACTAGAAAATGGTGGAATTCGAGAAAAAAGAAATCATAAAACTAAACGCATAAGGCAAACAGAGTGTGAAAAAACATCAGCCATTTTTGCTATGTTAGTTCCAGAGCATTTTTACGAGCAGAACAAAACACACGCAACCCTGAAGTCTGCTGGAGCTGCCTGAACCCTGGGAATTGGAGATACCAATTAAAAGGGAATGGCGAGCCATTATTGATCTTATGTTAGCTCAGCAGGCTGACAGTGGAGAAGGAAGAAGTTCACATGCCACACAGAGAGCGTTCTTATCTCTTTTCCAGTGGAGCTCGATTTGATGTCCATTCCCAAAGCACCAAGCAGCACCCAGCAGCCTGTCAGGGCCTCAGAAGCATGCAGACAAACGGAGTTAGGGCCGCCCTGCTGTGGACCTGGCTGGCGCACTTCTGGGACCTTATCTTGCAGCCTGCTGCTGGAAAGTCTTCCTTTGTACTTCCCAAACACAGGTTACAATCTTGCAGCCTGCTGCTGGAAAGTCTTCCTTTGTACCTCCCAAGCACAGGTTACAATCATAATACTGCTAAGAGATGGGTAATTGTCTAGTTAATGGTGTCAAAATGTACAGGTCTCAGCTGGAGAGAGGGTTCAGTGGTAAAGAGCACTTCCTGCTCTTCCTGAGAACCTGCGTCCAGTTCTCAGCATCTGTGCCAGGCAGCTCACAACATCCTATAACTCCAGCTGCAGGGGACCTGACGCCCTCTTCTGGCATATGGTGGCACATGCACACATGTGGCATACACTCAGACACAGACTGATACATTTTTTAAAAAATGTACAGGTCTCCCAGCTGAGCTCCAGTTGAAGTAGGAAAAGAAAACCAGGGGAAATTAGGGGTGACTGGAAGGAGAACAGCCTCTAGTCCTTGAGTCTGATGGGAGCATCTCACCAGCAAAGACACAAGAATTCCAGCACAGGTAGCAACATTTACTGTGAAGGCTGCTGACACGGAGAAAATACTCCATTCATATACAGACAATGTATCTGAAGTAGCAATGAGCCGAGCTGAAGGCCTGAATGTATGTGACCTTGGGTAGCCCTGTTCCTCTCCCAGACATTGTCTGGGAATTTCAAACACAACTATTAACTTGGTTTACTGTGAAGATATCCTAATTTCCCACATTCCCTTGAGCTAAACTGACTTTTTAAGCACTCCTCAGGGACTCCCTGACATCTCATTTAAGTTCCTTAGTGACCCACCAAAATAGTATGTGTGGCTGTTGTAAGGACAATGAAGTGTGACTCTCTATTAGAAGTCCACATACACACTTTGGGGTATGTCTTTCTTCCTGAGTGCCTCTTTCTCTTAACCAATATACTTAAGATCTATATTAAAGGCTAGAGAGATGGCTCAGTACATAAGAACACTTGCTGTTCATGCAGAGGATCCTGGGTCAGTTCCCTGTACCGGCATTGGTGGCTCCCAATTGCCTATAACTAAGGTCCTAAGGGATCTGGTGCCTTCTTCTAGTCTCCATGGACACATAAGCAATACATACATGTACACTCAGGCACATTCACAAACACTAAGAAATGTTTTTTATTTTATTTTATTTATTTATTTATTTATTTGGTTTTTCAAGACAAGGTTTCTCTGTGTAGTTTTGGAGCCTATCCTGGAACTCGCTCTGTAGACCAGGCTGCCCTCGAACTCAGAGATCCTCCTGCCTCTGTCTCCCGAGTGCTGGGATTAAAGGAGTGCACCACCACCACCTGGCTAAGAAATGTTTTAAATAAAATCTTTTATAATATCCAACTCTGCTTCATATTGGCTCATCTTGAAATTCTTTTCTGCATCAAAGCCAAAAATGCTGGGATTGCCTGAATGAAGGTCTCCTTGGGCTCCTGTGGTGACATTGTTAAACTGTGTTCTCTGCATCATCATTATTATTAATTATTATTATTATTATTTTAGACAGTGACCCATTATGCAGTCTGGATGGCTGAAACCCACTATGCAAACCAGGCTGGCCTCAAACTCAGACACCTTCCTGCCTCTGCCTCCCAAATGCTGTGATTAAGCGACATGAGGATATTACTACGTAGTGTCCATTTCACAGTTGGTGCCACCAGTGTGTTCTGTGAATGTCCAGCATGACAGGGCTTTGGCAGAAAGCCTATCACGGAGACCCTTTGTCCTGTATCAAAGTTCATGCTGATCAGTGGCAGAGGCCCAGGTAAACACAGCTGTAACCGAAGGCCAGAAGAGCTCCATGCACACTCCTGTCAGCCTCTTGGGGACACACTCATGCACACCTCAGCCCCGAAGCTCTTACACAGGCCCATCATACCCACAGCCTCAGCCATGAAGAGAGGATGTGGGAGCCGACAGGGGACTGTGGTATCTCTGGTAACATCTCACAACACAGCCATTCACGTCGTCGAAGTCACACCAGACTGTCATCTACCACTGCCTGGGACACATCTCTGGTTTCCAAGCAAGCTGGCTCAGCCAAGCCATTTCCCCAGAGGCCGGGAAGAGGCCCTGTGAGAGTGTGCCAGGAAAGCTAAAGAGTAGCTCCACCAGAACACACATTTGTAAGGAACCAGGGTGTCAGTGGTCCATGTTTGCCATACCAGCACTGGGGAGGCGGAAAGAGAAGGATTCCTGGGGTTCCTTGTCCAGCCAGTGTAGCCTAATCGGTGAGCATCAGGCCAAGGAGGGACCCTGTCTCACAAAAAGGTGAATATAATAGCTGAAGATGACATCCAAGGGTTATCTTCTAGCCTTCACACATACACACCTACCTAAGTGCATGTGTACCGTCACACGTATGAAGACACACACACACACACACACACACACACACACACACACACACGAACACACATGTGTGGAGAGGAACAATAGTATATCTGGTGATTCACAGAGGCTCTGGGAAGTAAGAGAGGTAGAGGATACGGGAAAGAAAGAGGGAGTGAGACCGGGCTGGGTCTGCAGGAGAGGAGAGGAGGTCATTTGAAGGTTCCTTTATATTCCAGGCAGACGGCAGGCAGAAAATGATACTACCTGTCAATCACCCACTGAACAACACTTGAAAAAAAAAAAAGATCAGTGCTTCTGTTCATTAAAACACACTTGCCAGTTCAGCTTCAGAACAAAGACGATGAGAATTGAAGAGGAATGTTTTTGAAAAGTAAAAACCACAAAAGAGGGCTGATGAGAAGTCCTCAAGCCTGAGAACGCAGAGAAAACACCCTTAGCAGCAGGCAGAGGGTGAGCAATAAGGACGGTGCTAGGGAGGTAGGCAATGTGCAGAGATCTTGCCACGTGCTGGCAGCCCTGGCGACAGTGGAAGCTTACCGGCTACTGCCCAGAACCCCCTTGGCTTATATTGGACCGTTTTCCAATCGTTGACTCCAGCCACAAACTAAAGGTTTAATCACATTCACAGTTTTCTTGCCAGAGTTTGCAGAGAGCTGGCTAGTGAGACAAAAATCACCTTCCTAGAAATTGGTAGCATCCTACATACCAAGGGAATTACCCTCTTGCTCACCCAGGGAAACACCGAAAACCATCTCGGGTTGCACTATTTGGACAGAGAGGAGAAAAATCAATTTCAGATTCCCTGGATAAGGGGTGTGTGTGTGTGTGTGTGTGTGTGTGTGTGTGTGTGTGTGTGTGTGTCTGTCTGTCTGTCTGTCTGTCTTTGTGTGTCTGTGTGTGTCTTTGTGTCTGTGTCTTTGTGTGTGTGTGTGTGTGTGTGTGTGTGTGTGTGTGTGTGTGTGTGTGTGTGTGTTCTCATGTGCAGGTGCCCAGAGGCCAGAAGAGGGTGGTGGATCCCCTGGGGCAGGAGTTACAGGCAATCGGGAGGCACTGACGTGAGTCTGAACCCTAGTCCTCTCCAAACCAACCAGTGCTTTTAACCACGGCACCCGTTTCTCCAGCCGCAGAGGAGAATAATTTTTCACAGCACATTTACAGATGAGTTGGTGGCAACCGGCAGGAAATGGAAGCTGTGTTTCAGTTTTCTGCCCCAATGGAACATGAAACAAAGCAAGCCAAGGTTACTGGACGCGTTCCTCTGGCAGGGCTGTATATTTAGTAAGCATTTCTTGGATGGATAAATATCAAGAGACGAGAACAAGAGAAGTCAGAAGACTCCCTGTGCTATCGAACGGCAGGAGAGGGGGTGTTGGCGTGAGTGAAGACAAAATGTAGGTGCATTTCACAAACTCCTGGGTCAGCACCTCGAAACCCAGACTCTCATTTCAGCCGCGAGACACGTGTTCACGCGCAGAAGGCCTCGTGGCCCCTACAGTCTGTCTAAGTGAAAGCCAAGACTCTCAAAGCTTCAGGGACTGTCTTCCTACCTCTCAGCCTCCAGCCATCAGTCACCTTGGGGCTGGAGATGGCTCAGAGGTGAAGAGCACCCACTGCTATTGCAGAGGACCCGAGTTCTGGCCCCCGCACCCACATTAGGCAGCTCACAGCTGCCTGTAACTCCCAGTTCCAGGGACTGAACACCCTCTCTAGTCTCCAAAGTCACTTGCACTCAGGTGCACATAACCACATATGGACAGACACTCAAAAAATGATAAAATAATTTTTTTATTATTATTAAAAGAAGAACCCCAAAGATCTACCCTCTGCCCAGTTGACTATCACATCACAGGCTGACCTCTAACTGCCTGTGTAGCCGAGGATGACCCTGACCTTCTGATCCTCCGGCCTCTACCCTCTGGAGTTCTTAGGTTACAGGTATGCACCACCACACCTGGTGTAGAGGGTCCTGGCGACGGAACCCAGGGCTTCATGAATGCCAGGCAAGCACTCTGCCACCTGAGCCCACCCCGGCTCCTTGTCTGTTCTTGGGAAGTGCTCCTTGGAGAGTCCATTCACAATTCTGCACCAATCACCTCACGTGGTGTACCCTGACACTGCTGGAATCCTGTGCTTTGCTAGTTTCGTGGATCCAAAAGTGCTTTCTCAAGCTTCTTTCACCCTTCCTTGCCCTGCCCCCACTGAAAGATCTACCTCTGCCTGAAAGCAAACTTGAAGTTCTCAACACATTTGAACCACACCCTCCCCAACTCCAAGACATCACCAGCACTTTTCAGGTGGTAGTCGCTCTTCCCCGTAACAAAGGATAGTCTTGGCTTTTTCCCACTAGCAGGCTGTGCTGTGTGAATGATGTTTTGGAAATAAGGATCAGACAAAAGGAAGTAAAGGCTTGACAGATGTATAAAAAACCCCAGACACCCTCCTTTTCCTGGTGGTCTAAAGATTTCCCCCAATGAATTATTTCATTAGACCAATAAAGTCCCATTGTGTGTGTCCCTTATTTTTAATTTTACACTCATTTTTAATACTTATTTTTAATTATGTATGTCCATGTGTATCTGTGTATGGGTGTGTACATGTGAGTGCAAGATGCCCATGGAGTTCAGAAAAGGGCATTGGGAGTTCTAAGTGGGTGTGAGCTGCCGGATGTAGGTGCTGGGAACCAAACTTGGCTCCTCTGTAAGCACAGCACCTGCTTTTCACTGGTCTCGTGTATCCACCTTGGCCTTGATCAGAGAGAGACCTTGGACTTTTGGTTCTCCTGCATTCACATCCTGTGTGCTGGGGTCACAGGAGTGTACCACTGCCGCTGGCTTGCGTACTCGGGACTGAACGCAGGGTCTCAGGCACCATGGTGAAGCTCTCCACCAGCCGAGAAACCCACAGATAGTTTTTAAATACTGACTGTGTTCCAAGTCCTCCCTATCTCAGACTGTTACAATGCAGACTGAGCATGTTAGAGTTAGGGGAAAGAAAACACAACCCAGCTGCAGCACAGGAGCGTCTAAGAAGGCCAGGGGCTTGTCTCTCACAGAGAGCTAGAAAAACACCAGCACAATAATGCAGAAGTGGAACTGAACGACCCAGATCCAAGAGTGTGATGTAGGCCGGCTGGATGCCCACAGAAACACTGGGCCCAGAGAACAGTCACGAGCCTCTGGACCACAAGCACCAGGTCACACAGCTGGAGGTAAGTGTAAAACAGAAAAGGAGGAAGAAGAAGGGGAGAGCCTTCCTGTACAAAGAGAAGCCCGCAGAGGCTCGGGCAGAGGACCAAGTGCTTCTGGACCTGCAGCTGGAAAGGGCTGTGACTCTGACCAGGAACTCTGAAGTCCTGCATCCGTTTTAGAGGACACAGTGAGCTTGCTATTAGCAGAGTTCGATGTAGAAACAGCCAGCAGTGAAGCAGGCAGCAGGCTTGCAAGAAATGTGGACAAGGAAGAAAATCAGGGAAGTGCTTACCATGAGGACCTGCGCTCCATTCCCGACATCCATGTAAAAATGATGGGCACAGTAGCTCAAGCTTGAAACCCCAGCAACACACACACACACACACACACACACACACACACACACACACACACACACACACAAATATGTAATTTTAAAAACTTATTTTGTTATGTCGTGTGTGTGTGTGTGTGTGTGTGTGTGTGTGTGTGTGTGTGTGTGTGTGTATTAGTATGCACATGTGAATATGGGTGGCCATGGAGGTCAGAGGAGATTGTCTGATCCCCTGATCCCCTGAGGTTGGAGTTATAGGCAACTGTAAGCTGCCCAATGTGGGTGCTTAGAACTGAACTTGCATCTTCTACAAAAGCAGCAAGTGCTCTTAACCACTGAGCTGTCCTTACAGCTCCAGTACACGTAACTGCCTTAAGATTTTAAAAACAATTTTAAAAAATGTGATCAAAGATTAAAAGGTCGAGTTCATGTCTGAGGAAAAAACCAATCCCACAAATGTGGAATGAAATCTACAGCAGATGAAAGGCCAAAGATCCAAGTCTGCACAGAGCCAGTCTCAAGAGCATGGAGAACACTCCAGTTCCAAATCCGAGGGAACTTGTGAAGGCTCCAGAAATTAGCACTCACACAAAGAAGTTCAGCCTAGCCAGGGAAGATGATGCCAGGAGGATCATGACTTCAAAGCCACTGTGAGCAACAACCTGGTTACTACCAGTTGACCAGAAGTAAAAGTAACCATGCTTAGAAAGACTGAACATCAAGTCCATTTTTACCTCTGGATCCCCAGGATTCCGGTCCTGATGGGCACACTGAGAGGAAAGGGGACACCTTGACAAAGACCAAGATGAAAGACAGCCAGGAGTAGAAGGTGGGAAGAGCTGGAGAGATAGAAAGTGTCCAGGGGAAAATGTAAGCATCCCAAAGTTTGGAAACCACCTCACAGTGCAGAGCCGCATGCAGGGGGACAGATACTAGTTACTTTTCTTGTTGCTATGACAAAAGAGCTGACCAAGAGCAATTTAAGAATGAAAGGCTATTTTGTTCCCATTGTGGGGGCGCAATCCATTATGGTGGGGAAGAGATGGTAGCATGATAGCAGAAAAATGAAGTGGCTAATCACATCATATTCACAGTCAGGAAACAGAAAGGGGTGGAGAAAGGGGGAGGGGAGAGAGAGAGAGAGAGAGAGAGAGACAGAGAGACAGAGAGACAGAGAGACAGAGAGACAGAGAGAGACAGAGAGAGATTAAGATCCTGGCACTCAGCAGCTGGCTTTCTCCCTTTTCATCAATCTGGAACCCCACCCCTACCCCTGCGCTCACGCACACACACACCCACACACCCACAGGGAATGGTGTTGCCCACTTTCAGGGCGGGTCTTCCCACCTCAAGGAGCCCAGTGATCTGTCCAAGTGATTCTAGATCCTGTCAAGTTGACATTAAGCATCACATGGGCCATGTCAAGCGAACCTCAATCCTCCCGAGGCTCCTCTCCACCAATGAACTTCACAGTTTATCAGCACTGGGCTCTGCCCTTACCCGAGACCTACTGCAAATACCCGCACTGACGGGTTTTTTTTTTTTTTTTAACAATAACATGTTTCCAAGCATCAGATAATCTTTTCTCACAGCGACAGTGTTATATTAGAGAGTTACATTTCAAGGTTGTTCTCCAAGAACAAATTAGTGAAAAATAAATCACAGGTATGCCCACCAATTTGTCACAGAGGCAGAGACAAAACAGTAAATCTCTGTGTACTGTTTAAAAGCCTCATAAAACGATGAAAGGAAAGACCCAGAAAGCAGACATAATGTCCTATGCACATCACTTAGAAGGGGCTCCATATGCCAACGTTGGGTCGATCACGTCGTAAAATTTGACCTAAAATGAATATGCTGACTCTAATCCATGTATTAGTTAAATTCTTGATTAATGAATCATTTTGTTCGCCTTGTTGAAATCAGTATAGGTTTGAAGGAATGATCTAGAAACCACATAGTGAATAAAAACTTAATCCCAACACTCCTTCTGGAAGCCCCTGGGCCAGGACTACACAGCCATTGGCAAAAACAAGAGATCTTGTCTCAAGCAAGGTGGAGGGAGAGAACTGACTCCAGAAGTTGCCCTCTGCCTTCCGCATGCACACCACGGCATGTGCACACACATCCTCCAACATCACACTAACAATAACAAATATTATTGTTACACATTTTAATTTAAAAAATAAATAAGTAAAGCATGCCATTCTGTCATTCAGAGTCTAAAAATGAAAATTAAGAAGACACGGGGAACATTTTAAAAGACAATATTTAAACAACAAAAAAAACCTTCTGTAATTTATAATTCTAATTGGAAGTAGAAACTTGCGTGAATGCATCTAACTTAATATTGCTATAATTTGAAGACAGTTTTTTTGTTTTTTGTTTTTTTCACCAAAACTCACATTGGTGCTTGGTCCCCAGTATAGCACTGATGAGAAGTATTTGGGGTTTAAGAGGAGAATAGGCCAGTAAGAATGAGTAATGCTTTTCTTGTGTGTGTGTGTGTGTGTGTGTGTGTGTGTGTGTGTGTGTGTGTGTGTTGTTGTTGTTGTTGTTGTTGTTGTGGCTTCCTCCTGTGTGTCCCCCAGAAAACTCTATGGTCCACTGAGGCCAGTTGAGTGTGGACTCTGTCCTCTAAACCAAGGTTCGACTCCACTGGTGATCTCAGAGCAACAACACAAATCTCCCGCAATGGGTGCGTGTGCATATTCGTACATGTTCATGGGGAAAGGTACATGTGTGTACGTATGCACATGTATGTGGAAGCCACAAGATGATCTTATAATTCCTCAGGAGCAGTCCACCTTGGGATGGTTTTGTTGTTGTTGGAGTATGATTTTTGGTGTTTTTTTATATTGGGTCTCTGTGTTGCCCTGGCTATCCTGGAATCCTCTATGTAGACAAGGCTAGCCTTGAACTCACCAAGGTGCAACCATCTCTGTCTCCCGAGTACTGGGATTAAAGGTATGCACCACCATGTCCACTCCACTTTATGTTATGAGACAGCATCTCTCACTGAGCTGTAACTCATCTAGTAGATGTTACTAGGCTGGCTGGACTATGAGCCCCTGGAGCCTGGAGCTCCAGTCTCCATCTGCCCAGTCCTGGGATTGCAGATGTGTGTATGTCCAGGTCCAGATTTTTCATGTGGTCTCTGGAAATAGTCCTCGGGCTTGCAAATCAAGCATTCTACAAACGGAGCCATTTCTCCAACACAGTATTAATGTTTTTCTCTTGAGAGTGAGTTCTCACAATCCCCAGATTGGACTGGTTACCATGAACAGGGTTCCCACAAAGCCAGCCTGGGTCTCCTATGGCTCACACATGAGCTTATCTTCCACACAACCCACTTGCTCTTCCATTTTCTCTGCCACAGTCAGGTGCACATTAGGGTTTTTCCAGATAGAAATTTCTAGAACGCAACGATCCTGACTCTCTTCTTTTATGTATAAATTATCAATCCTTTGTCACAGCAAGAAAAGATTAACTGAGACAGCACATAGCCATAAAAACAGTTGTGTTATAATGGTGAATATAGAGTGGTTCTAAGTAATATTTTATAATTTTAAAAAGTTGAGGGGGTAGAGCTGCGGAGATCCCTCTGCTGGTAAAGTAATTCTTGCATAAGCATGAAGACAAGAGATCCCCAGAACATCTGTGAGAAGCTAGATAGACATAACTGCACATACCTGTAACCCCAGCACTTGGGAGAGGGAGAAAAGGGGGTCCTGGGGGCTCACTGGCCACACAGTTGAGCCAACTGGTAAGGCCAGGTTCACTGAAAAACCTCAAAAAAAAAAAAAAAATAGGGCAGAGAGTGATTGAAAAAGATACCTGATGTGAATCAATGACCTCCATGTGCACACGCAACTCCATATCCAACTCCTGAGCCCCTCTCAAATTTATCACCACTTCCTCTTTAACTATTATGCACGCGAGCACAGACACACAGACACACAGACACTTATACATGTGAATGCACAGGCAGAAGCATATATATATATATATATATATATATATACATACATACATAAACACACAAACATGTGATATGGCCACCCAACTCTAATAAGGTCTACAAGGGGACGGAAGAGATGGAGTCGACTGATGGACCCATGAACTGTGCATCAGTCACTTAGTTCTCAGTACAGAGCATACTTGGGATGCATCACCTGCTCCCAGACTTCCTCTAGTCAGGACTAACTCAATATGTGTCAGCTGGATCCTCTGCAGTGTCCTCAATTGACTCCAACCTGAAAGTAGCCACTGATATTCCTTCATCAGAGCTGAAGGAAGCAGGAGACACCAAGCTTTTCTTGCCTTCCCAGCAGGCTTAACTGATAGGTATGGACACTTGATCAATGAAGGGCTTTGAAAAAGATATGAGGCCATTAGCACAAAGTTTTCAAAAGTAAAGCATCCTCTCTCTAAATTCCACAGATGGCATGAGGCAGCCTCCAACAGACAGATGAAAATAAAGCCTAATAAGACCTAAATGCATCTCAATTCCATAGACAATTAATTTATAGAGTCCAGCCATTGGCTGAGGAGATAAGGGACCAGTCCAACGGGGTAGGAGACTTGAAGTCAATACAAGAATACACATAAATATTTAAAAGTTACATAAATATTGTGGTTGCATACCTCTTGCCCTCTCTTTAAACCTGAACCTCATGTCAGAACGCAGAAGATGAACTTGAGGTGGGGTCACTGGACCTCTTTTCTCTTTTTCTCCTCTTTTCTCCTATATAAATAAGTGGTCACATAAATATTTAAAAGTTACAAGTCATCCCAATGAATTGTTCTGTGGAATGTGGTTTATCTTCCTTTCCTTGACATCATGACAGACTTTAAAAATGTGTTCAGAACTGGAGGTATAACTCAGAAGCCGGGTGCTTGTCTAGCATGCACAAGGCCCTGGGTTTGATTGAGCACTAAAATAAACAAATAAATTTGAAGTTATGGTTTATAGATGACTGAAAATTGCAAAACACAAAATTTCGCCATCATCGTACCCATGGGGCAGTTGTGTTAACAGCCCACAAATGTTGAAGGAGTGATGTAAATTTCATTATGACATACTCTTCATGAAATTTCTTTTTCCTGCCTCCATTGTGCGAAAGTGCTAATGATATAGTGTGACTATATTAGTACATAAAATGTGTCCATAGTTAAACTTTTAAGCTTTAGTATAACTTAAATTATGAATTCAACTATTAGTTATCATTAACCCATAAATTCACAAAGCCTAAATTTAAATAACCATAAAAATTATTTTAAATTTCCTGAGAAAATATTAATTATATTTCATACCAGGACTTTAAATCAAAATTATTTAAGTAAAGCTTGTTTTCTTTTATTCTTTAATTGAAATTCAACCTCGTTGAATGGTTTGTTAAATGAGACTATTCTTAGTGGTTGTAATGGGTAGCTAATATTGTCTATTGCCGATGTAAAGGATCAAAAATCTCCCCAAAATGAAACGTTTCATATTGAAAGGTGAAAGGTGCTCCTTATTCATCACATGCAGCTGATGGGAACCCACAAGAACAAACTAGAACAAGGGAGAAGCAAGACTTGGGCACTCTGCATTCTGGGAGACCACAGTTCCTCACACAAGGAGCCATTCCGCCTGTGCCTATGAGAGAGAGGAAGAGCTTGACCGAACAACCCGCTTCCGTTTCCTCTCAGCCACCCACTTCCGCCACTCCAGTCTGTGCCCTCCAAAGCCAGCTCTGACTCTGCCATTTGAAGCAGTGCAAGGCACAAGCTTCCACAGCAACCAGATACGCTCATCCTCTCTTTCAGGGTCCTAGGTGACGTTTCCCAAACAGATGTCCACTTGCCACAGATAGAGCACCTTCACCAGACCAAGAAAATTACTCCACTCAAGTCCAGCTTGGTGAACCAAGGAGTTTCCTGAAGTCATAGACCAGGGCAAGGCCAACACAAGACCAACTGCATCATCAAACAGCCCTGCCAGGAAAGCTACATTGCTAGATCTCCAAGCACAACCCATAGGTAGCTCCATCACAGAGGCTCCTCTCCCCAGCAACTGTTACTACGTAGATGACCCTGGGGGAACGCCTTGTGAATCTCATCACTTTCTGAATTTCCTGAGCCTGTAAACTTTGTGAGCTTCCTTAGCCTTACAAGTTTCCTTGGCCTTTGAGTCTTATGAGCAGAGCTCCCCCTTCCCTCCAGGAGGGACTGTTTCAGTTCAGAAGCAATAGCTGCACAACACAAGGACACTCAACCAAAGAGGTTGGGAAGCATCTCCCTGGAAGCTGACTAATGTGAATGCAGTCAAAGAATGGATGTTTACATGCACATGGTGAACCAGACCAAGGGGGAAAGCATCTATGAGTTCTGTGCGCACGTGTGTGTGTATGTGTGTGTGTGTGTGTGTGTGTGTGTGTGTGTGTGTGTGTGTGTGTTTTCAAAGCACAGTGGGGAACCCTCCTGCCTACATAAAGTCCCACACATAGGACCCTGTGTCACTCGGGCAGGGGGTCTGAGGTGAAATTTGGAATTACAAATGTCTTCCTGAGTTCTTTTCGATCTAGCATTGTCACTCTGGATGCAATTTTCACATCTTTCGGTTCATACTTTCTACATTTTTTTTCCTGCTTTTCAACTGAACAGTCTCATCATCTGTCCAACAGGGAAGGAAAACACGTTTGGGTGGGACTTACTGCGAGAGTAATTTTGTCTCCGATGTGAGCTTTCCCAGTAATTTTCCAGGGCAATTGTGACTCTATAGGCTTTTTGGCGTTACGCTGACTTTAGAGCCTTGTCCTCAAATAAGTGACGACTCCACCATCAGGGAGCAGCCATGATGAGAACTGTAGCAAAATTGTCTCAAGCAGCAGGGTGCAATTTCCCGGATGAGCCAAAACCCGTGGTAAGATGGCCCTTCCAGGGCCAGCCCTTGGCAAGTCTGGGTCACGGGCTATTAAGGGGCAGGAAACCTTTTGTCCAGGGGGTTGTTGACACCTCCAGAAGAGTTTAATCATGGGCAAACCTCAATTAGTTTAAACAAGCTGCTTTCTTCCTGGCAGTACAGTAGCTGTTGAAGACATAGAAGCTTGGTTTTAAGAGGAAGAAGAGGAAGGAACTAATTCGGGTGTGTCGGTTACTCCATTCCTTACGGCCTTTCTTACAGTCCTTCCATGGCCACTGCAAGCCGACACCCATCCCCGTGTTTAATCAAATTGTCACCTGGGTTGTGAGCTGCAGAATCTTGGACCTGACCGTCGGTAAAGCCAGGCTTGGCCACCTGTCCTCACGAGGACAGTTAAATAGGCAAGTAGTAGTGAAAAGTGGAAAGAGGAGATTCATGCAGTGTGGCCACATGGGGAAAAGGAGAAAAGAGGTCCAGTGACCCCACCTCAAGTTCATCTTCTGCGTTCTGACATGAGGTTCAGGTTTAAAGAGAGGGCAAGAGGTATGCAACGCTAAGCAGTCCTGGCCAAGGTGTGATCCTGCCCATCACTGACCCATCGTTGTCTAGGCTCTAGTATGACCCATGTGAAATCTCTTCCTGGCACACAAGCTCCCCATCTGGGGAGCAGGGGTTTCCAGCTTCAAATATTTCTTTTCCCAGCATGAAATTTCTGGGAAAATTCCCATTTCTTGGGCACCACAGTTTCAGTAGTCTGATAGCCTAAGCCATCAGCACGAGTGTCTCCTCCCTTAGAACATCTTTGCTCCTATAGAGATGGTTTCAGTGCTGGTCTGTGAAGGTCAAGCCTCCAGGGCGTGGAGGCCATTCAAAGTCGGAGTCTCTGGTTATTCTAAGTTCTTGCCATGGTAGTTGGGCATTGAGCAAATATTTGGTATTTGCTATCTTAAAAAAGACATGCATGCATAAAAAGAAAATCTAAGGTAAGGTAAATCCTGCTTTAAACAAAGAATTTATACGCTCACTTTGGAATGCAGCTTATCTGTAAGTAGAGGACTGCCTGGCTTGATCAGGGTCACTCGCAAGGCTTGGATCCTGTCAATAGCTGCAGGCATGTATGCTCTGGTTAGTTGATTTGGTCAACTTGACATAACCTCGGGTCATCTGGGAAGAGAGACCGCCAATCAGCAGATTGCCCTGAAGGAAAGCCCGTTGAGTTATTTTCTTGATTAATGATTAATGTGGGAGAGTCCAGCCTACTCTGGGTGGTGCCATCTCTGGGCAGGTGGTCCTGGGCTGATTACTAAAGGGAGCTGAGCAAGCCACGGGGAACAAGTAATCAATGTATCTCCTTCATCGCTGCTTCACGTCCTGCCTCCAGGTTTCTGCTTCAGTTCCTGCCCTGACTTCCCTTCGTGATCATGAACAGTAAGATCAAACAAACCCTTTCTTCCCCAAGTCACTTTTGGTCTCGGTGTTTATCAAAGCAACAGAAAACAAACTAGGTCAATAGAGATCACATCTTCTCTTCTGGAAGCTTTCAGGAAGCACATGGAAAGAGCACATGTTAAATTTTGTTTGGTCTAAAGACAGACAAGAATGAAGTAACATTGGGTGTGGTACTACACACCTTTGCTACCGGCACTCAGGAGGCAGAGGCAGGAGGATCTCTAAATTTGGGGCCAGACTGGTCTACAAAGCGAGTTCCAGGCCAGCCAGGGTTGCATAGTGAGACCTTGTCTCAAAAATAAAATAAAATAATAACAACATAAATAAAGTTTAGAGGGGAAGGGAGAATACAGGAAGGGGCTGCGAAACAGGACCTAGATTCTAACATCCCAGTCTTTCAAAGACTGGCCTGGTCCTGTGCAGAAGGCTGAGGGCTGTGACCTGCCACCAGCACAAGGGAACGCTGAGCTGTTTCTTGGGAATAGAACTGAGTTTCTACAGGCACCTGCTGCCCACAAACCTTTGTGGTGGTTGTCCTGTGGTCCCCAAATGACAAGGCAGGGTAGGGATAAGTGGACACTGAGTTAAGGTGTGTCCCATAAGCTCTGACCATGCATCTAGAACTTAATTCATTTGGAAAGGAACTTTGCAGAGTGGCCTGGTACAGCGTTGAGCTGCCCAGGCATTCTTTAAAACATGAACAAGGGTCTGGGAATGCAGCTCAGCTGGCAGAATGCTTGCTTATCCTGCCCGAAGCCCGGGTTTCATCTCCAGCATCTCCAGTTTTATAGGGAGTGGTGGTACACACCTGTGATCCCAGCTGTCGGGAGAAGGCAGGAGGATCAAAAGTTTAAGGATTTCCTCAGCTGCATAGTGAATCCAAGGCTACCCTGGACTGTGGAGACACTGTGTACGGGGTTGGGGAGGGTGAGGGGTAATGCAGACACAATCATTCTGGGTTACCTCTCACCAGCTCCTAAGCTGCAACGTTGGGAAACCTGGTTGTTGATTCAGGGAAACCAATAATCACTGCAGATTCTGTACTATTCTTTGCAAATCACCCCTTTCTCAGCAGCCATCGAAACCTGGATTGGAATGAGGCCACTCCAGGAATGAGCACTCACAGAACCATCTGGAGCAAATGGAAGTGTTTCTCCCAGAATAGTCCTTTTTCTCAAGCACATTCTATCAGGATGGTCCTCGGGCTTCTGCCCTGCCTCTACAGGGCCACATTTTGCTCTAGGAAAAGAGCAAATCTCCACGCAGAGGCATCTCATTTTCTTGTAACCAAAGTCCCACCCTTGTCAAGC
Source organism: Peromyscus leucopus (assembly GCF_004664715.2). Taxonomy (NCBI): domain Eukaryota; kingdom Metazoa; phylum Chordata; class Mammalia; order Rodentia; family Cricetidae; genus Peromyscus; species Peromyscus leucopus. Next base: position 63,102,500 of record NC_051076.1, read on the forward strand.
AGAGCCTTGTCCGAGCCACTTGCAAAGGACAACTCTATATTTTCTACAGCGCTGTTAAAGCAATCTGTCCTTCAATGCCTTTGCTAGGGGCCCCTTGGCACCCTGCCTTGGTGATGTCTGAAAGACTATTTTTCTACCCACAATGCCATCATTTTGCCATCTACGTACCATTAATACCCTCCACCCCCAAAAACATTTTTTTTTTATAAAAATTAGCCACTCACCTTTGGTGTTTCTTTTTCTTGGTTTTTAAAATAAATAATGGGCTTGTCTACATTCAGGTTTAGCCATTTATTTAGATGAGATTTCATGTGACGTACTTCTTACAAACAGCCAAGGGGAGCCTAACAAGAAATCATATTTGTACCTGGCCTTGTGAGTTATTTATGTTGGAAAATGGCAAACTGGATCACGAGGGAATATTCGTGTGAATGTTATTATAAATGGCAGCAGGGCCCTAGCTTTAGCATTTCAGCATTGGAACTAATCTCAAACATGCCACGTGTCAAAGGAATTAAAGATATACATGTCCAGCGCTAAGTATTAATGAGCTGCCAGGATGGAGCGTGGGGAATTCCTGCCTGTGCAGTAGGCTAGTGAACAATGGCTGCCTGGGCTGCCTCCCCAGATGCTGAGATGCCCATGTCCTCGGGATGTGGCAGAGGCCAGAGGAAAGACGGAAGGGTGGTACAGAACTGTGCAAACCTTCCCAGAAATGGGGACTCTACGTCTATGACTCCAGTGGGAAATGTTTTTTTTGTTTTTGTTTTTTTTTTACATGTGTGTGTGTGTGTGTGTGTGTGTGTGTGTGTGTGTGTGTGTGTGTGTGATGCGCATGGACCAGGAAGCTACAGGTAAACCTTACGTGTGAATCCACTTTCACCATCTACCTTGTGTTTTAAAATGGTCTCTGACTGACTCGACTGACCTATTCAGTGTAAACAGAAATAAACCTGTTCTAAGTTGCTCTTGGTCGTGGTGTTTATCACAGCAACACAATCAGCACATGTATGCAATGTCCAGTGATCTATCCCTGAAAGCAAATAAACTAAACTTGGAGCTGGCTAGCTCTCTAACTTATGCTTCTTACACACACACACACACACACACACACACACACACACACACACACACACACAGAGACACGTCTGCCCTTCAATGCCTACCTTCCTACAGATGCTTCTGCTCTCTGGAGCCCTCTCAGTTTAACGTGCATGGGCCCAGCACACAATGCTACTCAACAGACACCAGCTCAAAAGGTCCGAAGTCCAGCCAAGGCTCTAAGGCTGAGGGTAAAGAACTCAGTCTAGCCATTGATCAGGCCATGCCCACCCATAGCAGCCTCTTTCTTACCGCTGTTGTAGAGGAAATGGCAAGCCCTACCAAGAGCCTGTCTGAGGATCTGTAACCCCCTACCAGGCTCCCCAGATCAGCCAGATTCCAGGAAATGGCAAGTGCCATTCCTAATTCCCCAAGGAAGTTAGAGACCTCAGGCTGCCAGACTCAAGACTCAGACTCACAAATTTTAATTGGTCTTAATAAAAACCCAGAGTCAGATATCAGGGTGAACACTGAAAGATCAGAGAAGCAGATCAGCCAGCCACTAGAAAGACTTCTTATCTCTACTGAATCTTCAGGCACAAAGAGAGAGCTCTTGTCTCTTCCTGCCTTATATTCCTCTCTCTGCCCAGCCATATCACTTCCTGTCTTCACCTCCATAGTGCTGGGATTAAAGGTGTGAGATTCCCAAGTCTTGGGATTAAAGGTGTGTGCCACCACTGCCTGGCTCTGTTTCTCTTTTAGACTGGATCAGTCTTGTGTAGTCCAGGGTGGCCTTGAACTCACAGAGATCTGTCTGCCTCTGCCTCCTGAGTGCTGGGATTAAAGGTGTGTCCCACCACTGCCTGGCCTCTATGGCTAACCAGTGGCTTAGCTCTGCACTCTGATCTTCAGGCAAGCTTTATTTGTTAGAGCACAAACAAAACATCACCACACAGGACATCAGAGGGTTCGCCATATAATGACTATGTGCCCTTCCTCTTCACTTCCTCCACATCCTCCGAGTCTTATACTCCTTCCCTGAAATAAGGATCCCTTCTGCGGCTACCCTCAGGGACAGCATGACTGCAGAGTGCTCTAAGCTACTCATCAACCACAGACATAGAACCTTCCCCTTCCTCTAAGACCTATAAGAAGGTACCCCCAACTCTGCCTAACAGATTGCATTACCATTTACTAATTATATAGAATGAGCTTCATTATGTCATTTCCATTATGTCATATATATATAATATCTTATCATATTCACCCCCATTATCCTATCTTATCCCCCTTTCCCACTGATCCTCTTCCTCTTCCCAACTATTCCTCCTTTACCTTCTGTGTGTGTGTGTGTGTGTGTGTGTGTGAGAGAGAGAGAGAGAGAGAGAGAGAGAGAGAGAGAGAGAGAGAGAGAGGCGGGTAGAGGAGAAAGAGAGAGACTCAGTGAGTTGAATTAGGCTTCCAGGAATCTGAATAAGGAGTTTTCATAGGAACATGGGCAACTTACCAGTGGCTAGACCATGAAGAAAAACATCTCCTCTCCCCCAGCAACTATCAACTGTCTATTGATCCTGGGGGTGGGGGTGGGGCTACCATGTTTTGTTTGCCTTGAGTGTGCACAGAAGTAAGGTCTGGGCTGCAAAATAGGATTTTCACATGAATCCTATGAATATATATACAAACACCTGTCACATTACAAAAACTAAAAAACTGCTATTAGCTAATAAGATCAATACAGCAGTCGTCCATATAATATTGCTGCTGGGTGAGGCAACATACTACTTAACAGAAGTAGAAACTGAGGCAGAGAGCGAGGCGGCGGTCAGAAGAGAGCAAATGGCGGTTTCCAGGGCCTTCCCACACAAAGCAACAGAGCTCAGCATCCCTGGACCCTCCTCCAGCCACGGGCTCTGTGCTAAGCTGAATATAATTACAAACATTACCTGCATCCAACGTTTCACAGCTATGTGAGGATTGATGAGATGCAGCGTGTAAAATGCTCCCAGCACCCTGAAGACAAGTGCAATATAAATCCAGAATGTCATTGAACATTCTCATTATTATCATTAAAATGAGCAAAATGGGGAGAACACAATCACGGCGCCTCAAGTTTTAATGGGTGTCGGAAATGTGGACTGTGAGACACAATTGGTTTCCACGGTGCCTCCGTCTCAACAGACTGGTGTGACATAAGTAATGTCTCAGCCATCAACTGTTTATTTTGTGATGAAGCTCGGCTTTCCCTCCTTGGGGCAGGGATTTTTGTGTTTTTGGAAATAAACCTAGGTTTGATGACAGTCTTCCAAAAATTTATTTTGATATATCGATCTCCATGGCCAATAATGGCCGGGCCTTACAGGTGTGTGAAGAAAACATCACCACTGCCATTCATCAAAAGCTCCCTCCCAGAAAGGTCCGGGCTGAGCGTGGGGGTGGGGCTGCTCTAGTACAAAACCTTCAGAGCTTTGGAGCCTAACCTCTCCACCTGGGATGAGCCCACTGCAGTCGTGTGTGTGTGTGTGTGTGTGTGTGTGTGTGTGTGTGTGTAAGTAAACACACACATGCACATGGAAACAAGTCTTCTGAAATCATTCATCGTATTATATTTTTTTTCTTTTATTAAAATACATTTTATATAATATATTCTGATTATGGTTCCCCTCCCCCATCTCCTCCCAGTTCCTCCCCACTTCCCCTCCCATCCAGATCCACACTCTTTCTGTCTCCTCTTAGTGAATAAACAGGTACTAAGAAAAAGACCTGAAGGAAAAGCACAAGAAGCATACATGAATGCAGAGACACACACGTTTACACATAAAAGAATCCCATAAAAACACAAAGCCAGATGCCATAATATAGACACGAAGGTTAAAAAAAACAAAAACAAAAACGCCCTGACACATTATTGGACAATGAATTTCCAGAATGCTATTGAGTTCGTTTGTGTTGGCCATCTACTGCTGGGCATGGGGCCTCCCACTAACAGTGGTTTGTTTCCCAGCATCTTATTTTGTAGATCAGGGTGTCTCCCTGAACAGGAAGCTCACCAATTTGGCTAGGCTGGCTAACAGGGGTCCAGAGATACACCAATCTCCGCCTCCCCAAGGCTGGGATTACACATGCACACCAGTGTAGCAAGTTTTGTATGTGTGTGCTGGAGAGCTGAACTCAGGTCCTCATGCCTGTGCGGCCAGCCCTCCTGACTGAGCCATCTCCCCTGCCCTGGAGGCTCTTCAAAGCCTCCTCAGAAAGCCTCCTCTGGCTGTCATTTGTCCTTGGTGTGAAAGGAGCTGCAAACGTGCTTGTGCTGCTCACACAATGATGAAACGCTCATGTCTACACATCTTTACAGTATCAAGGGCACATCGCAGGTGTCCACCCCAGGGGGTGCCTAAATCTAGGACCCAAACCCCCCTTTTGTGTTATTTCTACGGAGACTTCTCAAATCCCTCAGCTGTGTGTTCACTAAAGGAAATCAGCTATGATTTGCTCAAAATGGTAAAAGCTGGAGGCCCAGAAAGTTCTATCATCAAGTTCTCTTGACTCTTCAGGCAGAATTGTTTCTAAGGTACTGCAAGGTAATTAAAGACACTTGGCTTTTATCAAGGCTCTTCTACATGCTGAGCTCAGCACCCGGGGGTCTACACGCTTCCTGTTGAAGGTCAAATCAGTCTTTCACATGGCCTCTGTCTAATGTGGAGATGATGAAACTGAGGATCTGAACTGATGAGGAACTGATTCTGAATTGCATCTTCCTGCAGCAAAGTGGAAAGAGGAGTCAAACATATGGGCCTTTCTTTGATTCTGTTCTACCATGACTCCATAGGTCAGGAGATTGTGTGCACACATTTATACCCTGTAGCATGCCCTTGTCTCCTGTAACAGTCTAAAAATCTTCCCCAGGGCTGGAGAGATGGCTCAGTGGTTAAGAACACTGCTTGCTCTTCCAGAGGTCCTGAGTTCAATTCCCAGCAACCACATGGTGGCTCACAACCATCCACAATAAGATCTGTTGCCCTCCTCTGGCCCACAGGCAAACATGCAGACAGAACACTGTATACATAATAAATAAATACATCTTTAAAATAATAAAAAATCTTCCCCCCAAGGGCTGTGGATATTGCTCAGTTAGAAGCAGACCTGATTATAGGTGTGCACCATCACACTTGGTTTATTCAGTTCTGGGGCTGGAACATAGGGCACTTCTCAGTTATCCAACTATGAGCAATAAATTCTGCTGTGTCTAGGGCACAGAGTCTGGCATTTTTGTGGTAGCAGCTCAAATGGAATAAGACGGAGAGAAGATGTTGAGAAAACAGAGCAGGGAGAGATTCATTTGCCACCCTTGGACTCTAAGGTGACCCATCCATAGCCAAAGGAAGGCAGCAGCCACAAGACCATAGAAGAGCCAAGGGACGGTGTCTCTTCTGGAGTCTTCAGAGGTCGTAAGGTTGTAACTTGCCATCTCAAGTTGGGCATAGACAAGTTGATTTTGGACACCCCTCATTGAGATTGTGCCCTAGTGGTTGTAGGCTGTGTGAAGTTGACAAGGCCAACCATCACAACCACCAACAGCTGTGACTTCTTGGGGAGCTGTTTCAGAGAGCAGGCCCTTTCTCTCTCAATTTGTAGGGACAACAGAAAATAATAGCCACCCTAGCTATCAGAGCCGATGCAGTCTAGTTATATAAAAATCAAATTCTAGTCAAATTTCAACAGGACTTTGAACAAAATATTCTGCTGGTTACTCTTTTTCATTCTTAAGTAACTCTGATTTCTGGAAAGTAACAAATATGTCACCCCCTTTAAAAACACCTTTTTTTTTTTCCATGTTGATGTATACATGCCTAAAATGTACTTTTTTTTAAAATTTTATTTATTTTATTTTACAATACCATTCAGTTCCACATATCAGCCACGGGTTCCACTATTCTCCCCCTCCCACCCCCTCCCCTTGCCCCAGCCCACCCCCATTCCCACCTCCTCCAGGGCAAATCCTACCCCGAAGACTGCGATCAACCTGGTAGACTCAGTCCAGGCAGGACCAGTCCCTTCCTCCCAGACTGAGCCAAGTGTCCCTGCATAAGCTCCAGGTTTCAAACAGCCAACTCATGCAATGAGCACAGGACTTGGTCCTACTGCCTAGTTGCCTCCCAAACTGATCAAGCCAATCAACTGTCACACCTATTCAGAGGACCTGATCCAGCTGTGGACCCCTCAGCCGTTGGTTCATAGTTCATGTGTTTCCATTCATTTGGCTATTTTTTTTCAATAATTGAGTAAAACCAAAATTTATTATAAGCCACAGTCGTCCTAGGGACCTCCATGCTATATATATAGCCTCCATGGTTCTATGGGTTGTGGTCTGATTGTTCTTTATTTTATATCTAGAATCCACTTATGAGTGAGTACATACCATGACTGTCTTTCTGGGTTTGGGTTACCTCACTCAGGATGATTTTTTCTAGTTCCATCCATTTGCCTGCAAATTTCATGCTTTCATTGTTTTTCTCTGCTGAGTAGTACTCCATTGTGTATATGTACCACATTTTTTTCATCCATTCTTCTGTTGATGGACATCTAGGTTGTTTCCAGGTTCTGGCTATTACAAATAGTGCTGCTATGAACATAGCTGAGCATGTATCTTTATGGTATGAATCAGCATTCCTTGGGTATATGCCCAAGAGTGGGATGGCTAGGTCTTGAGGTAGTTTGATTCCTAATTTTCTGAGAAACCGCCATACTGATTTCCACAGTGGTTATACAAGTTTACATTCCCACCAACAGTGGAGTGTTCCCTTTGCTCCATATCCTCTCCAACATTGACTGTCATTGGTGTTTTTGATCGTAGCCATTCTGACAGGTGTAAGGTGGTATCTCAGAGTCGAAAAACACCTTTTTTGAGGTAGACTGACTGCTAACTCCATGTGTAGGCTAGCCCTGTGTGATCCTCCTGTCTCTCTCTCTCTTGAGTGTGGAGATTATTACACCTGGTTTAGGTAGCGCTACCCATCAAGCCAACTTCTTTGTGCATACTGGGGAGTCACTCTACTGTGGGGCATTTACCTACCAACCCCACAGCTCCCCAGAGTTTTCTTGAGTGTGAGCAGCAAGAAATATTAGATAGGAGGATTTTTTGCGGAGAATCTTGTGGAGATAAACAGGTAGAAAATAAAGGACAGCCTCGAGAGGGCCTGGAACCTTTTCCAACGGCCCTGTCTCTGCCCCAGGGTTTTTATAGAGTTGCCAAGGGGTGGAGCAAATGACCTCCTCCCCCAGCACAGCCAAGTGCAGACCATCTCAGACACCTGCACTCAGGCCCGTGGTCCTAATCATCCTGTACATGGACCTGCTGGGTAAAGCCACGAGGAACCCGAGAACGGGCTCCCACACTCTACTAAGTCCTTCCACAGCCTCTATTCCTTTTGTTTCGCTATCATAAATATTCTCACTATCAAGAATGGGATTATATTTTAGAAGTATTATTGTCATTGTAACTTTTGTGCAATTTTAGTTTTAGGAGTAGTGGGATTTTCTGGTCCTGGGGCTCAAACTCAGGCAAGTGCCGTACCACTGAGCTGCACCCCAGCCTGGGATTCTAAGTCTAAAGCAAGTAGTCCCAGCCAATACCATATCAGGACATAACCGGAAAATCCCTGAGGTAAGGCTGCTGGCTGGAAGCAAAGCATGCACCTGACCTGAGGCACAGTTAAGGACCTTTGTTTTTCAGGTCAACGGTCAAACTCAAACTGATTCTGTAGTGAGGAGCAGCCACATTCTGATACCATCGGCGACCCGGTGGAATGAGTCAGGTCCCAGGCCGGAAGCAGCACACCCTGCAGATTTGGTATTAACCAGCTCCTGGCAGCACCATTTAGGAACTGGGGTGCTCTGTTGCTGGTTCCTCTGGTGTCCCTCTGTATTTTGGGGGCTTGGGGCTGGCCCTCTCCTCTCTGCCAAGCCCTCGTCCCTCCCACCTCCCTGTGCTCCTCCCTCCTTCCACCTCCCCCCCAACCTGCACTGAAATCTGCTCCTGACATACCAGCTTTCCCGTTCTTCTGGCGCCTGTTGTTTTACGCTGCCATGCTTTTCCCCTTAACGCTTTCCCTGCCCCAATCATGAGCCCCTTTCTAGTTACCTGGTCTCTGCACTCACTCTTACATAAATACACATATAGAAACATTAGAAGTTAGCGTCTGCACAGGAGAGAATACATGATGTCTGTCTTTCTGAGCCTAGGTAATTCGATGTGATCTTACCAGTTCCATCCATTTCCCCGTAAATTTCATGATTTCACTTTTTTTTTTTAACGCCTTTGATTCCCTTGTGTACGTATACCACATTTTCACTGCCCATTCATTAGTTGGTGGACATCTAGGCTTGTGTCTCCCTATACTAACCTCTGGCCATTGTAACCCAGGACTCATCAGGAGGAAAAACAAAAGTACAGAAAGATACCCGCTGTTGAAATGAATCAAGTGGGGCCCGAAGCTGCCTACACACATATTCAAAGCCGGACCCAGGAGTGTTTGTGGACGCTGTGAACTGCAACCTAACTTGATGTGTAGAGACGCTGTCACCTCCCCTGGTCACAGGCGGCCAAGCTTCACCCAAGCACAGTAGCTGAAGTTCTCACCCACCCCAGGAAGTCCAATTCTTCAGAGCAAATGCCAGCTTTAGCTGAGCAACCTGTCCCGGCCCCTCCCTTCCTCCTTCTGTCCTCGCCCATTTCCTGACCGTGGAGGGGGCACAGCACTCGAAACCTTAGCTGATCCACAATGGAGCCAGAATCACAAATACAGCGGGCTCAAATCGGCCCAAGAACACTGCAGTTCCTCTCTCAAGACCACCCGGAGGACAGGGGAGGTAGCACATTCAGCGAAGTGCTTGCAAGCAACAGGACACTGGCTCATCACCAGAATCTTTGTTTAAAAAATAAAAAGTTCTGAGCAAGGTGCTAAGGTGGTGCTCTCGTATGACCTCGGCGCTGGGGACAAAGAGACTGAGGGTTCCTGGGACTTACTTGCCAGCCGCCATCCTAATCAGCCAGTTTGGAACAACACACATACACACACACACACACACACACACACACACACACACACACACACACACACGTGTGGAGGGGATAAAGAATCCAGTGTGGTGTAGGTCCTTTCTTCCCATACTGAAGCATTAGGACAGAGGACTCACAAGAATCTGCTAGTCTGCTTACAATGCAGATTCAAATTCAATATTTACAACTTTCAACAGGTGGTTGATGCTGCTGGTCCATGACCCACAACATGAAAATCAAAGTCATAGGCAACTTCTCTGGGGTAAAGTTCAATTAACCACTGCAGTCACTAAAAAAATGCTACAGTCCAGGATTCATAAATAATCGCTTCCTCCACCCTTCATCCAAGGCTTTCGTGCTTTTTTTTTTTTTTTTTTTTTTTGAGACAGGGTTTCTCCATATAGTTTTGGTACCTTTCCTAGAACTCACTTTGTAGACCAGGCTGGCCTCGAACTCATAGAGATCCGCCTGCCTCTGCCTCTGAGTGCTGGGCCGCCGCCACGCCGCCGCCGCCGCCGCCGCCACCACCACCACCACCCGGCCACCCAAGGCTGTTTTTAAGCTTCTAGAATATTCCATCTCCATGCCTTGATGCCCTATTTAGAGTAATACTATGCTCCTTGAAATAGGGGCATCGGCTTCTCATTCGCCACAGTCAAAAGGATATCATGCATACAAAAATTCTCCTACATATTGGGTGAATGCACTTTGCAACGAAACAGAAATATCTGTGGGACTGTCAGAGAAGGCAAAGCAATCCTGGAGAGCTTCCCAAAGGAGGTGAGTTTGCAAGAGATTCAGTACTAGGAAAACTCCAGGCCCAAGAAAGAGCTCCGCCTGGCTCCTCTAGAAACCTCCATTATCATGTAGACTTAGATCTTCAATCACCATCGCATCCTCTTTGTCACCTCTGTCAAGACAATCTTGAACTTGAGAAACATTGACAACCCATCAGCTGTCTTTTAAATAGAGAAAACACACAGCTGTCATCTCCACGTGCTATTTAATTTTTCAGAATGGTAGTGTACAGAAAGTAGACCCATAAATTCCCAGAAAACCATGTTTCTGCTGAGTATATCATGCCTTCCAAAGAATTATAATATAAAGCCAAATAACACATGCAGTCAAATATCTGCTGCTCAGCTAAATTACTTCATGTAGTGTTTTATTTCTAAGGTAGGGTGGATTCCCAGTCCCCCCATCCCCACTCCAATTTTATTAGAGTAAGAGAATGTCTTTTCTTTGTAGGTGTGTGTGTGTGTGTGTGTGTGTGTGTGTGTGTGTGTGTGTGTGTACCTGCAGATACATGTTGAGGCCAGAAGACATCCTCAGATGTTCCTCAAGACATCCTCAAATTCTACTTTTTTCGACAGGGTCTCTCACTAAATCTGGAGCTGGATAATTGGGCTGGGCTGGCTGGCCAGTGAGCCCCTGTGTCCCCTCAGCCCTGGGATTACAAGCAAATGCAGCGAAGCCTGACTTTGCAAACATGGATGCTGAGGACCAACCTCAGGGGGAAATCGAGGCAAACACCCGACCAACTGAACTGTCTCCACGTTCCTGAGGGGGATGTCTTTTCTTTCATGAGTTCAACACACCTCGTCGCTCCAACCGGGCCTGACCCCCGCTTGTACCCGCTTTTGCTTTCATAGCGAGTTAGACATTTAACAAGCACAGCAGCCACTTAGCACAGCAGCCATGCCTCCTGATAGGGCTGTCAGATCTGGGCAACACCACTGTTCTGCAGCTCCAAAGTCACCTTGTAGACCAGTAAAGCACCTCTGCCCTCCAGAACAGCTCCTAACACACAGCAAGTGCAAAGAGGAACCGTTGTCAAGTTTCTGAATTGGCAGGAGCCCTGAAGTTAGTCAGGAGATGCTAGCCTTTCTTGTACGTCGGACTGGCTCTCGATATTACAGTGGGGTGCCCCTCCACTGTCTTCTCCCCATGGAAGCTCAATAGTGAAGACGTAGTTTGCAGAGGAAGGGCTCCTGGAAGCAGCAGAGGCGTCATGACATTGCTGCACCCGCCAAGCATTTATTTAGCACCTAATGTAAACTACGCTGGCAGGGATGAAGAGACTCTAAAGAGACTCTCTACTCCCTGTTGTGACAACAGACCCCAAGAAATTAGAATTTCCCTCAGAGGAGGGAAAGGCTTGGGAGCTTGTTACCAGCCAGAGGGAGACTGTATCTCCCAAAAAGAGGTTTTACACACTTCTAACAGTCTGTCAGACCACCTCACCAGAGAGCCTGGAGCCAACACCTAGACCTGGGCTGCTTAGTTATGCATACCTGTTATAACTCTATGTGAACATGTGTCAGGACCCTGAAGATGGACTTGGGGGGGTGGTGGTCATTGGACCTCTTTATTTGTCCTCTTCCTGATGTGACCACAATGAGTAACTCCCCTGTGTCTGCTTTCACTATCACTTGTCTCTCTAATAGGCCTGCTGAAGATGGTGGCCCTGAGCAGAGCTTGTTAGGGCTGCCGGGCCCAGACTCCGCTTCTAACAGCTCTGATGACACAAACTGCCACACACGAAGGCGGAGAGGCGCCCTTAAAGGGTGATGGTTTGGAGGTCAGTCCAGTACCAAACTCCTCCTTGACGATGAGGGTAGCCGGGATTCCAAACGTCCAGCCAGCGCGAGGCTCATGCCTCATTTTCTATAAAATGCTCTGTTACTATAAAAAGCTTCATGAAGCAGTTCTCATGCTGAAATATGGAATTTGGGGTGAACTGAATCTGTGTTCCCAGGCTATTGCCAATCCTATCAAATCTTTTTTATCTCCCCCACTTTGTAAAAATATTATGCAAATGTTTTAATCCCACCACCGCCTGGTAAATCCTTTGTTTACACAAAGCCTCTGCTGCATTCTCATATTAAAGAAAGGGTCGGTCTGGTCTGTTCGCCCTTCATTTACTTGCACTTTTCCTTTAAAATTAGCCCATCCCAAAGGACTGTGAGGTCGAACTCCAGCCAATGGGGAAAAGACACTCACCACTGAATTAGAGCCAAAGCCAAGTGCACCTTCTGCCCATGAGCTTGCCCTTCTGACTTGGTGAACAGCAGACCCTTTGATCACGAGTAGTTCTGCACTGTTGAGACCCTTCAGGTGATCTTTCTTGTGACCTTGAACCTATGTCTAACAGAGAGTCTCTCCATAGCTGAAGCCAGCATCAAGGAGGGTCTTCCTCTTCAAACTCCTCTCACACTCTGAGGATCTGACTCAATTTCTCATCTCTAGACTCATATTCCAGGTGTCAGGCACACCGAAAATCTCCCCATCCGGGGACTTCAATTACTTCTGCCAATCCTTTCTCCCTGTGGAGATTTGAATAAGAATGGCCCCATAGGCTCCTCTGATGGAAGCTTGGTCACCAGGGGGTGGAGCTATTGGAAAGGATTACAAGGATTAGGAGGTGTGTTCTCTCTCTCTCTGCCTATGAATCAGGATGCAGCTCCACTGCCTGCCTGCACGCCACCATGCTCCCTACCATGATGATAATGGACTAAGCCTCAGAAACTGCAAGCAAGCCCCAATTAAGTCTTTTCTTTCATAAAAGTTCCCTTGGTCCCGGTGTCTCTTCACAGCAAAAAAAAAAAAAAAAAAAAAAAAAAACACAGTGGCCAAGACCCTCGCCTATTCACTGCCGAACTGGGGCAGGGTTTGTGCCTACTAAAGGAAAAGCAGAGAAATGGATAGAGCTTGGAGAACTTCCTGCCAATAACTGTTTGGATGGCTTTTCTCTGCTCCAGATGCAGAAAATACAGTTAGGACCATCGATCCATCTACCTAAGAAGAATATAGGTAGCTTACAGATGTTAGGTGAAGTCCATGGAGAATGCACTCTTCCATCACGGACTTTGGACTCAACCTCCCCTTTCGCCAACACTAGGAATGGGAGTTTCACCATGGAGTCTTAAGATGTAAAGCATCATACGAAAAGGTGGCAGTAGCTGAACTTTTTACTAAGGCAAAGCCACCTCAGCCTAGTCAAAAGAATAGAAGCTACTCTCTACCTCTGGCTCTGGGTAGAGACCCTACAATCTAAGCTGTCCAAAATATTACATATTCTATGAGCTAACCAGCTGAACCTGTCCATCAGCTAGCTAGGAGAACTGGTTCACCTGGGAGAGGAAGAGAAAGAATCTTCTAGAAACTGGACCCTGGTGCAGCCACTTGCCAGGTCTCCACTGTGTAACCCTGCAGAGCCTGCCTTCCTTTCTGAGTTACTCAACAACGTGTGGCTTTCCTTTTTCATCTTTCTACCAAGCTCCATTCACACACACACACACACACACACACACACACACACACACACACACACACTAGCTGGGTTTCCCCCATCTTCTGGGCTTGCTCTTTTCTCTGAAGCTAACTCCCCACCACTACCACACCACCATCACCATCACCATTTCTTTCACCAGAAGGCTACTTTTAAAATGTAGCTTCCTGCCGGGCAGCAGTGGTACACATCCAGGTGGATCTCTGTGAGTTCAAGGCCAGCCTGGTCTACAGAGCAAGATCCCGGACAGGCATCAAAACTAGCTTCCTTCCTCTTTTTCATCTCCCTCCTCCTGGCAGCCACCAAGATTTACAGCTTGTCTGCTCTTTTTTTCCCCTCAATTTCTAATAAAATCACCCCTAGGCTTTCTTTTGAGTCTGTTTTTCTTTTGTTAATGAGGTTAAGAACCCAAAATGGAGACCCTGAATTCCCCAATAACATAATGAGTGTGGAAGGTCCCTAGCCTCAGGATGTTCCAAATATAGTCTAGAGACACCTGCCCACCATGGTGGGTAGGAGACCCCTGGAGGCTGCGGAGGGCCAAGAAGGCTCCATGTCCACTGATGCCCTCAAGCCTCACTTCTTCCCTAAAGCTGGTGACAGCCACTCTCCAGGGCTGTAGCCCAAGGGGCAGCCATTATCACCAGGGCTATTAGAGTCAGAGCCTTGACCCTGTCACCCTAATGAGGCAGACTCTGACTCCCATCCTCAAGAGGACAATTAAACACACAAGTTATAGTGAAAAGAAGAGGAAAAAGAGATAACACCATGTGGCCACATTGGGAAGAGGAACAAGAAAGGCCGGGAAACCTCAAGTCCATCTTCAGGGCATGAACATTAAGTTTAGGTTGAAATAGAGAACAATGGCTGAGCAGACGTGGCCAACATGTATCATTGAGTCATCATAATCTGGGCTCCAGTCTCCTGCAAGGTGGTCTGACAAGTTGTCAGAGCTCTGGGAAACCTCTTCCTTCAAGAGAAGTTCCTCTTTTGGCGGGCACCAGCCTTCAGCCTTTTTTCTTCCCCAGCATGAGACTCCTAGGGAAATTCCAGTTTCCTTAGGACCATTGTTTCAATAGTCTTCTAGCCAAAGGGAGAGGCACTAGTAACTCCTTAGAATATCTACATTCCTGCCAGAGTGGTTACACCATTTCTTTAACATTCTGGAAACACATCCAGCCCTGAAATTGATCCAAATTGTAATGCAGCAAATGCTGTCGCCCATGGGCAGCATGGCAGACGGTTTTACCATTCATTATTTTCTTAAAGCCTCTCAATGGCTTCCAAGGACTGCCCCAGCCCTTCATTGTGATAGTGTCTGAATGTGAGTGCTCTAGTGTATGGATCTGTGCTCTGGAAACATTAAAGGGAGAGAGATCTAGGGCTTCTGAGTCTTTCACCCATCACAAAGCCTGGCTTTCAGAATGACCACTCAGCTCAAGAGGTCAAAAGATGTGGCCTCTGTTCTCCAAATGTATGCAGCTCACGACACCAGTAGGCAGTACCTGCTACTTCCTCCTCTGGGGCCATTAGCCTCCTGGCTTAGCCTTGAGTGAGGTAGCTGGGGGGTTGGGGAATGTCAGCTTAAAGAGGAAATAAAAGCACATTAATATTTTCAAAATGTTACTGCCTCCCTTCTCCCTGAGGCTCTCCTTGCTAAAATGTGCTCTAAGTATGAGAATGTAATGTTAGAATCCAGCGTCCTCTGCTCAGGCCACAGTGCCTGCAGCAGCCCACAGACACACAGACACATACACACACACACAGACACACAAACACACACACACATACAGAGAGAGAGAGAGAGAGAGAGAGAGAGAGAGAGAGAGAGAGAGATGCTGTGTGTGAGTCTCTAGCTAACAGACTTCCTGGTGTCAAGATCTCTTACCTGGGAAGTGAGTTTATATCAAAGGGGACACTGGTGGTCAAAGATCAGTTCCCACCCAAAAGTTTTTCACCAACCCCACATCTGACAGAGGACTGATATCCAGAATATAAAAGGAACTCAAGAAATTAGACATCAAAATGCCTAACAGTCCAATTAAGAAATGGGCTATAGAACTAAACAGAGAATTCTCAACAGAGGAAACTCAAATGGCTGAAAGACATTTAAGGAATTGCTCAACATCCCTAATTATCAGGGAAATGCAAATCAAAACAACTCTGAGATACCACCTTATGCCTGTCAGCATGCATGGCTAAGATCAAAAACACTGAAGACACCTTATGCTGGAGAGAATGTGGAGCTAGGGGAACTCTCCTCCACTGCTGGTAGGAATGCAAGCTTGTACAACCACTTTGGAAATCAATATGGTGCTTTCTTAGAAAATTGGGAATTAATCTCCCCCAAGATCCAGCTATACCACTCTTGGGCATATACCCAAGGAATGCTCAATCATACCACAAGAGCACTTGCTCAGCTATATTCATATCAGAATTGTTTGTAATAGCCAGAACCTGGAAATAACCTAGATGCCCTTCAACTGAAGAATGGATAAATAAAATGTGGTACATATACACAATGGATACTACTCAGCAGAGAAAAACAATGACATCATGAGGTTTGCAGGCAAATGGGTGGATCTAGAAAAAATCATCCTGAGTGAGGTAACCCAGACTCAGAAAGACAAATATGGTATGTACTCACTCATAAGAGGATACTAGATGTGGAACAAGGATGACTGGACTGCTACTCACAACACCAAGGAGGCTACCTGGAAAACAGGACCCCAAGAAAGACACGGGGATCGCCCAATCGGAGAAATGGATGGGATCTACATGAGCAGCCTGGACGTGAGTGGGGGTAATGAAGGGAGAGGGTCGAGGGAAAGAGAGCTTGGGGGAGCGGGAGATCCCACCTGGATCAAGAACAGAGAGGGAGAACAAGGAATAGGAGACCATGGTAGATGAAGACCACATGAGAATAGGAAGAAGCAAAGTGCTAGAGAGGCCCACAGAAATCCACAAAGATGCCCCCACAATAGACTGCTGGCAATGGTGGAGAGACGGCAGGGACTGACCTACTCTGATGATGGGATGGCTAAACACCCTAATTGTCATGCTAGAAACCCCATCCAATGACTGAGGGAACTGGATGCAGAGATCCACGGCCAGGCCCCAGGTGGAGCTCTGGGAGTCCAATTGGCGAGAAAGAGGAAGGTTTGTTTGTATGAGCGAGAATTGTTGAGACCAAGTTTGGATAAAGCACAGGGACAAATAGCCAAATGAATGGAAACACATAAACTATGAAGCAATGACTGAGGGGCCCCCAACTGGATCAGGCCCTCTGAATAGGTGAGACAGTTGATTGGCTTGATTTATTTGGGAGGCATCCAGGCAGTGGGACTGGGTCCTGTGCTGAGTGCATGAGTTGACTGTTTGGAACCTGGGGCTTATGCAGGGAAGCTTGGCTCAGCCTGGGAGGAGGGGACTGGACCTGCCTGGACTGAGTCTACCAGGTTGATCTCAATCCTCGGGGGAGTCTTTGCCCTGGAGGAGATGGGAATGGGGGGTGGGCTGGGGGGAAGGTGGCGGGGGGGGGCTGGGAGAACAAGGGGGGAGAACAAGGGAATCCGTGGCTGATACGTAGAATTAAATTATATTGTAAAATAAAATAAATTTTAAAAAAAAATATCAGTTCCCACCCTTTCCCTTGCCTCCACCTGGGGAGCCTGGCTGCAGGCTCCTACTGTAAAACCTCCCCCACACTTAGGAGCTTAAAAAGGAGACCTCATTTTTGCCTTGCGATCTCTGGTTCCTTTCTTGAGAGACCCAGCCTGCTGTCTGTCTCCAGTGCTGAGACCTGAACTCTCCTTGTGGCCGCTCTCATCCTGTTGCCTCTGTCTGTCTGTCTATCTGTCTGTCCATGGCATCGACAGCTCTTCTAATAAACTCCTTATTCTCCTGCCATCCACCTCAGTGTCTTCTTGAGCCCCTAACCCATCGGAAACCCAGCATAAAGCCCCGCTAAAACCTCTGCGTGAACATAACGTTGAACTGCTTAACAAGGACTGCTAAGAGCTAAGAGCAGCCTAATCACGTTCTCTCTGTGGTTATTTCTGACAGGAGCATATAGTTAAAGTTGCTATTGTGGGGTTGATTAGCGCAGAATGGTCACTGGCTGGAAGGAGAGAATACCTTACATATCTACCATAGCAGCCTGGCTTTTCCCTAAAGTTTCCTGCTTATTTATCTTGTACGTATGTGTGCCATAGTGTGTGTGTGAATGCCGGAAGATAACTTGCAGGAATCAGTTCTGTCTTAGTGCCGTGTGGATCCCAGGAATGGAACTCAGACAGTCAGGCTTGGCAGCAAGTACCTCTACCCACTGAGCCACCTCACCCGCCCCGGCCTCTCATAGGTCTCAAAGGATCCAGGTCCCCTTGAAAGAGGGCATTCCTGATCAGACTGGGCCGAACGTGTTTGAAGAATGATAACTCCACAGCTGGCCTGTCCAGGGTGACACGGGACTTGACTTCTGTATCAGTTGCCTTCCTCACCGCTGTAGCAAACACCTGGCAAGAAGCAACCTAGGGCAGGAAGGGTTTGTTCTGCCTTACAGTGTGAGGATGGACAGTCCATCATGGTAGGAAGGCAGCAGGAATGGGAGGCATCTGGGTAGGAAGCAGAGATAACTGTCACTGCTCAGCTTACTTTCTCCTTTTTCTTCAGTCAGGACCTCGGCCCATGCAATATTGCCACTCACATTTAGCATGGTGTTTCCAACTCTGTTAACTCAGTGTGGAAACTCTTCCACAGACAACATGCTCAGAGCTCTGTCTCCGAGACGATTCTAAATCTTGTCAAGTTGGCAATGGAGACCAACCATGACACTTCCCAAAGTCCAGCTTGAATGGAAACTAACAAACAAACAAAAACAAAACAATGAGGACACAAAGCTCCAGGGTATAATTGAGGAGAAAGTTACTGTAGAGAAGAGAGAAAAAGAGCCAGAGGCATCTGGAAGGGTCCAGACTAAACTGGCCATGAGAGGAGAGGGAGGCAGGGGAGAGAAAGAGACAGGAGCTAAGAGAGGAGCCTGGAGCCAAGAGGCCAAGAGACTTCATGTCCAAATTGGCTGAAGTTATTTCTATAGGGATCAGAGGCTGGGGGGAGCTGTTCCTGGGCTGGAGAGTTTAGGGTAGGGGGCAGGGTATGCCAGCCAGGATGACTCTGTAACAGGTGCTGAGAAATGCTGGGAGAACCTGGAGACCAGGTCCACTTTGATATGTTAAATGGGAACCGCGCAGTTAGCCATCTCACCTGAGTTTGAGACCTAACACAGCTGAGGCTTGGTCATTTATTTATACCGTCACAAACATCTATTGAAATCTGCATTGTGCTGGATGCTACTGGGATGATGGTATGTTGCTGAGAAAAAAGAGGTTAAAGAGAGGGCTCAGTTGGCAAAATGCCTGCCACATAAGCACAAGGACCCAAGTTTGAATCCTGAGAAACCATGAAAAGATGGGCATGGTCAGGGACCTCTGTAATTCTAGTGCTGGTCGATGTAGACAGTTCCCTGGAACTTGCTGGTCAGCTAATCTAGACAATTGGTAATCTCCAGGCTCAGTGAAAGACCCTGCCAAAAATAATGGAAAACACCCAGCATCAGATTCTGGAGAATACGTACGTACGTGCTCATACACATGTTCAAACACATATGTTAACATATGTTACATACACACACATGTGCACATTGGAAAAACAAAATTAGGAACAGCTCCTGCCATCAAGGAATATGAAGAAAACCAGACACCATCAAATGATTGCACAAGCAAATGTAGAATTACTAGTGTTAGTTCTGTGTCAAGGGCGTTTTAATGAGGTTGAGCTCAATGTCCCTGAGATCTTGGAGAAGGAAAGATACGAACTGAGAGAAAGGAGTGGAGCAATAGGGACGAAAGCATGTAGAGTCTGACAGAAAAGCAATTAGACAGGACAAATAACGTGTAGCAGCCAGAGGGTGAGTTCAACCGTGTCTACTGAAGGGCTTGTAGTTGGAGTATGATGCCCAGAACTCAAGGATGTGACCCAACTTTTCTTGAAAGCTCAGTGAGCTTGTAAGGAGTTGAAGCTGGAGAGTCAACTGGCTGGGAGAGAGCAGAAGGGCAAGGTGGAGATGTGACTCGGCTGGTAGAGTGCTCAGCTAGCAGGCATGAAACCTGGATTCCAGCCCCAACACTGCATAAACTGGGTGTAATCCCAGCTCCTGGGTGATGGAAAGCAAGAGGATCAGAAGTTTGAGGTCATTCTTGGCTACAAAGTAAGTTTCAGGCTAGCCTGGACTACATGAGAGCCAGGCTAAGCAAATAAAAAGGGCCTTGGAGAGGTGGCTCAGCAGTTAGGAGCACTGGCTGCTCTTCCAGAGAACTGAAATTCCATTCCCTGAACCCACATGACAGCTCACAATCATCTGTAACTCCAGCTCTAGGGGATCCAACTCACCCTTCTGGCCTCCAAGAGCACTGCACACACATTGTGCATATATATGCAAGCAGGTAAAGTACTCACACACATAATTTCTTGTTTGTTTGTTTTCAAGACAGGGTCTCTAGCTGTCCTGGAATTCGCTATATAGACCAGGCTAGCCTTGAACTCACAGAGCTCTGCCTCTGCCTCCTGAGTGCTGTAATTAAAGGCACATGCCACTACACCCAACCAGGAAATATTTTTTAAGTAAAACAAAAACAAAAACAAGAAACAAAGAGAGAAAAGGCAGAGAGAGCTGGTAGTGGTAGATCAGGGGTCATTGTCCAGGAAATAGGACAAGACTCCTGAACTTCCAATTTAATATTCTGCTCATGTGTTGTCTCCTCATAAATGTGTTTTACTCGGCACAGTCTGGGCATTAATAAGCGGGATGCTTTGCTCAACCAAGCCACCTACACCCTGATCATACTCTGGTAGCCCCCGTGAAGCATGCAACAAAGACAGACAAACAGGCATGCTAATGAAGGGGGCCTAGGATTCCAATATTCCCTTCCTCAAATGCTGTGCATGTCTCCGACAGAGAAATGAAATCTCCGAGACAGCCTGATTATACAAATAAAGCAGCATTATTGTATTTGTCTACCAGGCTGATCGCAGGAAATTTGCAATTTATGATGGATTTCACAAATAGAAAAATAAACAGGAGATATCATTTATTATAGCCACATCTACATCAATAAAGGGAAGGAGAGAGAGTGGCAATAATCTGAATACTTGAGGTAAAACTTTCTCCTGATATATTCAAGCATTTGAATCAAAATACTATCTTACACTAAGAAGTCACTAATTTAATTTTGATGATATTTCCTGAGAGACTGGGTTGATAGATCATTGTACACCACAGAAAATGTCTTTGCTTGGAAAATTAAACTAGTCAAGAAAACAACTATTAAAATGTGCTTACAGTGAGCTAGGGATGTGGCTCAGTTGGTAAAGACCTTGCTGAGAATGCAGGAAGGCCTGGATTCCAATTCCAGCCCTACAGAAACTGAGCATGGTGGGTGCACACTTAAGCCCAGCACTTGGGAGGCAGAGGCATGAGGATCAGACTGGAGATCACCGTTAGTGAGTTCAAGGTCAATCTGTGCTACTTGAGTCCCTGTCTCAAATAGAAGCTACAGAGATGTTTGTGGGGTTAAGACCACTGGCTGCTTGTGCAGAAGATCCAAGTTCAGCTCCTGACTCCCATAAATTGATTTACGACTGCCTGTAACTTCAGTTCCAGGACATCCAATGTCCTCTTCTAGCTTCCCGAGGCACATGTAAACACACACACACACACACACACACACACACACACACACACACTTAATATTTTAACAAATATACTATAGACTGGCTTTCTCCAGAGGGTTTCCTTTGTGTTTTTCATCGAGCTAACCCTTGCTGAGGTACCTGTCATGGGGTTATCCTCGTCAGTGTTCTGTCCCTTCATAATTACCTGGTCTAAGTCAGATAGACTCTCGTCATTATTAGTGGCCGGACACATTTGATTCACGGGTTTCTTTGGTTCCCTTTCATCGATTTCATGAAATTCTGTGCCAGTTTACAGCTCAATTTCTGTGTTCCAATGGACCCTGGGAGTTACATGGAAGCCGCTGCCTTGAAAGGTTTCTGAAGGACCACAAAAATTATATCTATGTGCATCTTTTAAAAATGTATTTATTTTTTATGTATATGAGTGCTTGCCTGCATCTAAGTGCCCCATGTGAATGGTCATGTGTGTTCACACATACACATCACACACAGATGGGAAGAAGAAAGGGAGGGAAGAATGAGGGAGGGAGAGAGGGAAGGAGTCGGGAGGTAGACGAAAGTTTTCAGGAATAGGCACTTTTGCGTTATTAGGGTTTATCCTGCACATTGTTTTCGACCTATTAGGCATCTCAGTACTGTTTCTTTTCCCAGAGTCCCTCATTTGTTCTCATTATTCACCAGCCCAGCACCTCAGTACAGTGGAGGGGTGACCGCAAAAATATGCAGAAAAGAAAATTAATAATCTCCAGAAAGGCTTCCTCATCTCACTTGAGTTTATGAATTTTGGCTCCATTATACAGAAGTTAGAATTTTTAACAATGAGAAGGGAACCCTTAATTGATTTTTTATTGCCTCAAGTGCTCCAAAGACATATTGTGTTCTGCCGTCATTTACATTTCATATTAAATTCGAAATATGTTTGAATTGAACAAATATTTATTTTCATTTGATCCATCTGTTATATGAAATACTAAAAAGACAGCTAAATCACTATATTAAATTCAGTGGTTTGTAAACAATTTATATGTTCATTTGTTCCGGGTTAAAAATGCCCCAAAGCACAAGTTTATGAAACCCACAAAGCAAATTGCATCGTATTAATCTGATGGATGCAAGCCATGGTTTCCTCCTCTTCACTCCATTAATTTACTCCCTAACTGGAGTTAATTAGTGAGGTTCCTATTTTTAAAAGTTCTTTGAAACGCACTGGGGAGGGGTGGTGGCATTTGCAAGCACTGCATTGAAAACCTACCACAGAGAGGATGGGCTTAATGCACATGGTAAATTTCTCCAGCTCTTCTCACACACTGAGTACCTGATTGTCAGTCAGCCATCTCTATGCTGGGAGCCAGTAGGTGATTAATACAGAGCTGTTAGAACGAAAAAAGAGGAGTCTAGAAGGGAAGGAGAGAAGGGTGAGGAGGAACTCATTTGCAGCAATTACTACTGTGAGAAATGATCTCCAAGGGGCTGTCCATCTTCAAATGAAAGTCTGGGGTATTCTGACCATATCCCCTAAGTAGAGACTGATGCCCTACTGGAAAATGAACTGTCGTCCCCACGGAGAAACAGAAAAAACAGACACAGAGATTGGTCAAACAGAGTAAAAGGTAGGGACTATGGAGGTGGCTCAGTGGTTAAGAGCACTTGCTGCCCTTCCAGAGGACACAAGTTCAGTTCCCGACACCATGACGGGGGTTCACAGCTGCCTGTAACACCAGGTCCAGGGATCCAATGCCCTCTTCTGGCCTCTCTGGGCACCTGCTCACAGAGGCACACATTCACACATATAAAAATAAGTCTAAGAAAATAAAAATCAACTCTTTAAAGCAGAAACTACAGCTAACAGTTTAGGATAAGTCCAGGGGGATTCAGAAAGGGGAAAAAGTTTCTCCCCAAATGTTCAAGCAAGCACACACAATCACCATTCCTCCTGGGGTATTCTGCGCAACAGACAGAGGGTGACAAAGACTGCATTGGCTTCAGCACCTTGCGCGTCCCGGGTCACGTCACCTCCTAGAGCACCAGCCTGCCAGCTTAGGCTGATCCTTCCTTGCCTATGCCCTGCCTTACATCATTTTCCTCCACCAGGACTGTGGAAGTATGGGACAGACCCCCATTTCCCAGCCATGAGGTGGGTTTGTGGATGCTGTTGTGTGTTTTCAAACAGGATGTCATATATGCCGGGCTAGGCTAACTGAGGATAACTGTGACCTTCTGATCTCCCAGCTTCCACCTCAGAGTTCTGGGATTACAGGTGTGCACACCCTCACTCCCGGTTGTAGGGAGTGCTAGAGACATGCTAAGGACTCCACCAACTGAGCTACCTCCCAGTCCATATTTGAAGCCTCAAATTCCTCCTCTATAAAATGGAAACCGCTGTGGCAGAAGAGGAAAGGGCACCAAGATTAACACGTGGAAGACCAAGGGCCACAAGCAAGGCAGAGAACATGCACAGTACCCAAGAGTAGGGTAGGGCGAGCACTATGTAAACGACCCACAAAGATCCCAGCTCCAGGGACGTGAGCCCGTGGGGATTCTAACGTTTCCCAACTCTCTGGCCCATTGCCTTGGGAGTTGACTTCTTTCTTACGAGACTGTCTGTGTTTATACCACTATCTAAATGTCCTCAATCCAATTGCTTGTTCCAGGATGCAAGAACCCAGAAACGCCAGCTGGTGTCCTGGGGACCCTTCCACGAGGTCAGTGACATAGCCCTTGATGCCAGATGGCCACCCACATCATGCAAGCCTGCATCTTATCATTTTCTACAGACTTAGACTAAAGTCAAGTCAGCAGCTGACCCATCTCAGCCAAAGGCAGGGCTGACCCTCACCCAAGTGCCTCCCCAGCCCTGGGTCTGGCTACTCATGTCTCTGATATGCAGCAAACAAACAACCCCAGGATTGATTTCTCTCAGGACAGCACGCTGAAAAGGGAAAAAGAGGAGAAAAATGTGCGGAATCTCAACTCTCCCTTGACCCAACTCTGGCTCACATACCTATGATGTCACCTTTTCCTTGTTTTCTCTGAAAAGTATTTTTTAACCCTTTGGTGACACACACACTACACATGTCTGAGTTAAAGTCTTGGTTGCCAAAGGACAGCAAGAAAATCTTTCTTCTGTTGTTTTGTTTTAGTCTTTAATTTTATTATTATTATTATTATTATTATTATTATTATTATTATTCATATATGTGTGTATGTCTATGTGAGGATGTGTGAATGTTAGGCAGAGATCACCCACAAGAGGCCATCACGTCCCCTGAAGCTGGAGTTTCAGGTAATTACGAGCTTCTGGACAAGAGAGCTGGAAGTCTAAGCAGGGACCTCCGGAAGAGCAGTAAATTCTCTTCACTGCTGAATCATCTTTCCAGCCTTAATTTGGCTCTTTTGTTTTGCTTTGTTTTTGTTTTTGTTTCAGAGTCTCATGGAGCCCAGGCTAGCTTCAAACTCACTATGTAGCCAAGGATGACCTTAAATTTCTAATGCCCCTGCTTCCACGCCCCGTTTCTAGGATTGCAATGGTACGTCACACTAAGTTTATGTAATGCTGGGGTTGGTCTCAGGGCTTCCCGCATGGTGGGCAAGCTCTCTACCATCCAAGCCATCTCTAAAGACTCTCTCCTGAAGGCAGTGGGGTCTTCCATATCACTGGCACCCTAGAAATAGTCCCCTCAAGTCCAGAGAAGGTCCTCAATTTGAAATACTTGTATCACCACCACATTTGGGAAGCAAACAGCTTTCCCTGGCCTAGAATTGGGGGCATTAAGAAATGTTGAGGCCAGGTCCTGGATCAGATAAACAGGAAGCTCTGGTATGCTTCACTTTCCAGGGACCCACAGATCATGGCCCCAAGCAGGGAGTAATCATGTACATCTCAGAGGGAGCGAATCAGAGCTCCAGTTTCTGAAGACTTGCAGGTCACTCCTGCCCGAAATAGCAATCTAGAGAGCCAGGATCCCTGACAAGCCAGCCTCTTCTAAGGAGGAGAAAAAAAAATAGGGATAAAATTTCCCTGCCTGATCAAGGCTCTCTGGTCTAAGGGTCCAGAAGATAAGAGTCACTCTCTTTATCTCTGAAGGACATGTCCCTTTCCAAAGGACTCCTGCCTGTCCTGAGTGACTTAATTTGTTCCTCTTATCTCCTAGTATTTTCATCCAAGATACGTTGTTTACAGCCTGAAGTCACAGAAATGATGTACCCGACCTTCCAATGTCACAGACCACAGATTTCCTAAACACAAAGAAAAGACGTCTCTCCACACACCCCGATGAGCACCCAGCCCGTATGCAGCTACCTCTCTTTAGCCTCAGTGAACTCGGGTTTTCACTTCTCAGGCCAGAAGCCCCAGGATCGCCCGCGACCCGGACTCACTCAGGAATATGATGGTCTGTCTTCTCGCTGTCCGGCTTTCCTCACTCTCTGACTTCCTCATCTGCAGCTGTGCCCCGCTTCCGGCCAGGGTACCGCGCTTGCTCCTCATTAGCACTTTCATCATATTCCAACACATGAAAGCCACAGACGCCAGGACCACCAAGTAAACTGAGAAGGCCCCAAAGATGCTGGACTGGAAGACAGTCCAGCGGCTGGAGAGGTTTGTGCAGATGGACATATTGGAGGTCTCGGGTTGCTCGTGGTGGCGGGTGCGAGAGAGGTTGCAGTTGAGTCCTCTGCGGGTGGGCACAGACACCAGGGGGTACTCGATACCCATGGCAAAGAGCAAGGGCAGCGCCACCAGGGCCGAGGTGACCCATACAAAGCCGATCAGCAGTTTCACCTGGCAAGGTCCAGACAAGGCCTTATACCTGAAGGGATGGCAAATGGCAATGTAGCGCTCAAAGCTGAGGGTCAGCACGTGCAGCAATGTGGCGTAGCTGCACGTCTCAAAGAGGAACGTGTGGATCTTACAGGACAGCGGGTAGCTGGGTGTGGTCAGGGGGTTCCAAATGATGCTGTAGAACTCCATGGGCATGCCAATCAAAAAGACCAAGATATCTGAACAAGCCAAACTGACCATGTGATCTGTCACCTCCTTCTGCAAATAGCCCTTTTTCTGCAATACCTGTGTAACCCGGATGGTGACGCTGTTGCCCAAGATGCCCACCACAAAGATGACCAGGTACACCAAGAAGAGGGTGATTTTGATCCAAGTGACCACCTCAAAGTCGGGGACCTGGTTGTGATCGATGACACGGGAGCAAACATCGCTGGAGCCGCTGGATGAAGCCATGAGGAAGAAAGAGCCAGGCTGCCAGGTTCCCAAATGTCTCCACTTCCCTTTCTTCCTCTTCCCAGAGAAATCCCGCAACTCACCAGCGTAGGCGCAGTACTTTCCAAGTCACTGGGGTTGGCTGGCCAAGGGTGACTTAGTTTTTCGGCTTTCTCATTGAAACTTCCTGGAATAATTCACCCTAGGATCCCTGGCGGCGCCAGTGGGTGGTGGTGGTGTTTGGAAATAGCTGCTCTGGAGTGAGGAGGGACCAGTCAGGGGAAGGAGGCTCTGACCTCCCTACCCAACTCAGAGCAAGACCCGCAGTACTTGGCCTGGCTGTGGGTCCTCCTCTCCTTTCCAGGTCCCTGGCACTGGCCTCCCCGGTCGCCTTGTAGGAGCAAAGCAGAGAGGTCTCCCACGGGTCAATCATTAACCACAGCTCCTTCTGCTCAGCAGCAGGCTGCAGGACCAGCCCAGCCGCGGGTCTGACTCAACACAGAGATTGTGGCAGGAAAATCAACAGCCACACCTCCCTCCTCACTCTGGCTGCAGCCTCCAGGCCAGCTTTTGAGACCCGGTCTCCACTGGTTCAGGAGTCTGAGACGCCCTGCCTTGTAGGACTAGTTTGGCTGTGGCTTGCCCTGGAGGAGCAAGCGCTCTCCCGGTAGTGCCCAGATTATAGGAAACCCAAGTATTTGCATGAATTACTGACTTGAAGTCAGCCAGGCGCCGCTAGGCTAATAAGACCCCCTTTGAGGCCTGTCCAAGACTCCAAGTGTCTTGCACAGTGCTCTTGCTGCCTCGCCATCCTGCCCAGGGCCCCGAAAGAGCTTGGTTGTGTCACCGAGCCACTCTTTCTCCCAGAGGCGCAATTCGTCATCAGTTGGGAATGCAGATGGATTGGAAAGGCACCTGCTCCAGATCCCCGGTCATGGAACCACATCCTTGACAGAAAGCTATTTCCCAAACTCAAGAGCCAGAGCAGGAGTCTGCCTGCTGTCCTAGAGGTCGCTGCTTAAACGAGTGGAGGTGTTCTTAGAGACAGTTTCAGCCTCTCGGATTTAGAAATTTCATCTTCCAGCTCTAAATCGAAAATGAGAGTGAGAGCAAAGAGAGTGGGCGGACCTGTGCTTTGAGGGACACCCGACAGTCAAAGTTACATTACTAGATAGGACATTACTAGAGAGGGGATAGAGAGCTCACGCCAATCAAGCACAACTGTCTGAAAAAAACAGATCCTTCTTAGTCCCTGCCCATCTTGACAACAGTCTTTCCTTGTCGCGGTCACCATGCTTGGATCAACATTTTAAAAAACGGAAGGTAGATTGAGTCGCCTTCGGCCATAAAAGAGTAAGTTTTTAAAAATAGAACTTCGGGGTTTTTTTGTTTTTTGTTTTTTTGTTTTTGTTTTTTTTTTTTTTTTTTTTTTTTTTGAGAGAAAGGGTCTCCCGTAGCCCAAGCTAGCCTCCAACTCCGTGTAGGCCAGCATAACCTTGAACTCCTGATCCTTCTGCCTCCTTCCAAGTGCCGGAATTACAGGCATGTCCCACCACTCTTGGTTTATGACTTAGGGTGGGACCTAGGGCTTCGGGCTTGCTAGGCAAACACTTTACCAACTGAGCCACATCCTCCTCCCTGTGTGTGAAATCTTAAGAAAAAGTAAAATACATAAAAACAGTGACCTGAAAAAAGCAATTCCCAGACAGAAGGAGGGAAAGGAACTGAGGCCCACGGGCCAAAGGGTCTCAGATTTCCCTTTGCAGTCGTAGCCATCTGTTGTGGAGAACTACATACTCTTCAGCATCCTTATCACAATTTTTTAGGTTTCCAGTCTAGGTTGTTACTTTTTTCGGGGGGGGTGGGGGGGATCATCTCAGAAGCCTTCTGTCTCTCTTTCTCAACATTGAGTCTGCTGTCATCAAAACCACTGCAGGAGAAGCTTTCTCGTCCTTTCCAGTCAGCAGGAGCCCAGATGCCACTGGGAGTGTGACCATGCTCCAGGGACTGTATGCAGAACATAAATTGGACCTTTTTAAAAATCTTTTTTGGGAATTTAGGTCAGTCATAAAGGGGGGGGGGCAGACTTGGAAGGACTGGGAACTAAGGGTGATCGGAGTACATTGTGTGAAATTCCCAAGTAATCAATAAAAATATTGTGTGTAAAAAAAAATGTTAAAAAAAAAAAAAAGGAAGAAGAAGAGCCAGGTGGTGATGGCGCACGCCTTTAATCCCAGCACCCTGGAGGCAGAGGCAGATGGATCTCTAAATCTGAGGCCAGAGTGAGTTCCAGGACAGTCAGGGCTGCATAGAGAGGCCCTGTCTCAGAAAAAAAGAAAAGAAAAGAAGTACACTAAGAGACCCCAGGTGACACACACAGTCACTCTGAAGGAGACAAGGAAACAAGGTACTCATTTCTCGTCACCTTTTCACTGTATATTTTAGCTTGCTTCGTGTGGCTGTGGTAAAACACTCCAACCAAGAGCAATTAGAGGAGGAAAGGGTTTAATTGGTTTACAGTTGCAGGTCAGTCGTTAAGGGAAGTCAGGGCAGGAACTGAAACAGAAAACATGGAGGAACACTCTTTGCTAGCTTGCCCATGCTCACACTCTGTTAGCTTTCCCATACAGCCCAGGACTACCTGTCCAGGGATGGTACCACCCACACTGGGCTGGATGGCCACAGTGTCGAAGAACATAACTGGACCCATAGTTATCAACTTGCCCATAAATCAGCTCCAAGTGGATCAAAGACCTCACTGTAAAAACAGAACACTGAGTTGCTAGAAGAAAACAGTCATGGGTACAGGAAGGGATTTTCTGAATTTAACTTATATAAATATATATAAATATATAATATAGCTTGCTCAGGAATTAAGGCCACAACTGACTAGTGGGAACTCATGAAATTTAAAAGTTTCTGTACAACAAAGAAAGCAATCGATCAAGTGAAGAGGAAACCCCCAGAGTGGGGGAGAAGCTTTGCTATCTATACATTCAATACAAGATTATTATCCAAAACATACAAAGAACTCAAAAAACAAAGAATCAAGAAAACAAATGACTAAATTAAAAAGTGGGGTATATAGCTGAACAATTATCAAAAAAAAAAAAGATGTCTAAAAAATAAATATATCTTTAAGGTGTTCAACATCCTTAGCAATTAGGGAAATGCAAACTAAAACTATTTTGAGATTTCATCTTGCCCCAGTCAGAATGGCTAAGATCAAGAAAACAAACAGTAAATGCTAGAAAGGATTCTGGGGAAGGGGAACCCTCGTTCACAACTGAGCTTGAGATCTGGTGCAGCCACTGTGGAAATCAGTGTGGAGAATTCTCAAGGGGCTCAAAGGAAATCTACCATGTGAGTGCGTGTGTGCTTGTGTGTGAGTGAGTGCATGCGTGTGTGCGTGCGTGCGTGCGTGCGTGCGTGCGTGTGTGTGTGTGTGTGTGTGTGTGTGTGTGTGTGTGTGTACATGAGAATAGGTGTCCTGGGAGGCCAGAAGAGATCACTGGATGCCCCGGATCTGGAGTAACAGGTGATTTGACCCCTTGATGTGGGCACGGACTGAGAACCGGGAGAGCTCTCTTCTCCGGGAGAGCAGCAATCACTTTTAACTGCTGAGCCATTTCTCCAGGGTGAGGATTCATGCTTTTTGTTTTGTTTATTGTCTTAACAACTGTGCAAAGTAGATAGTATTGTCCCCAGACGAGAAAATCGAGGAGTAGAGGATTAAATGACCTACCAGACAACTCTGAAGGCCAAGTTCAGTGGGCACCTAAGCGCTTTCCTCACTCTGGCACCCTCTCCCTATACCCACAGGAACAGCGGCACTTCTGGGAAGGGTAGATCTTGTTCAGCACCCCATTGCTTCCCCTGTCCCCCACTGCTTCATGCCGGTCACCCTCAACTTGCTGTAATAATCTGTTCTGGTCTGCTCAGACAAGGTTCCATTACTGTCCAATTTTTTTTTCATCAAAATTTTCTTTGCCAACATGAGAAGACAAATTATAAATGCATAGCCAAAGCAAAGACCAATCTAATTGAAATTCTTCCCTAACAGTAAAGATGAAAAAAAAAAAAGTTGAACAAAGGTCTAGGAGAATTAAATGTGCATTTTGCCTTTGTTTTCCTGAGGCCAATTGAAAGAAAAACAACTTTCCAATGTCACCTCATTTGTTGAGGACATCCATGTGTGGCTCTTGGCCAAGGTTTATACAATCTAGATATTTTATTATATTACGCAGAGGGTGAAGTGGGGTCAAAATGAGAAATGAAGACCTTCGGGGCTGAAGAGACGGCTTAGTTGGTGAAGTGTTGGCCTCACAAGCATGAAGACTTGAATTTGGGTCCCCAGAATCCACTCCAAAGCCAGGTGTGGTGGTGCATACCTGTAATCCCAGCGCTGGAAAGGCAGACCCGGAAGTATCCCTGAGGCTCACTGGCAGCTAGTGAGTCTACAGAGAAAGTTCCAGGCTCAGTGAAATACCTTGTCTCAAAAAATAAAGTAGAGGGTTGGAGAGATGGTATAAATGTGGGGAGCACTGGCTGCTTTTCCAGACGACTGTGGTTTTGTTGCCAGCACCCACACTGGGCTCCTCACAACCACCCATCACTCTAGCTCCAGGGGATCTGTCTGTGACCTTCTTTTGGCCCCCATAGGTCCCTGCACTCATGTGCATAAACACACACACACACACACACACACACACACACACACACACACACCACACATAAATAGAAATAAAAATAAATATAAGGTGAAAAGCAATAAAGAAGAACATATGACAGTGACCTCTGGTCTCCCCACACATATACCTACACACATATGTGCACACAAACACATGCGTGCGCACAGACACACATACACACACGGACACACGGACACACGGACACAGACACAGACACATGGACACACAAAGAAAAATCGTCCATTGGTTTAAGTAAGGCATAGCGAATAAGCATTTAGTTTCTGTTAGTCACATCTTTCTTCCTCTGCACTTGGCTGTCTTGAACTCAGGGGCAAACAAGGAGTCTCCCTATTATCTGGCAGGTACTCCATTTCTTAGATAACCTGAGTCCAGGGGCAGCCAGGGGAAGGCATCTCTGCCATTTCCTACCCTGTATCTGCAGAGCTGCCACAGGCTCCTGCTGCTGGGAACCACGTTCTACCTGTGCTGTCCCAGCAGAGACAGCACACCTCCACCTTAGTATTTCAGCTTCTCTCACCCCCCAGCAGCTGTGTCTAGCCTGCAGCCCATGGACCCCATGGATTCCAGCAGAGCTCTGAACTTGGCCTAACACGTTCATAAATGATAATGTCACCTTGTAGTGTCAAGAGGTTGGACACCCCTGCACCTTGTAAAGAAGCAAAGCTCCAGAGCCTTTATTCTCTTATGTTAAAACATTCCAAGTAAAGAAGAAACTCTCTTTCTTGCCAGACACACTATCTCCAGCCCAGTAGGAAAGCACTTTGTGTTTCAGAGCCCTGAAATTATCAAAAGATATAATGTTTTCAGCCTTAGTGGGAGTTATACTCAAATCTTATCACGGGTCTACTGGCTCTTGCTATGTGAACATTCACACATCTGTTCAGGACGGCCTTCATCACTGTGCTGAGTCCTCTGAGGATGCGGGAGCAGATAGATGCACTGAGAGCCCAGAGTCCCGGGTTTGAATCTGGCCCGACCACTCACTTAGCCTCTTGGTGCTTTGTTTCCTCCTTCCTGACCAGAAGACAACAGCAGCCCTCCTCCTCTGCCCTTACTGAGAGGATGAACGACTTTACAAAAGTGGGGTGATTAAGAGCACGTCCTGCTCTTGAAGAGGATCTGAGGTCAGTTCCCAGAAACTATGGCAAGCAGCTCACAGCCACTTGTAATCCAACTCCAGGGTGAAGCGTTTATCTAATTATTCTCTATCAATAAAAACTCAGGAATCAGATATTGGGGTGAGAACCTGAATGATCAGAGAAGCAGCGGAGAAGCAACCAATGACCTTCTCTCTCTCTCTCTCTCACCCTCCTTGATCCAAAAGGACTGAGCTTCTTTCTAAGCCCCACCCTACTACTTCCTGTGTCTCTCTATATGTCCTTGGTCCTCCAAAACCTCTAGGGCTAATTTTGGTCAGCTAGTAGCTAGGTCTGCCCTCTGATTCAAAGTAAACTTTATTGTCAATCTTGGGAGTGTCAGAGTGCGGTCAAAATATCCTACAACACCAGGGTGCCCAACATCCTCTTCTGGCCTCTGCTGGAACCTGAACATATATGTGCACATACCCACACAAAGATACACAAATAAATATAGATTAATAATAATAATAATAATTAATATAATAACAAATACAATAAATGAATTTTTAAATACCTGGCACATAGTATACATAGGCATATTAGGTTTCTTTTTTAAGAAAGCATTGTATTTATTCTTTGACAGTTTCAAACATGTATATGATGTAGTTGATCATATCCGACTTCCCAATCCTACTCATCCTTCGCCTCCACCAGAGCCTCCTCCCACCTTCCTGTCCTTTTATTTTTAATAACCCACTAAGTCCAATTAGTTCTATGCATAAGCACACGCATGGGGGGGGGGGTTCAGCTCCTGGAGCAATCTACCAGAGGCCACAGCCACAAAGAAAACTATCTTCTCCCACCCCAGCAGCCACCAGATGCCATAGCCCCTCCCTCGGTTAGGGGCGGGTCCTCATTAGCCTTTCTCCATACATACTGGAATGCCGACTGACTTGATCTTGGGCAGGTCTTGTGTAAGCAGCCAAACAAAAGCAGCAGTGAGTTCATGACTGCAATGGCCAGTCACGAACTCACGTCCAGAAGGCAGCATTTTCTGTCACTTCTTCCCATTCTCTGGCTCTTACCTTCTTTCCTTCCTGTCTCCCTGGAGGTTTCCCGAGTCTTTGGAGTGTTGCTGGGGCTCTTCCCTTTAGGAATGATCACGCAGCGAATCACTTTTTTCTCAGCACTTTGACCAGTGACAAGTTGCTGTCATTTTTGTTTTAAGATTCATTTTATTTAAAAAAAAAAAAAAAAAAAGTGTATGTGTGTGTGTGTGTGTGTGTGTGTGTGTGTGTACATGTGAATGCAGATGCGCATTGAGTCAAGAAGAGGATATTAGATCCCCTGGAGCTGGAGTTACAGTTAGCTGTGAGGCTCCCAACTTGGGTTCTGGGAACTCGGGTCTTTTGTAAGAGCAGTGTACATTCTTAACTATTGGGCCATCATTAACCATTCAGCACCGTAGGATTCTGTGGCAGTAAAATAGTAATTTCCCTAAAGGGTTTATTTGAGTGTCAAGGCCAGAGCATGCAAATTGATGAACAACATAAAACAAAAGTTGCTAATGTAGAAAACACACCCATTTATAACAGCATTAGAAAGCATGAACCAGAGCTGAAGAGATGGCTCGGTTGATAAAGCACTTGCCTTGCAAGCACGAGGACCTGAGTTCCACCCCCAGCAACCACAGTAAAGTCGGGAGTGGGACTGGAGAGACCATCATCAGAAGTTAAAAGTGTATACTGGTCTTTTAGAAGACCTAAGTTGGTCTCCAGTTCCTGCATCAAGCATCTCACAACCACCTGAACTCCAGTTCCAGGGAATCCAGCGCCCTCTTCTGTCTGTAGAGGGTGCCTGCACTCATTTGCACATACCCCATGGTGACATACACTTGTAATCCCAGCACTGGGGACAAGCAGATCCCCTGGGGCACACTGGCCAGCCAGCCTAGCCTCCTTGAAGAGTTCTGGGACAATGAGAGACCACTGTCTCAAAATAAACAGGATGGATAGCAGCTAAGAAATAACTCTGGCAGTTGACCTCAGCCCTTCACACATGTATGTGAACGCATTCACAAGAAAAGAATGAAATGCAGATAAGTTTAACCAGGAATGTGAATTCCTTGCACACTGGAAAATATAAACTACTGGTGAGAGAGACAGAAGACGACACAAATGGAAAGGCAGTCCCTTTGTGGACGGGAAGAGTTAACATGGTAAAAGTCCATTCTACCCAGAGTTGCATGCAGAGTTAGCATAACCCTTGCTGAAATTCTAGTGGTGTATATTCACAGAAATAGGAAAAAAAAAAAAAAACTAAAATTCATATGGAAACGACTGAAGACCTTGAATACCCAAAAATCAATCACAACGAAGAACAAAGCTGGAGGCTCCACAACTCCTGATTTCAAATTCTGTCAAACGCTGCGGTAATTGAAGCTGGTTAGGTATTTATTCATCTATTTGTTTATTTGTGTGTAGGTACTAGAATATAAACCACACACACACACATACACACACACACACACACACACACACACACACACAGAGGAGGGGTTGGGGGGCAGGAATACAAACAGACACATAGACCAATTGATCCAAAGAATCCAAAATAAAGCCAAACATACACAGCCAAGTAATTTTGGACGAGGCGACTCAGAAAACACCATATAGAGAGGACCGTCTTTGCAGTAAATAGTATTAGTAAAACTGGATATCCTCATGTAAAGCATGGCTCTGGGGCCTTGGCCTTTAGCACTGTGCACAAAATTCAAACACATACATGGAAAGCTGGAGACACCTCGGAAAGCTGCGGAGGGTCTCAGTGCCCTTCCCAGCACCCACAATGGTTGGCTCACAACCACCTGCAACTCCAGCTCCAGGGGCTCCAACATCCTCTCCTGAATTTGGAGACCACCTGCACATATGTAGCATGCACACGCATATACACACACACAAATAAGCAAAACAAAACTAAACCTTTGGAAAATACAAGCCTGGAAAATCAAGATGGATCTGGCAGCCACAGCAGCCTGAGTGTCATGCTCTGGGCTCTCGGTAGTGGCTATAGCCTGGGCCTGGGCCTGATCTCTCCCACGAGTAAGCCCTCTGGGCCCTTTCCTCCTTCCTGGCAGGCACCATGATCACCAAGAAACAGATCCTGGATGTAGGAAAGCACCCAGACAACACACCAGAGTGCCGGGCCCACAAAGTGCTGAGACACCACCACCACCATGGCCCTACACCTAGATGGGCGTGGCGAGAAGTGAGTAAGTAGGTAGTGGGGTGATGGGAGAGACAGAAGCCAGCAAACGGGGTGGAGAAGTGGAAGACGAGAGGTTTGTGTGCTGTGAAGTGGGGTGGAACAGGAGACGACAGGGTGCTTACCATTCCTGCTCCTTGGGAAAGGTGACTTACACTGCCCATCCACAGAGCCAGTAACAAACGCAAGTGGGCCATGTCTTCTTCCTTTGAGAAAACCGACCACTGTATGAGTTGCTCTGACTCCCGGAGCCCCATCCTAGTCCAGGAAGAAGAGCAGCAGTGCCTGCAGAATGGAGACCCACAACAGACTGGACATGTCCTGCCGTGTTTACTCCTCATCATTGGTCTAACTGCTAATCTCTCTAGTTGGCTGTGGTGGCGGTTCAACCCTGAGACTGGACGACTCTATGTTGAATTACATTTTTATCATCCTGCGTCTGTCTTCGGCCAGAGATTGATTTCCTTTGGAAGCTTTGGGTTGGATGAACACTTGAAGACACCCAGAGGCCCTGCCCAACATGGCTGCCTGCATCATGTGCCACTAGGAGGGGCAAGTATGGGGTGGAGAGATGGGAGAGAAAGAGAAATAAAACAGTTTGAGCGCTGAAGAGAGGCAGATCTGGAGACTTGAGGATGGAAAGGAACAGCCTGGTGTGAGTAGCCTGGGAAGGCACCTGAAGCCATGTGAAGTCCGTCCCATGCTGCTGCTAACGTCCACGTCTGGGTCCATGGCTATGCAGCAGCCGGGGTCTGTGCCGATGTCCGTGGCCCATGTTACCACCTAAGGTCACGTGGATGTCCCTGGTCTGGACTCCCACCCGGGACCATGTTGATATCCCATCTACACGGAGTTGGCCCCACCCTCACGGGCTGCAGCCACGGGGAGAGCTGCCCCGCCCCTCGACAGCTGCAGCTTGGGATAGCCGACCTGCACCTTGCCAAGGAAGCACAGGCCCTGGTGGCAGGGGCGTGGGTGAGCAGTGAGAGCAGGAGAACCGATCCTGTCCCCTGGCTGCCTGCAGCGTTGCCGAGCTAGCTGGGGCAGTGCTGGAGAGATGGGACACCTAGTGGTGAGGATGAGGGAGAGAAGGCGGGCTGACCAACTGAGCTATTGCCCGGGTCCAGATCCAGGGCATCAGGTCCACCGCAACATCCACCCCATCTATGAACTGCTGGAGCATGTGGAGGGCCTGGTCCTGCAGATCCAAAGCTGCAGGATCTCCATGACACAGGGTAACAACAGGATATCCAAGAGGAGCCCCAGTGAGGGCCCAGCATTGATAGTGTAGCAGAAACCAGAGGCCTCGAACCAGACCAGCGACTCGCTGCAGCAAACATTGCGAGTAAAGCTGAATGGACTAAAGGGTACGCTGTGTGACTCACCATGACACACACTACAGCTTCCACACACAATGAGATTATTTTTTATTTTATTTTATTTTGTGGGGGAGGTTGTAAGAGCAGAAGGTAGCTATGAAGGGATGGGGGGGCGGGAATCAGTGGGATTGGGGTGCATGATGTGAAATCCACAAAGAATCAATAAAAAGTTAAAAAAAAAAAACCCAAGCCCCCACATAATTGTAAGAAAGTGTAAGTCTCCTAGAAGAAGGCATGGGAAGAATGTGCCTTGATAACAGTTTTTTAAAATATTGCACCGAATGTCCAGGCAACAAAGCAAAGGTGAACATGTAGGATTATGAAAAATGAAAAGACATACCTTAGATTAAGAGAGAATATTCTCAAGTCATAAAACTAATCGGTTAGTATCCAAGATCCGCAGGAAATGGAAACAATAGGATAGTGAAGAAGCGAACCACAATCCCACAAAAAGCCTGATTTCAAAAGGGGCAAAAATCCTCTAACATCTGGAGTCAAGCAAGGGTGCCCACTCTCTCTACTCCTACATCTCCACTCACCCCTTTTGTGATTCTAAGGCTTACCAAGTTGGCAATAGAAATCAACCACCATAGAAAGAATTTTAACAGAATTTATCTTTCTCTGTTGTGTGTGGATGTGGGTATGCATGTTCTATAGAGTATGTGGAGGTCAGAGGACAACTTCGGGTGTCAGTTCACACCTTCTGCTTGGTTTGAAACAAGATCTCTTCATTATTTTCTAACTGGCCTATGAGCTTCTGGGGATTCTCCTGTCTTCACCTCATCTCCATTTCTTTTTTTACGCACTAATGTTGTAATGTTTTTGTGCACTGTGAAGATGTCTTTGCCAAGGTGCCTTCTGATTAGTTTAATAAAAAGCTAAATGGCCATTAGCTAGGCAGGAAGTATAGGTGGGACAGCCAGACACAGAGGACACTGGGAAGGAGGAAGGCAGAGTTGCCAGCTAAATGTGAAAGAAGCAGGATGGGTAAATGGAGATGAGGTAACGAGTGTGTGAAAGAATGTAGATTTTTTAAAAAATGGGTTGATTTTAGTTATAAGAGCCAGTAAGACAAGTCTAAGCTAATGGCCCAGCTTTAATAATTAATAATAAGTCTCCATGTCATTGCTGGGGAGCTGGCGGTCCTGACAAAAAGGTCCAACTACAATTACACACAAAGCCACCTTCCCAGCCCTCTTTCTTTACTTTGAAAACCACCTTAACTCCCTTGGGAAAATATCAGCAGCTTGACAAGTATGAGAAAATAAAGTCACTCATGATTCCTCCTCATGGCTGCCTTCCCACCGTACATAAATTCTCCTTTGTGCAAACAGAGCATGCAATAAAGAATGAAGGAAGAAAAACAAATCCAAAACTGAAGCAACAACTTGTCCTCATTGTTATCTGCTAGACACAACCAGAGCCGACTGCGTCCTCACCACCAACCCTTTACACGAATGGGAGAGAGCCCCTGCAGAGATGACCACAGCTGTGTATGGAAACAGCCAGGGGCTCCAGTCTGTGACCAGGAAAGTTGCGTTCAGTACGGACCCAGGAAGCCTTGGAAGATGAAATCAGCACCGGCTTCTACGTGCTGTTGGGGTTTCGATGTGAAGTGTCCCTCATAGGCTCATGTGTTTGGACACATTCTCACTAGCTAATGACACTGTTTGGGAAGGTTGTGAAACCTTTAGGAGGTGGGGCTTCTCTGGAGGAAGTGGGTTACTGGAGTCTAGTCTTGAGATTTTATGACCTGGTCTCATTTTCTGCTCCCTCTGCTTCCTGACTGAATGTGTCCGTCTGGTCTTCTACTTCTGCCATAATGTCGTATCCGCTATGATGGCTATGTCCCACCAAACTGTGAGACAAAAATAAACCATCCTTTGTTTGATTCTTCTTCCCAGGTATTTTGTCTTCACTAAGGAACTATTGCACATACAGTGGTTTGAGTCTCTCCTTGGAGCTGTTCAGTAATAAGCCTAGAGCCTGTCTAAATGTGCTCTTGACATTTGATGCTCAGAGTTGTCATGAGCATATCCCATCATGAGCCATCTTATTATCACCTGCTCTAGGGCACTAGAACATGTGAGCTTGAACTAGGTAGGCGACAGGAGAGAAGCATGTCTGGGCTGGTCAGGGTTGCCTGTCATTACGGGATTGAGCAGGCAAGATGCCTGGATTTACCTCAGTGTACTAAGGACATGAGAGCAAAACCTTGATAACTTAGAAATAACAAGAACATAGGTGATTCCAAAACATGCCTGCTATCACTGTTAATCTCATGGGCTTGTTGGAAATGATGGGCCCGTGTAACAAAGACTGAGAGAGAATCAGAAACTGCATGAACCATTCCTAAAGGGGAAAGAAAAAAAATTTTCCCCTCAAGATCCTCAAAATCCTTCATGTCTTAGTTGGTTTTAATTCTTAACTTTACACACACACCCTAGAGTCATGGGAGAGGAAAGACACCTTTGAGGAATTGCCTGGATCAGATCGACCTATAGGCATGTCTATGGGGTTGTCTTAATTATGAATTGATGTAGAAGGGCTGAGCCCACTGTGGGTGGCACTGTCCCTAGGTGAGTGGCCATGGGCTAGATAAGGAAGCTAGCTGGCTGAGAGCTTGAGCAAGCCAGTAAGCAGCATCCTTCATTTCTGCTTCAGGTTCTTACCTTGAATTCCTGCTCCGAATTCCATCAGTGATAGATTGTGAACTGGAAGTATAGGTCTAATAAACCCTCTCATCTTATAAAATGAACTAAACCCTCTTCTCTCCTGAGTTGGTTTTGGTCAGTGTTTACCTCAGCAACAGAGAGGAAACTAGAATAGTCTGTGATTGTTTGATACATGGAACATGGAAAAGCGATGCTAAAGTCCCTCCCTCCTCCTTCCTTCTTCCCTTCCTCTTTCCCTCCCTCCCTCCCACCCTCCCTCCCTCCCTTCTTCCCTTTCTTCTTTTGTCTTGTTTTGGGGAAATTTTGTTTTATTTTGTCTATATTTTTGAGACAGAGTCTTACTATGTAGCCAGGGCTGGCTTGGGACTATGTAGCACAGCTTGTCCCCAAGCTCACAATCTTCCTGCCTCAGTCTCCAAAATGCTGGGGCTTACAGGAATGGGCCACCAGCACAACCACATCCTCCTCCTGGCTTACTTCCTTTATGAACACATTGTGGGATTCCTCAACTATCATCAACTGTGCAGTTGCCCAGAGGCCCCCACACTGGAAAGAGGATGCAGTCAGACCTCATAGCTATCTACATCAACCTACAGCTCTATGAACGAACGCCATCCACGCTCCAGACAGATGAATGAGCCTTGAGGTAACAGCCCCTGGCTTAGTTAGTGTTTCTGTTGCTGTGAAGAGACACCATACCATGACCATGACAACTCATATAAAGGAAAACATTTAGTGGGGTGGCTTATATTTTCAGAGGCTTTGTCCATTATCATCATGGTGTGACATGGCAGCATGCAGGCAGTCATGGTACTGCAGAAGTAGCTGAGAGTCCTACATCTTGACTTGCAGGCAACAGAAAGTGGTGTGCCCCACTAGGCACGGCTTAATCATATATGATACCTCACAGCCTGCCTCCACAGTGACACACTTCCTCCAGCAAGGCCACAC
The DNA here is from genome assembly GCF_004664715.2 of Peromyscus leucopus. Taxonomy (NCBI): domain Eukaryota; kingdom Metazoa; phylum Chordata; class Mammalia; order Rodentia; family Cricetidae; genus Peromyscus; species Peromyscus leucopus. The sequence continues at coordinate 63,142,909 of NC_051076.1, forward strand.
CTCCCATTATTGCCACGCCCTTTGGGGGCCATTTACTTTCAAAGCACCACAGCTCCCAGCCTTCAACCCCCCCTGCCCCCTAGATGAGGACAAGAAACCAAAATAACCTGATCTTGCTGAACCTTGTGTGAATTCCAGATTCATGAGCAAAGTAAAAGTGTTCATCTTTTGAGGAAACAAATATTGGGGTGCTTTTATGTAGCCCTAATAACTGATCTCAATACTGTACTCTAACAAGAGAGGCTTCTTATTGAACTAAAACTTTCTTGTATATTCTATCCAGAAGAAATGGTGTCCTGCCTATGTCATGGAATACTCTGTTGCTCTCCATGTGTTCACTTTCCACTCATTCAGCAAACACTTATGAAATACCTAAGTGTAGCACTGTTACAAAAATGCCTCCTTTGTCCCCTGGAATTTCACTATCTAGAGCAGTGGTTCTCAACCTGTGAACCATGACCTCTTTGGGGGTCAAATGACCCTTTCACAGAGGTCACATAGACCATCCTGCATATCAAATATTTACATTATGACTCATAACAGTAACAAAATTGCAGTTATGAAGTAGGAACAAAAGCAATTTTATGGTTGGGGGTCACCACAACATGGGTAACTATGTTAAAGGGTTACAGCATTAGGAAGTTGAGAACTACTTGTCTAGAGAGACATAGAAATCACTGTACTGGTATAATGGTATTATTAGAGGCATAGTGTCTAATTCCATGTGCCCTTCCTTTTTCAAATCCTACATCTTTTCAGAACATCCCAAATCACTCTCTTCTCCCAGTATCAAAACATTGGGTACCATGTAAAAGTCATACAGTGAGAGCTGAGTATTCATATCTCTTCCCAACTCAACATTCAGTAACTTAATCTCTTACCCTCTTCCTCCCTCAACCACTAACACATGGTTTCATTATGTAGTCCCATGTTGTAGAATATTATTTTAAGGTGTGTTACTTTGGTTTATGTTACATTTGTTTAACACTGTGAAGCTGTGTTGCTGTGCCTGTCTAAAACACCTGAGGATCTAATAAAAGCTGAACACCCAATAGCAAGGCAGGAGAAAGGATCAATGGGGCTGGCAAGTACAGAGGATAAATAGAAGGAGAAATCTGGGAGGAGAAGCAGAAGAGCAAGAACAGGAAGAGGAGGAAATCAAGGGCCAGCCACCCAGCTGCACCACCCGCAATGGAGGAAGACGGAAAGGTATACAGAAGTAGAGAGGGGTGGAAGCCCAGAGACTAAAGGTAGATGGGGTTATTTAAGGTTAAGAAAGGCTGGCAAGAAACAAGCCAAGCTAAGGCTGGCCATTTATAAGTAAGAATAAGCTTCTGTGTGTGATTTATTTGGGAGCTGGATGGCAGGCCCCCCAAAAGAGCAAAAACAAACAATGACAGTCCTGGCTGGCCTGAAACTTGCTATGTAGACCAGGCTGGCTTCAAACTCACAGAGATCCTCCTGCCTCTGTCTTGCAAGAGCTGGGATTAAAAGTATGTACCACCACATCTGACCCATATTATTTCTTGAAACTGATCACAGTAAGAGTATTTACCACAGATATTTTCTGGGATTTCTGCCTCATCCTTTTCTACTCGGGGAGCTATTTTCTAAATACTTTATCGGCATATGTAATTATAGATAATATTTTATGATATTTTCATACATGTATAAAATGTATTTTAATCACAGTCACCCCTTACCACTCTTTCTTGTCCTTCAATTCCCTCTGATCCTCTCCTTCTACTTTCATGTTTTTGGGTTGGGGATTTTGTAAATCAATATGTTTAATTAGGGTTGCTCTTAGGAGTGTTGGTGATCTACTAGTGGTTATACCACCGAAGAATATGTCTTTCTCACCCCAGAAATGATTCAGTGCACACAGAGCCTCAGGAAGTCTGGGTGGGTGAGTCCTTAAGAGTCCCACCCCACAGAAACCATGGAGAGTGAGATCTTAAACATTGGCCATCACTTTTCTAGAGATACCATTCACCTGGTATCTATAAAGAAATAATTTTGGATAGATGTTTTATCAAAAATAAAATAGTCAGTTGGTGTGTCCTTCCCTCTCTGCATTCCTTACTTACCTGTAGTTCTTTGCAGAGGTGTGGTGAGGGATAATTCCCGCCCCCCCCATCCATGTTAGCATGTGTATTGTTGCCGTACTTGTCCAGCTCATGTTTAGGCAGTCATGCTGATGAGACTTCATGGGTGTAGCTTCTGACTTTACTAGGAAACACAATCTCACAGCAAACTTCATTTGATTATTCAATACCAAATGGTCAGACCTGAAACACTCATACAAGTAACAACATACAGAGTGAGCAGGTTGCATCTAGGAATATGTATGTATATACATATACATATATATATGCATATAACAACAATTAATGACAAAAAGACCATAAATATGGAAAAGAGCAAGAAAGGGTATATGGGGGGAGGGGTTGGGAAGGAGGAAAGGGAAGGGAGAAATTATGTAACTAGATTAATCTCAAAAAAATTAAGGAAATAATTTTAAATGAAAATTATCCAAATATTGTATGACCAATAAAGACAGAGGTCACTAAATAAAAAATAAAATAATATAAAAATACCCATTTTTTATATTTCTAAATAACTAAAAGAGAGGATTTTAAATGTTCTCACCACAAAGAATTATTAAGTATTTGCTACTGAACTGCACACTGATTAGTTCAACTTGATAATCCAAAATGCAGATACATTTTTAAACATCCTGAGGTACTCTGCACAATTATTACTTGTCAGAAAGAAAGTAAAACTTTGAAAAATGGACCTTCTGGGAATGCAGTTCTTTTAGGAAATAATTGGCTGTGTTGGTGGGGCGATGATAAGGACTCCCTAAGCTGTGGAGAACGTTACTGGCTGGGAGTCACTTGGCCCCGCTCCGGACAGTTTGCTGGCTGCCAGAGTCTCCCCATCACGTGACTCTGGCAAGCCTGCCAAGGTGGTTTGTAGATAAGCTTAAGCAATGCTAGGAGTTTCTGGTCCCAGGGACTGCAGAGCAATCATTGCTGTGTCTAGGCTTTTGGTGACCAGAGGAAGAGTTCAGGGAATTACAGGGCAGTCCTGCCTGCTCACCTGACAGGGAGGAAGAGGTGCTTTGTATTTCTGGAAGATGATGACATTTCCCATCTTGTGGCTTGAATTTGCCCCTACCCAAAGAGGTGTTGACATCTGTCCATGTTAGCTTTAACTGTCGACTTGACACAGTCTAGAGTCATCTGAGAATGGAGTTTCAATCGAGGGACTGCCTAGATCAGACTAGCCTATGAGCATACCTAATGAGGGACTGTCTTGGCTGTTAATTGATGTAGGAGGGCCCGTCCATGGTGGGCGGCCCCATTCCCTGGGCAGTTGCTTTTCGGCTGTATAAGAAAGCAGGGTACGCATGAGCTAATGAGGGAGCCAGCAAGCAGTCTTTCTCCACGGTTTCTGCTTCAAGTTCCTGCTTGACTTCTCCCAGTGATGGACTGTGACCTGGAAGATGAAATAAATCCTTTCCTCCCCTAAATTGCTTTTGGTCACAGTGTTTTATCACAGCAATCGGAAGGAAACTAAAGCAACACCCTGCCCCACCCCATGCCAAGGCAGCCTTAGTTTGACTTAAAAGTCTTTGCACATAATGAAGTTTAAGATGAAGTGATCAGAGTGGAGCCTAATGTCGCATGACTGGCATCCCTATGTGAAAGAGAAAAGAGAGGGTGACTAGAGGAAAGGCAAACCCAGGGAGGGCAACCAGTGCAGGTGGCACTGGACCAAGCCTGTGGGCCACATGTAGCTTGCCAGCCCCATAAGCAGGATTCTTCCCTTAAGTAATGAAGCGTCCACGGGTTGGCAACCTCCTGATCTCAGTGGAGTCTTCTCCACTGATGGATAGGAAGAGCTGAACTTCTCCCAGATAGAGAAGGCTGCTTCACCCAAGGTCAAAGTGCCTTCTGAGGGCATCCTAAGCCAGGGTCTGGCAGAGCATGGTGATATGAAGTGATAAGGAGACTTCACACTCGCCCTGGTTCTATCATTAACCAACCAGATGGGGAGATCATATCAGTTGACTTAGTGTATTTTATGGCTCCATGCTTCTCAGGCTAAACCTCCCCTGGGACCTTACAATGGTAAGTTCAATAACAGAATCAGGAGTGTGTGATAGTTCAGCTGGATTATCAGCTTGATTGGACTCAGAAGTGCCTAGGATGTACTGGCTGTGGGTGACCTGTGAGGGTATTTCCAGAGGTGATTGAGTGATGTGGGCTATGATCTGCCCTGAATGTGAGCAATATCATGTAGTTAAGCTGCTTTGTTCTACCTGCAAGGAATGTACGAAACGACAGAACGCTTATAGAGTTATAGAGTAAGGGACAGAGTGCACGGCGTGGGAGGACACGTGTGTGGGAAGAAGAGAAGTGAAGCATGCCTCACTTTACCGGCTGGGCGTGGCAGGTCACGTCACTTCACCGTGTGCGCAATACATGTCACGTTGCCACTTACTCATGTAACTCACGATCTGGTCGCGAGACGTGGCGGAACTTGCTGGCGGGGTGTCATTCTGTTACAGAGACCTTGACCAAAATGCTATCTGACTGAATTCTAGGCGAAGTTCCCTGTATTCGACGTGGGGGGCGTGTTGTGACTTCTCTCATGGGGGAGGGATATTCTCTCTCTCTCTCTCTCTCTCTCTCTCTCTCTCTCTCTCTCTGTGTGTGTGTGTGTGTGTGTCTTCCTTTCCCTTTCTCCCCTCTTTCTGGCTGCCATACTGTGAGCTGCTCTTTCTGCCACACTCAACCTCTTTGCAGTGATGGACTGACACCTCTGAATCTATAGGCCAAAATAAAACATGTCTCCTTTGTTTTACTCAGGTATTTGTCACAACAACAACAATAATAGTAATAAAAAGAACTAACACAGAAGGGAGTTTCTGAGCCCAATCAGAAATATTCTGAGCCCCAAGTTGTAGTCACTTTCTCTCCCTACCTTCCCTTACTCTTTCCTTGTTCTCTTTAGTTCTGAATTTTCTCTTTGAAATGGTGCAGGCACTGTATTAGTTAATTTTCTGTTGTTGTGATGAATACTGCGACAGAAGGCATCTTAGAGGAGAAGTTGGTTTATTTGGGCTACAGTTCAGAGAGGATGCGGTCCATGGTGGTGGAGAAGACTTCACAGCAGGAGCCTGAGGCTGGCCTGGCAGTCAGGAAGCAGAGTGACCAAGAGAAGAAGCAGAAAGACCAGGAAGTATCACCAGGCAGTAAAACCTCAGAGCCTACCTCCTGCTGATGGACTTCCTCCAGCGAGTCTCTAGCTTCTCAAAATTCCACAACCTTCCCAAACAGCACCATCAGGTGGGAATGCGAATTCAAAAGCACAAGCCTGTGCTGGACATTGCATATTCAAGCCATGGCAGGTGCTATATCAAAACATAAAATAAGACTGCTCGGAGCTGTTGTGTAGCTATTTCCTCCAAGGAAGATGATGGGACTTCATAAGTCTCAGGAAGCCATACATCTTACCAGACTCAGAAAGTTTCAAAGATGATTATAAAAGCATTGAGCAATTGAAGTGGAGAGGGGTCTTTCCCACTAACCAAGAGCTTACACACATTGCAGGGAGCTCTCAGGATGAAGCTTTTCAGGAGTCACCAGTCACACTGGGGTGGGCTCCTTGGTGAAGCAGCTACCTTTGAGTCGTCCATGCTCCTGGTTTAGCAGCCTACACTGGGATGGAATCGTCTCTCCAGTCTGTCACAGGTCCCCTCTCTGGGGTCAATACACATTTGTTCTCATCCCCCAACTACAGCATCAGCATTTTGCTCAGGGTGTCTGCTGGAAAGGCAGAGAGGAAGCTGACACGGAAGTCTCTGGGTCGCTGCCGTTGATACTCTTTGTTCCCTGACTTTATCTGTTGGTCAGAACTGTTGATAAGGAAGCTCCCAAGCATTCATTTGCTTACTTTGCTCCTAACCATAGGAATAAATTGCTCCAATTTGATGTGGCAGGGTGCTGCAGGGTGCCACTGGGCACATTTGCCATTCTTGGCCGACTCCCATGGAACTCTGTGGCAATCTGTCTCCTCTGCAAATCTTGTGTTGGCCTGCCCATTCACCCATCCCTCGCTCCCTGGCAGACCTTATCCCTGTCAGCTGAAAAGGAAGAAGGCGCTGACCACCTAATGTGGAAAGTCACATTTGGAGCCAAGGGCTTGGGAATGAGGCTTGGGACAGCGTAGAGACGTCAGGATTTTGACATCAATGGTCATTCAGTCACTGTAATAGGTAATGTTACATTCTGTGCTGGTTGGTATTTTTTAATCAATTTGACACAAGTTAGAGTCATCTGGAAAGAAAGATCCTCAATTGAGAAAATGCTTCCATAAAATTTACCTATAGGCATTAGCATTTTATTGATTAATTATTAGTAGGTGAGGGCCCGCCCATTCCACTATGGGCAATGCCACTTCTGGTCATGTGGTCCTGAGATGTGCAAGAAATGGTGCTGAGCAAACCATGAAGAACAAGCAGCCCTCCTCTTTGGCCTCTGCTTCAGTTCCTGTCTCTGGGTTCCTTCCATGACTTTCTTCTGTGTTGGGTCATGTAAAGTTTAAGATGAAATCAACTATTTCCTCTCCAGATTTCTTTTGGCTATAGTGTTTCTCATGATAGACAGCAAACTAGGGCACATTCTACATAGACGTGGCAGCTCTGAGACTTTTCAGTGTCTGTAGAAAGCCCCCCTCGTCGAACCGGGATCTGACTCGGAGCTGAAACATGCTGGGCTGGGGAGATGGCCCTATCAGGAGAATGCTTACCTTGCAAGCATGAGCCCTGAGTTCTGTCCCCAGCACTCATGTTTAAAAGCCAGGCATGACACATACACATAATTCCAGAACTGGAGAGGCAGGGATGGGAGGATCCCTGCTGCCCACTGGCACTGGCCAGCCAGCCTTGACTACTTGGTGAGCTCCAGGACAACATGAGACTATCGTTAAAAAAACAACAATTGCATTTAGAGGATGGCACAGAGGTTAAAAACATATATTGGTATGACAGAGAACATGTACCCAGTTCCCAATACTATTCTAAGTGGCTCACAGCTGTCTGTAACTCCAGTTCCAGGTCTCTATGGGAACACACAAACATTTGTACATACCCACACACGGACACACAGTTATACGTTATTTAAAATAATAACATAAATAAGTCATTAAAAATATAAAAGTAAAACAACATACACACACATACAAGGTGAATGGCTTCTGAAAGATAAAGCCAGATTGTTCTCTGCCCTCCACATGTACCCCACATACATACGAGCCTTCATACACATGGGTATATGTGTGCACACGCACACACAATGACCCATAGACGGCTCTCCAGTGCTTTACCTTCTAAGAAAACATGAGACCAGAGAGAGACTTAGAGGTCATGAGTCAAGAATAAATTGGCACACAGCAAGACACATGAACTATCTCAGGAAGATCCAAAGAGAGAAACAACCCGAAACCTCAAGGCCTCAGCTAGAGAAAGAAGGGCATAGAGACCACAGGTGAACCAGGAGGGAGGTTGGAAAAACCAGATGAGGGAAGCAGAGGCAGGAGGATCCCTGGAGCTCCTGCCATTTAGTCAAATCAATGAGTTCCTGATTCAGTGAGAGTTCCTTTCTCAAAAAGTAAGGTAGAGAGTGATTGAAGAAGCCACTTCTGGCTTTGACACATATATGCACTCCTATGTACACACACACACACACACACACACACAATCATGTACTCATGCACAAGCACACACGTACACACAATCATGCTCTCATGCATGAGCATACATGCACACAACTCACACACACACACACACACACACACACACAATCATGTACTCATGCATGAGCACACACATACACACAATCATGCTCTCATGCACAAGCATACATGCACACATGCACACATGCACACACACACACACACACACACACACACACAGATCACATGAGGAGAGTGATGACTGTCACTATTTTCCTTTCTTAAACAGGGAAGAGCAGGCATGATAGAATGGCTTCTCCACTGTCCATCCAGCAGCTTCAGCCCACTGCCTAGTTCATGAGTTTATATACATACATGGCACCATGGCCCAGTGAGTCAAACCCCAGGATGTGGCTGGAAAGAGGCAATGAAGACAAGTAGATTCTGAAGAAGGGGCAGCCAGCATGGAGTCTACCTGATGGTAGTTGAATACTACTTTTCATTTCTTTATTTTCTTTTCTGAAATTTTTAGGTATTTATATTCTCCTAACAGAGCATTTCAACAGCTTGCAAGCAACCCACAGGCTATAACTTTCCCTTCAGGAAGTATAATGCTATTTTCAAGGTCTCATATATTCTGGGGTGTCCCAGAGCCCCAAACCAAGTCCTCATTTTTTTTATATATACTTTCTCTAATTGGCGACAAAATCAATCATTTCTGATATGATTTGATTTGGCAAAACAGAACTTCGTAGCAAAAGTAATTAATGTTAAATCTTCAGTGCATCAGAGAAAAAAAATGGTGCTAATGAGGAATGGATGTTATAACGAAGGTCAAAGGTAACATTCCAATTGCAGGTTTTTGCCAAGGGCTGGAAAGGGCATCTGAATGATGTTGCAAATTGGGAGTTGGAAGAATAAAACCTTGGTAACTGTTGATAATGTGTAATCCAGGCAGAAAGGGATTTTCATCTTCTCTCTCAGCTCTCTTTCTTCATGGGTACAGGCTGGAACCAAAGGCAACTTTCAGCTTTTTAAGATATCCAAAATATTAATAAAAAAAATCTCATAAAAGATAGTCTCCACTTAATAAGCTGGGAGAAGCGGGTATTTGGGGCTTATCTGAGGTTTTTTTGTTTGTTTGTCTTTTTATATCTGGTATGTTCATGAGATACCAATGCTCTCCATCAATCACTAAGTCTGAACAAAACAAACGTAAGGAGAATGTGCTTGTCATGTAGCTGTCTCCTTCTGACTGAAACAAACCATCCAGGACTGAGGCTTTTTAAGACTCTGAAGGGAAACAAACTCACAAGTTTCAGGAACTACCAGAAACTTAACAAGACTCACAGGCTCCTTCTCAGGGTTATATAAGCAGTGACAACTGGTGGGAAAGGGGTCTCTTCTAATGCTTCAACTGCCTTCAAGTGCATAGGGAGCTCTAGATATGCAGCTTTGCAAGGAATGCTGATTTTAAGAGTAGTCATCCTTGCTTTCAATGATGTACCCACCTTTGAGTAACACACACTCCTAATAAATTCACCAGTTCTCTAATCTAGGCTTGGGTGGAACTGTTTCTTTGGTCTGTCACCAGTGTCACGTTTGGGGTGAACAGACATTTATTTGTATATCCCTAGGAAAAGTCGCACAATATGTTTCTCCCAGGTTTCTCAAAGTTGCATTTACACTGTCCATTCAGGGGATGGACGGTCCACTGAACTGTATTTGCCACACCATCAGCTACAGGCAGACAGCTTCACTCCCTGTGTTGATATGCACTATGCATAGTGGAAAACGGTTTGACTCATAGTCCTTCCTACCTAGCTCATTAGCTCGCACCGGTAGTCTGTCTTCTGATTCCATGTGTGAGTCTTAATAAGTGCTCACTTGCTTAACCCATTGTTCTTCAACCCAGAAAGGGCTTTCCTCCCATAAGTTTCCTCAATTACTTTTATAAATTTGCAGCAGGAATCCAGCTTATGGTGACCATGGAATCCCAATTAAAAGGACTGTTTTTGCAGGACCCCAAGAAAGACACAGGGATCGCCCAAATGATGGAGAAATGGATGAGATCTACATGAGCAGCCTGGACGTGAGTGGGGGTAATGAAGGGAGAGGGTGGAGGGAAAGAGAGCTTGGGGGAGCAGGAGATCCCAGCTGGATCAAGAACAGAGAGGGAGAACAAGGAATAGGACACCATGGCAAATGAAGACCACATGAGAATAGGAAGAAGCAAAGTGCTAGAGAGGCCCACAGAAATCCAAAAAGATGCCCCCACAATAGACCGCTGGCAATGCTCGAGAGACAGCCCAAACTGACCTACTCTGGTGATGGGATGGCCAAACACCCTAATTGTCATGCTAGAAACCCCATCCAATGACTGAGGGAACTGGATGCAGAGATCCACGGCCAGACCCCTGGTAGAGCTCCGGGAGTCCAGTTGGCGAAAGAGAGGAGGGTTTGTATGAGCAAGAATTGTTGAGACCAAGGTTGGATAAATCACAGGGACAAATAGCCAAATGAATGGAAACACATGAACTATGAACCAATGGCTGAGGAGCCCCCAACTGGATCAGGTCCTCTGAATAGGTGAGACAGTTGATTGGCTTGATCTGTTTGGGAGGCATCCAGGCAGTGGGACCGGGGCCTGTGCTCATTGCATGAGTTGGCTGTTTGAAACCTGGGGCTTATACAGGACGCTTGGCTCAGCCTGGGAGGAGGGGACTGGACTTGCCTGGACTGAGTCTACCAGGTTGATCTCAATCCTCGGGGGAGTCTTTGCCCTGGAGGAGGTGGGAATGGAGGGTGGGCTTGGGGGAAGGCGGGGGGGGGGGGGGAGAACAAGGGAATCCGTGGCTGATATGTAGAATTAAATTATATTGTAAAATAAAATAAAAAGTACTGTTTTTGATAGGGCTACTACTCTTCTCTGCCAAGGAGCATTTGAACTCTGGTCTTCATGTAAAAAGAAACTGGCCTTTTGTGGAAGCTCCTGAAGCATGTGAGCTTTACTTTCTGAGTAGTTGCTTCTTTAGTTCTGAGGTCATTGGTGTGTGAAGGGACTCTGCAAGGATGTTATCCCCATGTCACTAACCACAATCTATCTCCTTATCTGCATCTTATCCAAAACACCACAGATAAACCAAATGTACTTCTTCCCATACTGCTATGCTCTTGGTACAGTCACTAGGAGCTGGCTCTACACTGTGGTCAGGTAGTTCCAATTCCTTAATTACGATGATCATTTATTCAACAGTGGCCATGTAGCCGTTATGATTAGGTAACGTTAATAGAACAATACAGGAAATAGTGTCGGGTTTCCCAGCAGACAATCTGTTTTCCAATCAAGTTGGAGAAGAGGGAAGATAGAGGAAGACTGTCAAAGATGCCCCTTTGGTGACCAGCATGAAGAACACTATGATGACAAAGTCATGGACTGAGAAACATGGTGTCCGGATGGAGCACATCTACCAGGCACTCGGGTCAGAGTGCATGACTGCGTCAGAGGCTAACTGCACAGGAGACTAATGCATCAGCCGGGATTCCTACGAGAGAACCGGAAGGAAGCAAGCTGGTGTGAATCAAGTTTAAGGAATCATTCATGAAGATTTGGTAACTAAAGTTGGCACTGAAAACAGGGCTTAGCTAGCACTTCCTCTCCCCCAGCCCTCCCCTTACAGCAAATGACATGTTCACCCTGGCCCTTCTTAGTTGCAAAGGAAACTAAGTAGCGAAAAGAGGAAGCTAATTAGGCTAGAGTGAACCATAGAGCTAATTAGAGGTAGGGGGTAAGGGGTGGTCCTCATAGTTCCCTAAGAACTATCTTGCATGTCCTAAAAGGGTTTGGAGGGAGGGAGTGAACAGGGAGGACCTCGGAGTACTGGAAACTGGAGTACAAACAGAAAGGAGAGCTCATCTTTACCAGAAGCAACCCAAGCCAGGGCTCTGGAGAGCTAAGAACAAATACCACTTGACTCTAGGAATACAGGACAGGCACGGGGAAGAACAAAAATAGCTTTCAAGAGCTTACCCACAGGCAGCTAGTTAGGAGCATGTCTTCCATTAGGGCAAGGCTAAGCCAGTCACGTGACTGGAAGACCAGACTTGACTGTAACTGGAGTACCAGAGTTCGGTGTTACACGTCCCTTACAAATGCCAAGGAGCAGAGTCCGGAATTGAATCTTCAAAACCGCTTGATTCAGAGATCTGGCTGTCCACGAGAACAGTAGAACAATATCCCCCAAAGTCTGGCTTGCACCTCATCTCCAGCCAGCAGTGTATACAGGGAGAGGAGGAAGGGCAGCGGGGACGGCACAGGGCAGCGGGGACGGTACTGGGCAGCGGGGACGGTACTGGGCAGCGGGGACGGTACTGGGCAGCGGGAATGGTACTGGGCAGCGGGAACGGTACCGGGCAGCGGGGACGGTACTGGACAGCGGGAATGGTACTGGGCAGCGGGGACGGTACCGGGCAGCGGGGACGGTACTGGACAGCGGGAATGGTACTGGGCAGCGGGGACGGTACTCAGCCATCCCGGAGCTCAGGCTGGCCTGTCTGACCAGGCGGTCAGCTCATTTCTGAGATTTGTGGGTCCTGTGCCTCGGTCATCATCACTCCTTCACTCTCCCCTCCTTCTCTGGACGTCAGGCACTTAAAATGCTGAGTTAAGCTTCTGCTGCTATCAACCTTGTATTCCTCCAGGGGCGTGTGAGCTGGGAGGGGGAGGAATCTAGCAAACCAGCCATTACCAGTGAGCATGCGCTGAACGGGTAAGAATGAGCGGGTGTCGATTCTTTGCTACAGTGAAGAGACAAGAGCGCATCTATAACACAAAATCTGGAGTGCTCCGGTCCACCCCTCCTGTCCCCTGTCAGTCAGAACCAGGAAGGCTAGCTGAAGCAGAGCATCACGCAGAGAAGCAGCAGGCTCTGGGAGCATCTGATGCCATGTGGAGTCTCGGGGTGGATGTGGAGAACTGGGGCTATGGTTGAGCAGCTGAATAATTTCTTAATTCCTCACCATTACCACAGGGGACAGTGTCAATGGCAGCCAGGAGCAAAACGGGCCAGCTTTCGATGCAAAGTTTTTCAAACGCAGATTCTCTGATGTTTTAACAGTACATACAATGGCTCCTGTGATGCTGGAGTTACAGACCCGGTGGCCTTGTCGCTGTTTTAGAGAACCGAGACAAAGGTGTAACATTCCCTTGACTTCCACTCAACTTTCTAGGACCCCTCCCTGTGGCTTCTCTCCAACCCGGACTCTAAGTTCAGTGGGGGAACTCCTCCATTAAGGCCCATCTTCTGCTTCCATGATAGGGAAATGGTAGGGGTGAGGCACAAGACCGCCTGGGGTGTTCTGAAAGCAAGCAGAGCAGATGGTTGGAGTCTAGAGGCTTGTCAAGCAAGGCACATCCTCACAAAGTCCGCTGCCAGTCCAGTGCTGGAGCAACCAAAAGCAACCTGAACAGGACCCCCCCCCCCACCTCCCCAAAAAAGAACCAAGTGTTGGGTGAATGTCACAGAAAGATACTATGACCTAGGTGCTATGTAATGATGTTATTGATGACCTTGTAGAAGGTCAGAAAACTCCTGACGCAGCACTTTTGAGCATGTGTGACTTTCCCGTGCACTAGCCCACCCCACCCCCCGTTCTCAGGAATGTCTTTCTCTTGCTAAAACAAGAACAAAACAAACAAACAACAAAAAGGTCTCTATTACTGCACAAAATATCTTACTAAGTGTGTATGCCTGGTGCAATTCTTTGTCCCAAGACACTAGAACCCCAAAACTCCATTGGGCGCCCTTTATATTCAGATCCATGCTGAGTGGCTATGTTCTCTGCTGTCTTACCTTTCATGTCTTCCCTTAGCCATTTTCCATCCACAGATGCCTTTATTCTGCTTCTGCGGTGTAAATCCTCTGGTCTTTGCTGTGTTTAGAATTAGCCTAGCCTCTCCCGTCTCTTGCAATAAAGTCAACCAGTTTTACAATAGTCTAGAATTAGGTCTTTTCCCCCATTTTCACCCTGTTCTCTTCTTTTTCCTTCCACACCTCTTCCCACCCTTTCTAGTCTTTTCTAAACAGTTCTTTGTTTAAGAAAACTAGTAAGTGGTCCTCAGTCTCTTTATCTTCCATTCAAGTAGTAGAAGGAGACTGGGATGATGGTAAAGCAGTAGGATGCTCACCTTGCAAACATGAGCAGCTGGGTTCAATGCTCAAAAACCCCATCAAATTCCAGGTATCACAGCACTGGCTTAATAATCCCAAGATGCGAGATGGGAGATGGGAACCGGAAGCTCACTGGCCAGCTGGTCTAGCCAAATGGTGAAGTTACAGGTCAATGGGAGACCCTGTCTCGAGGAAAATGTGGAGGGTCATGGAGGAAAGCACGAGTTGCCCTCTGACCACATGCACATAGGCATCCACAGACACACATGAACACACACACACACACACACACACACACACACACACACACACACACAAACCCTTTTTTAAAAAATTCTCTAATGACCAGACCACCATACTTTGCAGAGACCCCTGGTCCCCAAATGTTCACATCTAACTCTTCTGCCGAGCATTCGACAGCTTTGCTGATTAATGCAAATAGTAGTAACTACCCGAGAATGTCATTTGGAAGTTAAGTGGAAAAGCCAATTGTGCATTATGAATCTGAAATTGCTTTCATTGGGATGCTCTGGAATGGAATTATCAAGGCTCTCTTTAATTAATTTGGTGGAGAAGTTTATTGTGTGGAGCTGCTGGGATAAACGCATGAGCTCTGATAAGACAGGCAGGCTTCGGCCATTGGAGTGCTGAAACTCCTGAGCTTTGTGGTCTAGAGAAGTGGCCCCCACACACCGGTTTGGTTACCTGGCAACTCACAAGTGACTCGGTTGCAGGTAGGGGGGTGGAGGTCCACGGATGGCTCCCTCCTTCGTGGTGTTCATCATCTGTATAGGAGGCTATTGTGCAGGTACATTGAATGTCAATGACAATGGGCTTTGTCAGCCTACCAAAGGAGCTGGAAATTCAAGAAAGCAATTGAATAAATAAAGGGATTCAATAATGTGAAAGCTTCACTCTTAAGGGTGAAGAAGCCACATACTTGGGCCTGGAAAATCCATTTCTTTCGTTAAAATGATAATGTTTGCCTCCTAGCAGAGAGGCAATGAGTCACTCTGACACATCTGACTCCACCTCCTGGGCTTCATCTCCCTCCCCTGAGCACAGCACACTGACTTCATATCTCTCCCCTGAGCACTTAGTGGTGAGTCAGGACAGGACAACTTCATCCAAACTGTAGCAAGGAGGCCAGTGCTCTTCAAAGATGCTTCAGAGTTTTCAAGAATTCCCTCAAAGTGTGCTTTCTGGGGCGGCAGCAGGAGATGGCTCAGTGGGTGAGCATGCTTACTGTACAAGTTTACAGAACCTGAGTTCAAATCTCCCAGACCCACATAAAACAGCCAGGTGTAGCTTTACGCGCATCTGTAACTTAGCATTATCAGGGCCAGAGACAGGACTCACTGGGGATTGGTGATCATCTGTTAGCAAACACACTTTTTTTTTTTTTTTTTTTTTTTTGAGACAGGGTTTCTCTGTGTAGCTTTGGAGCCTTTTCTGGAACTCGCTCTGTAGACCAGGCTGGCCTCGAACTCACAGAGATTCGCCTGCCTCTGCCTCCCAAGTGCTGGGATTAAAGGCGTGTGCCACCACCACCTGGCCAGCAAACACACTTTTAAAAAGAATGTTTGGGGCAGATCTGGAGTACAGAATGGGGCTTGGGGAAGGGACCTTATAGCCCTTCCTCCGGCCCTCCCTTCCCATCTCGCTGAGAGAGGGGCTATGTAGAAGGCAAAAACAGATCACCCTAAAACTCTAGTGTGGGAGACTGTTAGGGGGAGTGAGCCCCGTGTGCAAAGCACCTCCGTTTTGGGTGGGCTGTGACAATCCCCATACCAGCACTTTGGTTTCCAGAACTATACTAACCTATTTCTCTAGATTCTTGCCTTTCTTCCTTAAATCCCAGTAAGGGCCGACCACAAGAGATGTTTATTCACCCTGACATTCTTCAATTTACCACCCCCTGGTTAGCCCAGCAATAGCCAACCAGAGTCCAAAAAAGGAAACTTTCAGCCCCCACCCCCCACTTCTTTCTTTCCTGTAACTACCCCATTGGCTCTCATTCTTACACCTCTGTAGATTTTTCCTCCCCCACGCCCCCCAAAAGTCTATTCTGTCAGAGCCAGTTTGAGATGGCTCAGTGGTTAAAAGTCGTAGCTGCTCTTCCAGAGGACCTGGGTTCGCTTCTCAGCATCCATATTGTCAATCACAACTGCCTGTACTCCAGTTCCAGGGGATCTAACGCCCTCTTCTGGCTTACTTGGGCAATGTGTGCACACAGTGCACAGATGTACACACAGGCACATAACCCATACGTATAAAGTAAAAATAAATCTTTTTTTAAAGGTCTGCACTTTGACGGAGTTGCTTGGTGTCTCCCTGTTGTTTCTCCCCATTGACCTCACAGACCTCTTTGACAAAAAGATACTTTGAACTGAGTATGTTGAGAAACTGTGGATTCAGAAGTAACCCATTACGGATTAGGGGTTATCCTTTTTAAGAAAAACTTCAGTTTTTGCAGTCAATCTCCATTTGTGAGAGTTCACCCTTCTGCATCAAGAACAGAGGGGATATTCTAGAATCTTAGTGGAGAGAATCAGAGGTGCTCACTCACGGATAGGGAGAGCCCTGAAGGATGTGCACAGCAAATTCCCCCTCGTTTGCTGGGCTTTTCCTAGATGATGACTGTCACCACATCCATCTTTGTTTCTTTGTTGTTGTTGCTGTTGTTGTTTGTTTGTTTGAGACAGGGTTTCTCTGTGTAGTTTTGGTGCCTGTCCTGGATCTCACTCTGTAGACCAGGCTGACCTCGAACTCACAGAGATCTGCCTAGCTCTGCCTTCCAAGTGCTGGGATTAAAGGCGTGTGCCACCACTGCCCAGCTCCATCTTTGTTTCTACAGACAAGTTTTTAAGCCCTGATGTGGTGGTTTAAAAGAAAATGGCCCCCAAAGGGAGTGGCACTATTAGGAGGTGTCACTTTGTTGGAGGAGATGTGTCACTGTGGGGGCGGGCTTTAAGGTCTCTTTTCTCAAGCTTCACTTGGTGTGACAGTCAGTCGTCTTCCTGTGGCCTCTGAATCAAGATGTAGGACTCTCAGCTCCAGCAGCATATCTGCCTGCATGCCACCATGCTCCTCCCTTGTCATGATGATAATGGACTGAACTTCTGAAACTGTAAGCCAGTCACCCCAAGTAAATGTTTTTAATCTATAAGAGTTGCTGTGGTCATGGTGTCTCTTTACAGCAGTAAAAAAGCCCTCACTAAGACACCTGGGCTACCTTTGGGGTAAAGCACTTGTCAACCCAGTGAAGCTGTAACTGGTGCTCCCAGCACCACAACACATGTGCGCACGCACACACACACACACACACGCACACGCACGTGTGTGCGCGCGCACATACATGCATATACATGTGCACACACACATGCACACACACATGCACACACACATGCACACACATACACGCGCGCACACACACATACATGCATATACATGTGCACACACACATGCATACACACATGCACACACATGCATACACACATGTACACACACATCACCTCTTTAAATCTTCCCTCAGTAGCTAGTAGAGATTGGTAGCCCCCCAGTAGCCCTCCAGGAGCCCAGCAATTGGTAGCCCCCCAGCAGCCCTCCAGGAGCCCCCAGCAGCCCTTCAGGAGCCCCCAGCAGCCCTCCAGGAGCCCCCAGCAGCCCCCCATGCCTTCAGCACTAGATCAGGACTGCTAGGGCATCCAGCCTTGTAGACTGAGTGACTACTGGGTTCTCAGCTTCTCCAGTATGAGATAGCCATGGTTGGACTACCCAGCCCCTACACTGCAAGCCTAATGAATTCCCCTTGTAAAATATATTCAGTCTATTGGTTCTGTTTCTCCAGAGAACCCTGACTAACACAGTACAGGTTGAGAATTGATTCAACTCCCTTTTCTCAAGTGTTTCCAGCATAGGTTGTTGGATCCACAGAAGCAGAACACAGCGATGAAATGCAAGTGCCCGCATCTCTCCGGGTGTCTCCCTTATGCTTTAAGACAGACAAGCTAGCAAACATCTGTTTGTTGTTCTCTGGTTAATCTGTCTTTTGTTAGGGCAATTTGTCTAAGTAAGAGCTCAGAGCAGTAGATGAAAAATTATCCTCTGTGGTTCCAAACCATTGAGCCAGGCCAGAGATTTTCAAGCTTTCCTATAAAGAGCAACTAGAGAATAGTTTAAGCTTTGCAGACCAAGAGACAAAATTGAGACTATTATGTGGGTACTGATGTGCCAATTTGAAATGTAACCACTCACAAATGTAAAAATCATTCTTAATTGATGGACCATACAAAAGTAGATGGAACAAAAAGACAAATACTGCCTAATTCCCTTTATATGAGATATGTACAATAGTCAGAGACACGGAGAGAAAAAATAGAATTGTCATTGCTGAGAACGGAGGGAAGTAAGGAGTTATTGTCTAATGTCTACAGAGGCTCAGTTTTGCAAGACGAAAGCAGTCCCAGAGATGGATGGCGACGACGGCTTCACCACAGCAGGAACTAGTTTGAGAGCAGTGTGCTGTACCCTTGGACACCGGTAGGATGGGAAGTGTTATGGCGTGTATATTTTAACGCAAAAGCATTTTAAGAATAAGAATAGATGGCCATTTTGTAGTTGACAGCAACTAGCCCCTCTAGGAAATTGAGACCCATATGTGTTTGCAAAAAAAAAAAATAATAATGTAGGACGAGGCTGTAGAGATGCTCACTAGGTAAAGAAAGCATTAGCTGAATAAGAGGAAAGATCCAAGTGTGAGCACTCAGAACCCACATAAGAATCTAGGTGTGGAGGCACGTGCCTGTAATCCCAGTGCTAGGGAGAGAGAGACGGGAGGACCTCTGGGGTTTGCTGGCCTGCCAGTAAGAAACCCTGTCTCAAAAAGAAGGAGGAGGAGGTAGAAGGAGGAGGGCATGGTGGTTCATGTGTTTAATCCCAGTGCTTGGGAGGCCGAGGCATGTGGATCTCTGCAAGTTCCAGGCCAGCTGGGGCTACACAGTGAGACTAAGTAAAGAATGATTGAAGAAGACATCTTATATAAAATTCTGGTTTCCAAATGCATGTACACATGTGCATGCAAACACACACACACACACACACACACACACACACACACACACACACACACACACACACACACAATGAAGAAACTGGATATTCCAACTGAAATTGAAGCATCAGGATGAAAAATAAAATAAGTCATTCACTTGTGTCTATTCTAAAAAGACTTAAACACTTGTGTTTCCCTAGGCCAGAGTCACTTTTATAAAAGGGACCAGGTGAGCGTACGGCTCTCCTGTGGCCCATTCTCATCCTTGTTTTTTCTTGCTGCACACTTCTTCCTCTCAGTAGCTTCCTGTCATTTGACTCTCCTCTCCCCTTGTGCCCGACCTGCCCTTTTCCAGGGTCACAGAGTTTTCCACAGAGGAGTGCCCCTCTCTGCTAAGGTGCCAAGGATAATGCTAACTGTTGGCGCAAATCAAACTCCCAGCTTGGACATTATTCATTTTGAGACCCTATAAAACATGCTCATGTCATCGTGTCTGTCAGTGGCAGTGGCACCAGGCTACACACAGAGCAGACCTTTGTTGACAGCTCCATTTGTGCAAGGTGCTAGACCAGCTGCTAATGCAGTGTGTCTAATCCTTTCACTTTCAAAAAAATTTATGCATGGGGGGGGTGTTTTGTATATGGTATTTTGTGTACGTCTGTCCACCATGTGTGTGTCTGGTGCCCACAGAGGGCATCAGACTCAATAGCTCTGGAGTTACAGAGGGTGGTGAGTCACCATATGAGTGCTGGGAATTGGACCCGGGTCCTCTGGAAAAGCAGCCAGTGCTCATAACTGCTGAGCCATCTCTCCCTCTCCTTTCAAATTCCTCTAACACTGCCTAAAAAGCCCCCAAAGAACCGGGCCCTTTGATGCTGTGGTGGTTTGAATGTAATTGGCCCCCATAATCCCATAGGGAGTGGCACTATTAGGAGGTGTGGCTTTATTGGAGTGGGTGTGGCCTTGCTGGAGGAAGCATGTCACTGTGGGGGTGAGCTTTGGGGTTTCCAATGATCAGGATACCACCAAGTTTGTCAATCAACTTCTTGTTGCCTCTGAGTCAAGATGTAAGGACTGTCAGCTCCAACACCACATCTGGTCTGCCTGCACGCTGTCATGTTCCCTGCCATGATGATAATGGACTGAACCTCTGAAACTGTAAGCAAACCACCCCAATTAAATGGTTCCTCTATAAGAGTTGCCGTGGTCATGTCTCTTCACAATGGAAACCCTAACTGACACAGATTGGGCTTTCTACCCAAATCTCAGCTCCATTCACTATCTCTTGTAGGAACTTGGGCAACGGGTCTAATCCCACTGAGTCCCAGTTTGCATGTCGCAAACAGAGGTGACACTTAATCCACAAAGATTAAAATTATAAATAGAAGTCGAGTTGAGTGTGGTGTTAGCACTGCATTAGGAATGGATGCTAACTCTGATGGTTAGTCAGTCTTGGTTGCCAACTTGATGGGATCTAGAATCATCTAGAAGCAATCCTTTAATAGAGGGGGGCATCATCCCCTGGCCTATGGTCCCAAACTGAATAAAATGAGAGAGTGAGCTGAGCACCAACATTCACCACTCTGCTTCCTGACTGCGGGTGTCATGTGACCAGCCACTTCCAGCTCCTGCCACCCTGACTCCCCACCATGACGGACTGGACCCACAAACTGTGAGCCAAGAAAACCCTTCCCTAAGTTGCTTTGGTTGGGTGTTTTGCCATAGCGACCAGAACAGTAACAAATACAACAATCTGAACAAGACCAATCTGAACAATCTGCCAATCCTCTCTCTGCTTCACATGAAGGGCGGATACTTCATTATCATCCATGCTTGTGTATGGCTAGACAAGGTGTTAGGTGCATACTAAGCAATGTGTGGGCACACAGAACTGGGGGTTGGGGCCAAGGTTCACCTCTGGCCTCTATATTTCCTTACACAGAAACGTGCAAGTACCCACAAACAAAACAATAACGAAAACCAAAACACCTGCAAGTCTGACTCTGTGTGTTAGCTGGATTCCTACCACTGTAACAGAATAGCAGACATAGTCAACTCCAAAAGAGGAAGTTCGGGCTCATGGCTCTAGTCCACAGTGTGTATGTGTGTGTGTGTGTGTGTGTGTGTGTGTGTGTGTGTGTGTGTGTGGTTTTATTATTTGATTATTTCTGAGACAGGTTCTCACTATGTACCTCTGACTGGAACTCTCTCTGTAGACCTCAGGTTAGCCTCAAATGCAAAGAGATCTGCCTGCCTCCCACATGTTGGGTTTAAAGTCACCTCTCCTGGGCTCTCACTGTTCCTTGATCTCTGGCAAGGCAGAACATCATGGTGGGCATGGTTGCACATGACAGACAAGGCCACTCACTTCATTGTGTCAAGACCTTGGGTATATTTCAGGGAATCCCAGTGACTTTTCTTTTTAAATCCTTTAATTAGCATATATTAGTAACAATGGTTTTATTTAGACACCTTCATACATGCACATAACAATTTTGTTCGTATTTCCTCTCATTACCTTCTCCTGTGTTCTCCTACCCTTATTGATCCCCTTTCTCTTCCTAGCTGCCCCCCCCCCTTTAGCTCAAGAGTTTTGTAACTGCTATTTTATGAATCAATGAGTTTCACTTATGTTACTTTCAGGAGCATACATAAGGGCCTGCAGTTTTTAAATTACATTTATTTACTTACGTGTGTGGCAGGATGGTGGGGGAGGGCAGAGAACAAGCTGCAGGAGTTGGCTCTCCCCACCACGTGAGTCCCAGGAATCGAACCTGGGTCCTCAGGCTTGGTAGTGAGTGCCTTTACTGACTGAGCCAACTCATCTGCCCTGAGTGATTTCTGAGAACATGGCACCTTACTATGGCTACACAAAAGCAACCTCTACATATTCCCAAGAGGGGTGGCCTCATGAGCCTCTGGTCCCTCTGGTTTCACCTGGTTTCTGAACATCGCTTCCTGAGGGTGAATGTGAATCCAGTCAGAGAAGAAGACAGGAGCTGGAGACTGCACGTGGCCAGTCAGCCTCTTCTTCGCCACATGTCACCACCAGGGGGCGTCGATCTTTTATCTTAGTCACCTAGGCTGGCCTGGAACCTAACATCCTCTTTCTCCACCACACAGCTTCCAGCCCCGCCACCCAAAGTTCTCCTAAATGCCACAGGGAAAGGGTAACTCTAGCCCTTCAGCACCGTGTTAGAAGGAGGATGAACTTTAACCTGAAGCTGTGCCAGGAACGTGAAATATCCCTGATGGGTTACTAGCTTCCTGCAGAGATCACCTGAGTCTGAGCTCAGGAAGACATTTCACGCTTGACTGGGTTCCAGTCGTCAGTTCTGTTAAAATCAGCAGAGGCTTTTGCTATTCCTGTTGAGTTAATCTTCAGAGAAATGTAGAGAGGCGAGGAGAGAGGATGAGAAGAGAAGAAGATGTGACGAGGGGGAAGAGGACAGGAGGAGGAGGAAGGGAAGAAAAGGAGGAGGGAGGAGGAGAGAAGAGAAAGAAGAGGAGGATAAGGGGAGGAGGAGGAAGGGGAAGAAACGGAAGGTGAAAGGAAACACCCAAACTGGAGATGGTAGAGCATGCCTGCTTTCAGTCCTCCCTGGTGCCGCTTTGGTTGGCTTGAATCCTCCAATAAGGGGTTCAGTGGAGAAAATGATGTAAACATCCAAAAAGAAACAGGTGTAGCTGGGCGTCACTCCAGTAGTAACATCTGTGAAGAAGAAAGCCAGGGAGGACAAGAGGCAAGGAGCATCACCCTTCAGTGCAGTTCCAGAGTGCTGCCCAGTCCTAGGGCAAAGGTGGTCCTCAGGTGAGCCTGCATGGGGCAGGAATGGCTCCCTTGAGGCCCTGCTCATGCTTAGAGTTGGTTGGGAGCAGACAAAGTGGGGAAATCATGGTGTCTGTGGAAACCTGATAGATCTAAATGCCCACAACAGCTCCATGACTCTCTCTCTCTCTCTCTCTCTCTCTCTCTCTCTCTCTCTCTCTCTCTCTCTCTCTCTGTGTGTGTGTGTGTGTGTGTGTGTGTGTGTGTGTGTGTCTGTGTAGTCCATGTCAGGTAGCTCACAACCACCTGTAAGTCCAGGTTTGAGAGAACCTGACACTGTCTTCTGGCATCTGCTGGCACCTGCATGCGTGTGCACATACCCACACATAGACCCACACACACAATTAAAAATACACCTTTTTAAAAATTTCACTCTCAGAAAATCTCATATTCACATGAAGTTGGAGTAGCAGTGCTGATGGAACAGACTTGGGCCAGCCCTAATATGTTATGAATTTTGAGAAAGGATCTAGGGCCTAATTTATTCTGAAACCCGCAGTGGGCTGCAAGAATATAGTATAGAGATTCAGCAGTATATAGTAAGTTATATCTTGATCAACCAAGGAGTCCTTCAAGAGGAAGCCATTTATCAAGGAATATTTGGTGTTATTTAGCTATATATATATCAGCTGTCTTCTGCTATGAAATTATTGTGTGCCCATATACTACTAGGCCATATGACAAAGAATTAAGCTTCTCAGACCTACTGCTGATCCACTAGGTAACTAACATCCCTACAGAGCCTAGGAGACAGGTGGGCTGTAGATGCCTAGCTTTGTTTCTTGTGCAAATGAAGCTCAGAGCATCCCTTCCCTTCAGGCCTAGTAGCATCACAGAGCTATTGACTCAGGACAATAGGGCTTTTACATAACCAGATGCAGTAAAGACTAGGGTAGATTTCCTGGGCCAGAGAGCTGCATGGCCAAAGAGAAGGGAGGAAGGCGGAGATTCTGTAGATAGTAAGGCAGAATGGCTCAGGTGAGGAGCAAGGAAGGGTATTTTGTAGATTGTAAGTGAATCAGGTCAGGAGAGGAGAAGAGGGAGGAAAGATGGAAGGTGTAGGAACAGAGGATGAAGATGAGAACACAGGTATAAGAACTTAGTTACTATTAGGCTATGAGGGGACAGAAAAAGAAGGGACACAGAGGAACTAAATGTCAGGACGGAGCTGAAGCTGTATTGATAGAATTTTGTCACAGAGAAATAAAGTAAATGAGCAAAAGAGCATGATATACATAGATTCTTTTCTTCAGATAATCCCACACCGGACACAGTGTCTTTCCCAGGTCTCAGGGCAAGCCCCTGGGAAAATTCCATTAAAACCTCTTCTCCCTTTCTTTCTGTATCACCTTCCCATTTCTCCTCTTTTTTCCCCAGTAAGTGCTTTGGAACCTGTCTGTGGTGGTCTGCATTTTCTCTTGGGGATAGCGGGCTATGCAACCCTTCCCAGAGAGCACTAGTCTGTGTTTTCCTCTGGTAGACAATCACAAACTGTTCCTTTACCACAAACAAGAAAACTTCATGATGACAAGATGGCTCAGCACCTGCCATGGAAGCCCAATGACTTAATTCTCTCCCCCAGAACCCACATAAAAGTGCCAGATGTGGAGGCACACATCTGTGATCCCAGCACTTCTACACTACAGTGAGATGGGAGGCAGGGACGGGAGAGTTAGTAAGATACTCGTGGGCCAGCATAGAGCACACAGCATGGCAGACACACAGAGACCCTACCTCAAAGACAAGGTAGAAGAAGAGAGATGACTCCTGGGAGTTGCCCTCTGACCTCTGCACAGGTGCCATGACATACACACATCTGTATATCACACACACACACACACACACACACACACACACACACACACACACACACACACACGCTAATAATGAAGAATTTAATTTTAAAAAATTTAAAAGGGAGAATGGTCAGTGAATGAAATTGTTCTAGAGTTTGATGTTGCTGTCTGAAGAGAGCACTGCCTTTCAATGTGTCTTGTAGTAGGAAGATTTCCTGTGTCCCAGCCTGCTGACAGTCAGGACAAGTCATGTCCCCCAAGTAAACACACAGAGGCTTATATTAATTTAACTGCATGGCTATGGCTCAAGCTTTCTGCTAGCTATCTCTTATATCTTAAATTAGCTCATAACTATTAATCTATGTATAGCCACATGTTTGTGGCTTTACCTGCGTCCCATTAGATGTTGCTCCTTGGGCGGCTCACTGGTGTCTCTCTGCCTTCTCCCTGTCTCTCTCTTTGAATTTTCCACCTGCCTCTAAACTGCCTTGCCATAGGCCAAGCAGCTTTATTTATCAATCAATCAGAGCAACACATATTTGCAGCATACAGAAAGACATTCCCCCATCAGTGTCTGTTCCCTCTGAGCTTCTGGTTGGCATGGATGGAGACGGGGATGGTGGAAGTGATTAGGTGCACACTTGTACTCATCTGAACTATGCTGGAGTCAGGGAGGCCTGCTGTGTTCATGAGAAGGCGTTGGGCTTTATGATGTCACCAAGGTCACCTGCAGGACATCAGTTTTGTAGCTGAGAGACCTAACCTGAAGGAAAAAGAAAATAGGGCCCTTTTATCAGAAATGGCACAGTCAAAACAGGGGCAGGGGGATGCACAGAAGAAAAATATGTTAATAACAGGAAACACTCTGTGAGGGTTTTCACCGCACTAGGCAACCCTTGCACTTTCCACATGATCATTTCTATCCTCACAGTGCCAGGAGACAGATGCTTATTAGCCTCATTTTATGTTGAGGGAACTTAGGTGAGGCAACATGCCCCAAGACAGACAGACAGACAGACAGCATCCAGGCATCGGTCAGACCATCCGAGGCTCTGCAGTTTTAACTACACCAGCTCTACCCTATACACTGCTGGGGCTGTCCAGAGAAAGAGATGCTGTGTTTGAAAATTAGCTCTGCTGGCCGTGCGTTCCTACCTCCCATGAAAACTTAGGATGGATCCCCATCACCCCACACTGGGCATCATCAGCACACCTGTTATCCCAGCATTCCTGAAGTAGAAGCAGGAGGATAGAACTTCAGGGTCAACCAGGCTACACGAGTTTGCTCTAGGTCGGTGTAACTTTTTTTTTTCTTCCAGAAAAGGGCCACAAAGTCTAGGTGGCCTTAAAAATCACAACATAGCTTAAATGCCGGATTCACCTGCCTCTACTCCTAGGAGCTGGTATTATAGGTATGTGTCACCACACCTGGTTTATGCAGTGTTCGGACTCGAACCCAGAGTTTCATGCATTCTAGGCAAGTACTCCACCAACCATGGTGCATCCCGAGCCCTCGGGTAGTAACTTCTGAAGAGAATCAGCTAGAGCTGGAATTCTTAGGGCACAAACTTCCAAGATTCAAGACTCCTGGGACAGCCAACGGTCATCCATCCCAGAACCCCCTGGGGGAGGTGATGGCGTCCTGGCCCCTCTTCTGTCAGTTTTGAGCTTCTACCCCATACTCCAGGCGAGTTCTTGCAACCCACCTGCAAGGATTTGAGTTCAAGCTGAATTTAAAGAGAGAGGGAGGAAGAAACATCGAACACAAGAATAACTAAGGGAGCTGGGAGGGTGGCCCAATGATAAAAGCACTTCCAAGTGAACATGAGAGCCCGAGCTTGGATCCCAGATACCCGGATATGGTAGCATGTGTCTATAACCCCTGTGCTCCTGGGGAGAGCTTGGAAGTCTGCACAGGAGAATCCTCAGGATCTCATAGGCCAGCTAGCCTGGTGTGCCAGTGGTGAGCAAAAAAGTCTATCTCCAACAAGGGGGAAGATGAGGGCTGACCTGCGGTTGTCTTCACACCTTCACATGCATGCATGTCACATGCTTTTACACACACTTGCACACACATGTACATGTTACATACGCAGACACGAAAATAAATATATGAAGGAGAAAGAACCCAGGATCTCATAGTTTTCTACCTCTAACCCGCATGAAAATTAAGATCATCTTTCATATCTGGTGGGTTAGAGCCACAGCTACCGTCCCATCTGGACATTCTTCTCCAGCGTAACAGGTGAAGTGGGAGAGAGGAGATGCCGAGCTGGCAGGCTGCCGACTCTTCCTCCGTGGTGCCTGCAGGAGGGAGCTGTGTCCAGATGGCTCTGGGTCGGTACCCAGCAGAGCCACTGTGCTGAGAAGCACTGCCAAGAGCCTCTGCCATGGCCCCAAGCAGCCGCTTGCCTGGACTGAGCACGGGAGCCACTTAGCTCTCTATCACAGGGCCATCAATCATGAACTTGGGGGGAAAAAACCTTTTTCAGTGCTGGGGTTTATTATCAAGTCTTAATGAAAATATATGAGTTTCACAGAACGGTCTGAAAAGTGCAGAGTGTCTGAATGCAAAGTGGTGAGACTGTGTGATGAGGTGCGGGAGGCAAAGTGACCACCTGATTAGAGCCAGGAGCAAGTGAGAATAGAGGCTGCAGGGTGAGACTGGATCTTAAGGGGAGGGGGAGAGGAAGGGGGAGGGAGAGAGCGTGTGCCCCCCCCCCCGCATTGGCAAAACAGAAAGGAATCAGTTCTGTGGAAGCCAGATTCATATTCGAAGGCCAAGCTTTAAAAAGAAAAAAAGGCGTTATTATTTTGTGTGCATGGGTGGGGTGGGGGCGGGGAGAAACCTGGAGACGAGCATCAGATCCCTGGAACTGGAGTTACAGGCATTTGTAAGCAGCCTGATATGGGTGCTGGGAATGGAGCTCCGGCCCTTGAAAATGAGCATTCTTGACTACTGAGTCCATCCCTCCAGCCCCATGCCAATTTTTTGAAGACAGATGACAGCAGCTGACAGCCACACACACTAAAAAAGAGAAGAGATCATAGTCTGCATAGGATTTAAAACATACATGTAATTTTTTGTTTGTTTGTTTGTTTTTTGTTTTTCGAGACAGGGTTTCTCTGTATAGTTTTGGTGGCTGTCCTGAATCTCACTTTGTAGACCAGGCTGGCCTGGAACTCACAGAGATCCGCCTGGCTCTGCCTCCCGAGTGCTGGGATTAAAGGCGTGAGCCATCACTGCCCGGTAACATTTAATTCTTGTGCACCCCAAATTCCTCTTAGCTGAGTCTGGTACAGTGTGGCTTCCTCCGCCTGCTGTGCCTGCCTATCTCTGCCTTCTCACTCTCCCCAGCCATTCAGTTACACCCACTCTTGTCTTTGTTAGGAGGGTCCCAATGTTTTCTGTAATACATCATTATTTATTAGGCATTGAAACTGTCTTTTAAAGTCTGCCAGTAGCTTTATTAGGACTCTCACTGTCTTTTCCATGTTCTGGTAATAAAGGAGCTCACATTCTGAGTGGTCTTCTCTTAACTTTAATTTCCCCATAACCTTGTTATTTTTAGTGTGTGATTTTGTAGAATATGAGGGGTTTTTTTCTACCAGGAAATTTTCTTCAAGGTGTAATAAAAATTCTTGAACAAACTTTCAGGGAAATTTTATCATGTTGTAATAAAAAATTCTTGAACCAACTCTATTCTATACATCATTTATTTAAATTATACTTTTCAAAATCAGTTTGTTGGAAACATTTCTTTTTAAGATGCATGCATGGTAGCCTTTAACTTTGGTAAAGCCCTGAGATGATCTCTGGACACATGTCTGTCCACTCACCACAGATAGGGAACTGATGACAAACTGGAGGAGACCAAACTTGATGTCTCAGTTTCTTTCCTATTGCTGTGATAAAGCGGGCAACTCAGAAAAGAAAGTGTTTCATTGTCTTATGGTGTTGGAGGATTAGGAAATATGATGGTGGAGCAAGGAATGGCAGTGGGAACATCTGAGAGCTTACATCTAAATCAGGGCAGGAGGCATAAAAAATTAAAATTAAATTAAATTAAAAAAAAAAAACTCACTGGGAATGGCCCACGCCTTTTGAAATCTCAAAGCTAGCCCTCAACAAGGCAACACCTCTCGATCCTTCCTAAACATTTCCACCAGTGGGGTGGGAGCACAGACCAAGTATTCAAACATACTGACTATGGGGGTTCATTTGCATCAAAAATGATCACACTTGGCAAACCAATTAGTTTAGTGGGATTGCTTAAAAGAGTAAGTAAGTTACTTACAAGAGTAAGCAGTTACTCAAAGGAACAGAGATCACTCATGAAAGCGCCATCCCTCTAGATCTCTGCATGACTTCCAGTCAGCTCTACAGGTCAGACAATCTCCTCCCCCAAGCAGTTTCGTCTTCTCCCTAACAATTCTTAACTGCTTCCATAAGCTACAGAGAGGCCCTATGTATCTTGTTAGTTTCAGGAACTTCTTGAGACTTGTGAGTTGTTTACTTCCTGAGTCTCATGCGCCTCCTCTTGCCTCCAGGACACAATGTTTCCATGAAGAAGAAATAGCTAACAACATATAAATACTGTGTCTCTCCCTCCCCTAGAATGTGGGCAGGACATGTGGATATGCTGGATCCCACTGCCTTGATATCACATTAGGGGGCAAAGGCAAGATTCTTAGAGATGAAATTAATCACTAATCAATGATGCTGAGTTAATCAAAAGGGAAATTATTCTTGGTGGGCCTAGTGAATCTTAGAAGAGGACCTAGTGTCCAGCGATACTCTCCTGGTCTTGACAAGACAGGCCACTGTAAGTTTCATAGGTGGGAGGAAGTTAACTCTGCCATAAGAGCTTGGAATAAGACCTCAGACCTTAACCCCAGCCAACACATGGATTGAAGCTGTGATACACTGAGCAGAGGGCCCTGGTAAACTGCATCAGGACACCAGGGAAAGTTTTCCTGACTCAGGAAAAGTTAAATAATAAATGAGTGTTGTTCCAATTTGCAAAATCAGTGGCCATAAATGAATAGAAAATTCACCCATAGGGCAAGGGAGACAGCGCACAGGTAAAAATGTACGCCTCCAAAGCCTGAGTGTCTAGGCTAGAGAGATGGCTCAGTGGTAAAGAGCACAGATGACCCAACTTCAGTCCCCAGCATCCACATTGCTCAGCTCACAACTGCCTGTAACTCCAACTCCTGAGGACCCTATATATTCACAGACATATGTACCACCTGCCACACTTACACATAATTTAAAAAATAAAACAAATCTTTAAAAAATAAATAATTCACACACAAAGGGTGTGGGGGTGGTGTGTGTGTGTGTGTGTGTGTGTACACGTGTGGGAACCAGAGGACAACCTCAGGTGTCCTTCCACAAGAACCATCCACCTTTATTTCTGAGACTCTCACTGACCTGGAGCTCACTGAATAGGCTAGGTTGGCTGGTGAGTGAACCCCAGGGATCCTTGAGTCTCCAGTTCCCTAGTGCTGGTATTACAAGGGCATTTCAACAGGCTTGGCTTTTTATGTGGGTGTTGGGCCTTTAACTCAAGTTCCTCATGCTTGCCAGGCAAACACTTAACACCTGAGCGACCTCAGCCTTCAAATGATTTTTAACCCCTCCCTTTTCATTATTTCAGCTTGGAGAAGTCATTTATAAAGAAGGTCCAGAACTCAGAACTGAAGGAAGCATTGACCCACTAGATTTCTTCTTTTAAAACTCCCGTATGATTAAGTCGCTATGAGTAGTATGAGCTATCAAGTACATACTGGAATGAAGGATTCCCAGCACACACACTTACAGATGTGGGGCATGACGACCAAGTGGAGATAGGCAAAGCATGTGCTACAATGAGGGGAGGTCCCTGGGAAGGGTTCTCAGAATTCAAAGCAGATGTCAGGGTAGGACAGACACCCAGTGGGATGTCCATGTTCCTGTGTCCAGGAACAAAGAACTGAACAGAGAGTCACATAGAGAAGAGCAGAAGCAGAGACAGTGTATTAAAAGAGAAAGGTGCCCCTGAGCCAGGAATGGGGCCAGAGCTGGAGAAAGGACAAAGACTCAATGGCCCCAAGTTTTGCAGATCAGAACACGCACAGGTCCTTTGAAAAGGTATACATTTCATGCACACTCTGGTCTGTGTCAGCCTTGCAGGGGCTGGGGTGGGGGGCGGTTCCCAGTCTCTGTCTGTCTGTTTGTTTGTGTGTATGCTTTTGTGGGGAGGCGGGCAGGGACATGTTGACAGTTTCACGCATGTGTGTTGCTGGTTGTTTTTTCACTCTCTACTTGGGCTTTTTTGGACTTTGGCTCTTTGGGGGCCCACCACCCAGCTCCCAAATAAGTCACCCATGGAGGCTTATTATTACTTATGAATGCCTGGCCTTAGCTTGGCTTGTTTCTAGCCAGCTTTTCTTAACTTAAATTATCCCTTCTACCTTTTACCTCTGGGCTTTTTCCTTCTCTTACTTCTGTAATCTTACTTTCACTCTTACTCCTTGGCTGGCTGGGTGGCTGGGTGGCTGGGTGGCTGGGTAGCTGGGTGGCTGGATGGCTGGTGGTTGTGTGGCTGACCCCTGTTGCTGTCCTCTCCATGTTCTCGTGCTCCTTCTATTCCTTCTCTCTGCCTGCCAGCCCTGCCTGTCCCTTTCTCCTGCCTGCTATTGGCCATTCAGTTCTTTATTAGACCAATCAGGTATTTTAGACAGGCACAGTAACACAGCTTCACAGAGTTAAACAAATGCGACATAAAAGAATGCAACCCATCTTTGCATCATTAAACAAATGTTCCACAGCATAAACAAGTGTAGCACAACTTCATATAATATTCCACAACAAATGTGTGTTACGGACTGTGATGAAACTCAT
Source organism: Peromyscus leucopus (assembly GCF_004664715.2). Taxonomy (NCBI): domain Eukaryota; kingdom Metazoa; phylum Chordata; class Mammalia; order Rodentia; family Cricetidae; genus Peromyscus; species Peromyscus leucopus. The sequence goes on from NC_051076.1 coordinate 63,174,389, forward strand.
CCCTTTCCTTCCCCTCTAACTCCTTCCCTGCTCCGAACCACCACTTTCCTCTCCAAACATCATTTTTTTTGAGTGACTAATCCCACTCAGTGCTGCCCATATATGTATGGGTATAGGATCACAGCTTTGGGGGCATGGGTAACTTTTCAGTGGCCCCATCTCTAAAGGAAACTGCCCCTCCCTCCCCTGGTAGCAACAACCATCAATAGCTCCTCAGCTAGGGAACTCTATGAGCTCTTACCCCATCCTCATGCTCCACCCTACTCTTCTGTCATACCAGTATCTCAAATTCAAAGCGGGATCTCTGAAAACATTTTTTTTTCATGAAAATAATGATACAGAAGCCTGCTGAATCCATAGCACAGCAGACATGGCTGCATCTCTTCAAGGAGGCATGCCTCCCCGTCTTAGTTTCATTTCCTGTTACAGTGATAAAATACATAGACAAAATCAACTTACGGGAGAAAAGGACAATTCTGTCTCACAGTTCCAGGTTGCAGTCCATCACTGTGGGGAAGTCAAGGCAGCACATCGCATCCACATTCAAGAGCAAAAAGCTATGAATCAATTCATGTCTGCTAGTACTCAGCTCTCTTTCTTCCATATTACACAAACCAGGACTTCCTTCCTAGGGGATGGGGCTGCCACAGTAGGCAGGCATTCTAGTGTGCTTTTTGTTGCTGTAATAAAACACTGACCAAACCTGGGCAGATGGGGGGCTTGTTACCTGCCTAGGGATGGCACTGCCCATAGTGGGCTAGGCCTTCCTGTATCTACTGGCAATTTTCTTAGCTACTTTTCTACTTCCATGATAAAGTATCATGACCAAGGCAAAAAAGAAAGCATTTAATGGGGATGTAAGGTTTCAGAGGGTGTGTTCAGGACTGCTATGGTGGGAAGCATGGCAGCATGCTGGAGCAGTAGCTGAGTGATTACATCCAATCCACAAGCACAAAACAGAGACAGAGCTAACTGGAAATAGTGTGGGCTTTAAAACCTCAAAACCTACCCACAGTCACATAACTTCCTTCAACCAGGCCACACCTCCTAATCCTTCCCTGATCCTAATCTACCATCTGGGGACCAAGGATTTAAACACATGAGCCTATGGGACCCATTCTCATTCAGACCACCACAGTGATTAAGAAAAGACCTCACAAAGAAGGTCCCAAGCTGATCTGCTGGACAGTTCTTCAGTTGGGGTCCCCTCTTCCCAGGTGACTCAGCTGTCTATCAAGTTGACAGCTGAAGCTAACCATGGCAGCTGATCTTCCTGCTTCAATTAGTGCAATCAAGATAATTCCACAGGACAACCTAGTCTAGACAGTCCTTCAGTGCGAGGACCTTCCCAGGTGATCATACACTGGGTCAAGTTGGCAATTAAGACTAACCACCCCACCCTCTATCTTCCTTCCCCGGTAGTGAGAAGTAGAGTCCTGAGAGGGATAGGTAGGCTTTCCCACCCTAGGAAAAGATATTGGGATTATACTGACTTATCTGAATGGCCTAAAATCCACCAGCGTTTCAAATCAGTAGCGTGCTTATGACAGGGGTCCTCAGTTAACTGGAGGTTGGACATTGTTAAAAGAGAGAGATCTCTGTGGTAGTTAATATTGATGGATATTGAAAGGTTCCAGAGTGACCTAGTTGACAAATTCCTGAGCATGACTGTGAGAGAGTTTCCACATGAGCTTAATTGAAGCAGGATGACACACCCTAAATCAGTGTGTGGGACCATTCAATGAGCTGGGGTCCTGTATCAAATAAAAAGATAAAAGCAAGGAAAGCACCCACATTCCTCTCTCTCTGCTTCCTGACTGTAGGCACAATGTGACCAGCTGCCTTAAATTCCTGCTGCCATACCTTCCCCACCATGATGGACTGCACCCTGGACTTGTGATCACAAAGAAACCCTTCCTTTCTTAAGTTGATTTTGTTGGGTATTTGTTGTGGCAACAACGGATGTAACTAATACCATCTTCAAAACAAAATCTGGCATTGAGCCTTGATTGTTTAGAATGTCACCATCCCAGGGGTCATACATATGCTGTATTCATCCCAGCTTTCATTTCTGTTTAGAATAGCGACCTGAAGAGGGAGATTTTAGTGATTAAAAAAAGACCCTGAAAATCTGAATGAATTTAATTAGCAAAAATTAACTTTCGGGGGTCTTGAGTGATGTTTTTACCAGAGGACCTGAGTTCAGTTACCAGAACCCATGCTGGGTGCCTCACAACCACCTGTAATTCCATCTCCAGGGGACCCAACACCCACAGGCATGCACTCCATGCACATCTCCATACACAACCATACATGTGTGTACATAATTAAACATCTCTTTAAATTGACTTTGCCAGACATGAATATTTTGGAAGGATTGTCTAACAACAAACAATGGGAATAATTTCAGCATGATTAATCTGTCTTTAAGAAATGTACCTAACTTGAAGGATCACATTTAGTCGTGAACAATGACATCTCCATAGCTCATCCCATAATACCAGCAGGAGAGACAGAACCCTGCATTGCATTCCTTGGAGCTTCAGAATAACACACTGAACTTGGGACCATTCCACATGTCGAAATAAAAAGAAGGTAATTACCCAAATAATTTCACCTTTTTTTTTCTTCCCAAACCTCTCAGCTGAAATAACCAGATAATTACAAATGGCTTATTTTGTATTCCAAGAGCATTTCAGGTCCTGTTTGAATTATTCATATGAATTCTTCCATTGTTCATTTTGACTTTCTCGCATGGAACTGTTCCAGGGCTAAGAAGAAAGTGTGCTGGCAATGACATCTGGACTCTGGATGGAGGCCCTGGAGTTACAGGAGAACATCAGCCAACCCGACAGCTGGCAACAACTTCATTTACTGACCAGGCAGATTAAATACAAGCCTTCCTGGCCCTGCTGGGGATGCTGCTTTTTAGCTCCTGATCAAGAACTTACTGGGATTCTGTAGGATGCCTGAGTCCAGCACTTTGCTGCATGCAGGGCAATAATTATGCTCAATTACAGCCTAGCATGTGGTTTCTGGCATATAAAAATCTCCCTGTGGCAAACCAATCTTTAAGGCAAAGAAGAGCCTGCGTTGGCCCTCTTCCATGGTGCTAAATATCCTTCCTTAATTCAGTCTCCAGAGGGCTCCCAACATTTCAGATCTCTCGCCTGCTGCCACAAAAATCCTATGTTAAATGATGGCATTGATATTTCCAGGGAACATTAAGACCCAACCTGATACAGGAATAAGTGAAGGATTCTTCCTGCCCGATCTCATAGAAACAGAGCCCTGTGGAGATAATGCAAGGAGAAAGTAAGTCAGAAGCAGAACTCAGAGAGACCTTACAGAAAACAGCCCCCATTTGGGGGTGGATGCAGTTTGAAAGGTTTCAGCCAAGCCTACCTGTTTGTTCTCTTGTGTGCACACACCCACCAGCTGTTTCAAAAGAATAGGTGAAGCCAAGCCGAACATATCACACGTGGAGAGCAAGGTGGGGTGCAGAGGTGTGGGCTAACAGCTCAAAAGAGATATCTGGGTGAGACTCAGTCCTCCCCCTGACTGTGTCTCTGGCAGGCAGGATGGACTGCTGAGGTGGAGGGCTGAAATGTTTTTTAGGAATCTGATCTTACTTCGGAATCTGATCTGATATTGGAATGTCATGAAAGCATTGGCGTTTTTTATTCCATTGTTTAAAATTTATTGAGGCGCTGGGGGGAAGGTGGGGGAGGGGGGAGGGGGAGAACAAGGAATCTGTGGCTGATATGTAAAATTAAATTGAATTATAAAATTAAAAAAATATATTGAGGTGTACTGCCAGGATTCTAATTTAGATTATCTAGGAATTTCACCCTAACACAGTCTCTTAGTTACTCTCCCATCACAATGATAAAATACTCCGACGATACAATTTAACATAGAAAGGGTTCATCGTGGCTCTCAATTCAAAAGGAAAGATAAGGCAGCAGGAGCTTGAAACAGCGGGTCACATTGCATTCACAGTCAGGAAGCTGAGAGCCATGCATTAGCGCACGCTGCTCAGCTCCCTCCCTCTGCTTGTAAAGTTCTGGACCCAAGCCATTGAATGGCGCTTCTCACAGTGAGTGGCTCTTACCATCTCTGTTATCACAATAAGATAATCCCACACAGGCATGCCCAAAGGTGCATCTCCCCATGATTCTAGATCCTGTCAATTAACACTGTCACACACAAGAAAGCAAGGTGCAGCAGAATCTGGTGTGGAGTGGAAGACAGAGGAGGGGAGAATGCTGGCTAAGAAACTGGACTCAGTAAATCACAGCTATGATTAGTAATATATAATGAAATAGCTATAAGACTCTGTAATGTAAAGAGAGCAGAATTATGTGTATCTCTCCATAAAATGGGCACAAATAAAAGTAACATATTGGTTATCCAACTAACCAGAATGATCTATAAAAATGTTATATAGCACACAATAACACTATTGTAAATGTTATATAAAATTAATGTCAGTTTTAAGTACCAAACATTTTGTATGCCTATAAAGAATTGAGAAGTAATTGGAGCAACAACTGAGATAGCTCAAGATCAACAAACAGGATGCTATCTTAGAGTGTCCGAAATACACCTTTTTTTTCTAGAAATCGTCCCACAGCAAACAGAGACCTTCGAAGTTATCC